>NC_082713.1:71026114-71327573 GCF_030144855.1 Hypanus sabinus | reverse complement strand
GTGGTTGGGGACCACTGAAGTACACTGTGTAGTGCGGGGGATCTAGGCACATCCGCACTGGGCAGAAAGAACAGAACAAAATCCCCGCAACCCGGAAACAATCTCTCAACAGTATCTGTGTACTTATTTTTCATTTTTTTAAGGATCTATTGGGAAAGTCTCAAAGATTGACGGGTTGGCGACCACTGCTGTAAAGAGTTGCACTAACTGCTATGCTACTATGCCTCTTGGCATGTAACTTGGTTTATTATTGTAATGTGTACCAAGATACAGTGAAAAGCTTTTGTTTTGCTTGTCAGCTGGACAGATCATGCCATACCCTGTCAATGAAGAGAAGGGGAAATATGGTCAGATCTCACTCCACATGTCAAACTTCAGCATGTAAATTGCTAAATTCATAATTAAGTTTGGGAAAAAACAATTATGAATAATATTTTTTAGCTAACTAAAAATACCTGCTGTGCAGTTGCACTTAAAATCAATGTTTCCTCATTGTAAAAGATTTTGTCAGTTATGGAACTGTGCAGGAACAGATAAACATTTTCTGTGTTTGAAAAGTGAGAAGCATTTAAAAGTTGTGGTGTCTGCTTGTGTTTGTTTTTTAGAGATAGGAATGTGAGTGTTTTACAGGGAGGACTGTCAACCCTGCTTAAGTTAAAGGAATCCTGTTTGTAATCAAACAAGCATGCACGAACTTGCTTGCATTCCTGGAGCAGCTGCCCGAGGACTTATGCCTGCTGCTGTCCGACGCGGATTTCAACGACCCCCCCAGAATGTGGCGGCCTGGGCGGACATGCTGTGCGTCCGTCGCACAGATCACCAGGCCACGCTCCCAGCAGCAGACCAGACCAGGCCCGACAGCAGAGCCCACTAACCCCAGAGGGAGGGGTGAGGAGACCAACGAACAATGGTGCTTCGACCACCAGCGGTGGGGCGCAGAAGCCCGCCGCTGTAGCCCGCCCTGCAAGTTCCTGGGAAACGCCAAGGCCAGCCACCGCCGCTGGCCATTGGGATAGCCTCCTGTATGTGTGGGACAAGTGGTTGGGACGCCGCTTTTTGGTCGACACCGGAGCCGAGATCAGTGTCTTACCTTCGACGAGTTACGACACCCGCAACAGGGCACCGGGTCCCACCCTGAGGGCCGCGAATGGCAGCACAGTAAGGACCTATGGCACCCGTATGGTGCGGCTACAGTTCAGCTCCAGCCAGTTCACGTGGACTTCACACTGGCCGCCGTGGCCCAACTGCTCCTGGGAGCGGATTTTTTGCGAGCTCACAGCCTACTGGTCGACCTGCCAAGGAAGAGACTGGTCCACGCCGAGACTTTTCAGACGTTCTCCCTAGGAGAAGCCCAGTTGCCAGCCCCACACCTAGACTCCATCATGCTGTCCGACAACGATTTCCCATTGGTTCTGGCACCGCAGTTCACGGCAGCCATGCCCAGACATGGGGTACAGCAGCACATCCCGACACAGGGACCACCCCTCCACGCCCGTGCTCGAAGGCTTCCCCCGGACAAGCTCCAACTGGTGAAGGAGGAGTTCAAGAGGTTGGAGGAATTGAGGATCATACGGCGGTCCGACAGCCCATGGACCTCCCCCCTGCACATGGTGCCCAAAGCAACAGGGGGCTGGAGACCATGCGGCGACTACTGCAGGCTGAACGTGGCTACAACATCGGACCGCTACCCTATGCCACACATACAGGATTTTGCAGCAAACCTGCACGGCGCACGGATCTTCTCCAAGGTGGACCTCGTCTGGGGATACCATCAAATCCCGATTCATCCAGACGATGTCCCCAAAATGGCACTCATCACCCCTTTCGGCCTTTTCGAGTTCCTCCACATGCCGTTTGGCCTAAAGAATACCACACAGCCGTTTCAGCGGTTAATGGACGCAGTGTGACGTGACCTGGACTTCGCTTTCATCTATTTGGACGACATCCTCATAGCCAGCAGCAGTCGTCAGGAGCATCTGTCCCACCTCTGTCAACTCTACGCCTGACTGAGTGAATACGGCCTGACAATCAACCCGGCCAAATGCCAGTTCGGGCTCGACACCATCGACTTCCTGGGCCACAGGATTACTAAAGACGGGGCAACCCCTCTGCCTGCTAAGGTAGACGCAGTCCGCCATTTCCCCCGACCCAACACAATCAAAGGCCTTCAGGAATTCGTGGGTATGGTAAATTTTTACCACCGCTTCCTCCCTTCAGCTGCCCGAATCATATGCCCCCATTCGCCCTGATGTCGGGTAAGGGCAAGGACGTTACCTGGGACGAGGAGTCCGCTGCCGCTTTCATTAAAACGAAAGAAGCCTTGGCAAACACCGCAATGCTAGTGCACCCCAGAATGGACGTCCCGACCGCCCTCACAGTGGACGCATCTATCACGGCAGTCGGTGGAGTGCTGGAACAACTCATCGAGGGTCGCTGGCAACCCCTGGCGTTTTTCAGCAAACACCTGCGGCCACCCGAGCTCAAATACAGTGCTTTCGACCGGGAACTGTTGGCGCTCTACCTGGCAAACCGGCATTTCAGGTACATCTTTGAAGGTAGGCCCTTCACCGTGCTCACGGACCACAAACCGCTTACCTTGCGTTCACGAAGGTGTCCGATCCCTGGTCGGACCCAGCAGCGACATCTGCCCTACATCTCCGAATACATGATGGATGTCCGGCACGTCTCGGGAAAGGACAATGTCGTGGCGGACGCTCTCTCTCGCCCTACCATTCAAGCCCTGTCCCAAGGGGTAGACTATGAAGCATTGGCGGAGGCACAGCAGGCAGACGAGGAGATCCCTAGTTACAGGACTGCAGTCTCCAGTTTGCAGCTCCAGGACCTCCCCGTAGGCTCAGGTGAGAGGACCCTACTCTGTGACATCACCACTGGCCAACCCCGTCCTGTCGTCCTGGCAGCCTGGCGGCGGTGCATTTTCAACTCCATTCACAACTTAGCGCACCCCTCCATCAGGACAACCATCCGGATGGTTTCCAGCAGGTTCGTTTGGCACGGACTCCACAAGCAGGTCAGTGAATGGGCCAAAACGTGCATGCACTGCCAAACTGCCAAGGTGCAGCGACACACCAAAGCTCTGCCGCAGCAGTTCCACCCCACCCACCAGCGTTTCAACCACATTCATGTGGATATCGTGGGCCCCCTGCCAGTGTCATGTGGAGCGTGCCACCTCCTGACTATCGTGGACTGGTTCACAAGATGGCCAGAGGCGGTCCTGCTCACCACCTCCAAATCTTGCGCCCAGGCACTGATCGTCACCTGGGTATTTCGCTTTGGTGTACCGGCCCACATTACCTCCGACAGAGGTGCCCAGTTCACCTCCAGCCTGTGGTCAGCTATGGCCAGCCTTTTGGGGACACAGCTGCACCACACCACTGCCTACCACCCACAGTCGAACGGACTGGTGGAGCGTTTCCACCGTCACCTGAAGTTGGCTCTCATGGCCCGCCTGAGAGGACCTAACTGGGTGGACGAGCTTCCCTGGGTCCTGCTCGGAATCCGCACGGCGCCCAAAGAAGATCTGCACACCTCGTCGGCCAAGTTGGTAAACGGCGCACCCCTGGTCGTCCCAGCGGAGTTCATACCAACCCCAAGGGGGCAAGAGGAGGAACCCGCAGCAGTCTTGGGCAGACTACATGCGAGGCTCGGTAACCTGGCCCCCATACCCACTTCACAGCATGGGCAGAACCCGACTTGCATACCCAATGACCTGCTAAACTGTAAGTTCGTTTTTGTACAACGGGGCGGACATCGGGCACCACTACAGTGGCCCTACGAGGGGCCGTTTACGGTGATCAGAAACAATGGGTCCACATTCGTGCTGGACATTGGGGGGAGAGAGGAGGTTTTCACGGTGGACCAAATCAAACCGGCCCATGTGGACATGGCGCAGCCGGTCGAGATTCTGGCACCGCAGCACAGAGGCAGACCTCCCAAACAGGGTCCAGCCCAGACTGTGGACATAGGCGGGTGTATCACCAGTTCTGGGGGGGGTGTTATGTGGCGACCCACTTCCCAGTGCACTTGAACCGGCTCACAAATCGGCACGCGCCGGCATTGAGGCCAGTCCCAAAAAGGACGCCAAGTCTGCTTCACCAGCAAGGGGAAAAGCCCACGCGTGGGACGGGACTGTGAATACGCAACATTCCTGCCCGGGGAGGGCGGGATCAGGAAGGCTTTAAAGCGAGGCCGCGAAGTTCGAATAAATCTCTTTTGCAACTGCAGCTCATCGACTATGTGTCGTTATTTCAGCGCTGCGTGTAGCACACCGCTACAAATTTTCTTAAACAATGGCAGCAGGGATAAAAGAAAGCACTTAGCAGTTTATAAAACATCACTGTGGAGAGAATGAGTCAACGCTTTAGGTCAAAGACCCTTCATTTGAACAGGAAAAGTGAGAAGGCAAGATGATTTTATGTTGTGAAAAGGTGTGGAGGTGGTGGAGAGAGCAGAGGAAATGTAATGGGTGGCAGATGAATGGTGTCAAAGGAATCATTATTTTAAAAACCAGCAGTTGGAGGCAGAAATGAAAAACATTTGCTACAGAATGGAACAATAATTGTTGAGAAGCATCTGCAAGGAGTGTTGCCACAAGAAAGCAGCAGCCATTATCAAGGAGGTACATGAGCCTTAGGTCCTACACCACCAGATTCAGGATCAGTTATTATCCCTCAACCATCAGCCTCCAGAACCAGCATGAATAACTTCAACTGTGAACTGATTCAGCTACCACTTTCACGGATCTGACAACTGATGTTCTCACTAGTTAGTTATTTATTTATCTCTCTCTTTAGTTATTTATTATTTTGTTTGAATTGCCCATTTTGTCTTTTATTCATTGGTTGTTTGTCAGTCTTTGTGTGTAGTTTTTCACTGATTCGATTGTATGTTTGTTCCACTGTGAATACCTGCAAGAAAATGAATCTCCAGGTTGTATGTGGTAACATATATGTGCTTTCATAATAAATTTACTTTGAACTTTGAAAAAGTGAAATGTTAATAGTAACTTAAACTCTGAAGCTCAGTGTTAAGTGCCCGTAGATATAATATACTGATGGAAGCTGAAAAGAAAAATGAAATGTTTGTGCAAATAGATGGAAAACAGAAGATTGCCTTAAATTGTTAAACTCAGTATTAATTCCAAGGATTGAAGTGAATCCCGAAAGAAGGTGGGATATCGTTCCTTGAGCTTATGTTGGGCATCATTGTAGCAATATAGTAGAGGCAAAGGCAGTGGTCAGAGTGGCAGTGGGACAGAGAGGTAAACTGGATAAAAGTGTCTGCAAAGGGGGCATCCAACCTGCATTTGGTCTTTTCAAGACCACCACACACATATAGTAAATTGAAAGAGCCACAAGTTAAGTCCGAAAAGACTGGTTAGGCCCTTGCAAAGTGTTATATTTGGTAACTCCAAAACATATAAACCAATTGAAAGGGAGCTGGGAGACAACGTGCCAATTAATTTTTCCTTTAAGCAAGGTGCATGCATATAATGTGGTGGCATGATGATGTATGCCATTTATGTACTTTTACATATAATCTGCAATGCATTATTTAAACAAAGAATGGTTAATCAAACAAAATGTTTACAACATTACTCAAATATTACTGAAGTATTAAATACACAACACTCCTTCCTTCTTAGCTAAAAAACCCCAACACAGTACAGAATGCAACTTAACTCAAATATTTAATGTATTGCTCTCTAGTATACTATATAATACAACTACTATGTATACATCTACTGCATCGTTAATATTACATTGACTTATTCAGGTCTAAAGATTTAATTGCTGTGAAGGATTTCTTACACTTGTGAGATAATGTCTTTCTTGACAAGGGGGTTGGTAGTTGAGATTTGTGGCTGTGAAACAATCTCAGGTTCTGGGCCTGCTCCGTGGGGTTGTAGGAGTTGACTCTGGGTCTGTAGGAAGTGGTTCTGACAGCTCTGAACACTTCTCCTGGATGTATTGGTATCCTAAACAGTGCAAGCCAAGCTTCATAGGATGGGATGCAAAGGCTAGGGGGTGCTCACTTCATCACTCATAACATGTGATATGACTGCACATTTAAGTTAATGCGAGACATCACAGGCAAGATTCACTGGATGCTGTGGATCATAATGTGCAAGTACAGTGTCTGATGTCACCACTTCCTTTATCTTTTAGAAAGGCACCTCACACAGCTTTGTCCTTCCTGATCTGTAGTAACGAGTTGAAGGGCTGGAGCACAGTAGCCAGGTTTGGCAGGAACCTGTTATAGTAAATGACAAACTCTAAAAAAGGATCACAACTGTGATACATCCTTTGGCCTTGGGGTATACACCACTGCTTGAATTTTCTCTGCACAAGTGTAATTCTTGTGTGTCAATAGTGTGACCACAGTAAATGATGCTTAATTTAAAGAATTCATACTTGTTGAGTCATGCTCTAAACCCATAACCTTATAATGTTTTTGACATGGTGTTGAGATTTTAGAGATGTTCCTTGCCGTCCTTACTGGAACCAATGACGCTATCCAGATAACTCTGGGTGCCTGGACAGCCTTGCAGCACCTGAGCCATAGCTTTCTGCTAGAGTGCAGGTGCATTCACTACTCCAAAAGTAACCCTATTATCACAATAAAGCTCTTTGTGAGTGTTTATGGTGAGAAACACTTCAACCACTTCTTCCATCTCCATCTGTAGGCAGGCATCAGCTAAGTCCACTTTGCTGAAGTGTCTTTCTCCAGAAAGGTTTGAAAAGATATCCTCTATCTTGAAGGTCCTGATCTACTTCCAGAACTGTGTTGATGGTGATCTTAAAATTGCCACAGATGCTGATAGAGCCATTCTTCTTGGATACTGGCACCACTCTGGTGTTGCCCATGGGTTCCATTCAACCTTGGAAAGAATTCCTTCAGCCTCCATGTGATCTGTTTCACTGGGTACATTATCATGGATGGTATAAGGACCTGGATTTACTTTGTAAAACTTGAGTGTAGCATTTTAATTTAGCATTATATTACCCTTGATATGTTTTGAGTTTTCCAGTGCCATTCTTGAACACTGCTGTGACATTGTTCACACCTTTCTTAATTTGCTTCAAATTGACTCTATTTCAGGGGATGTGGCGTGCAAATGATGGATGGATATCCAATTGTGATTGGGTGGGAGGGACAAAAGGGGTTTCTCAAGCTGTGTTCTTTTTTTGCTTGTGTTCTGTGTTGTTTTGCCAAGCATTGTGGGTATGCTATGTTGGCAACAGAGTGTGTGGTGACACTTGTGGGCTGCCCCCAGCACATACCCAGGAGTGCTGGTTGTTAATGCGAATGATGCATTTCACTGTATGTTTTGATGTACATGTGATAAATTAATCTGAATCTGAACACAGCTCTGCTTCTTGGTTTACAAGCTCAAAAGCACAATGAGTCAACAACAAAAGCCCTACAGATCTATTGTTTCTGAAAATTGACATTTTAGATCAGCTCCACAAAGCCTGGGTCTAACATTCTGCATTAATCTTAATATGGCTGAGAGAATAACTGGCATCTTCTTTATAAAACACCTGTCCACTCTGAATCTGCCTGTAAGGCTGCTTCCTTCATTCCCACCACCACAGATTCCAGCTGAAGATTACTTGTGCATCAATTTCTAAAAAAAAGAAACAAAGGAAATGCTTTCAGATTAAAAGACAGAAGTTATAAACATAGATAACCTACAGCACAATACAGACTCTTTGACCCATAAGGCTGCGCCGAACGTGTCCTTACCTTAAAAATTACTTAGGGTTACCCATAGCCCTATATTATTCTGAGCCCCATGTCCAGGAGTCTCTCAAAAGACCCTATTGTAACCGCCTCCACCACCGTCGCTGGCGGCCCATTCCACAAACTCACCAGTCTCTGCGTAAAAACTTACCCCTGACAGCTCCTCTGTACCTAATTCCAAGCACCTTAAAACTGTGCCCTCTCGTGCAAGCCATTCCAGCCCTGGAAAAAGCCTCTGACTATCCACATGATCAATGCCTCTCATCATCTTGTACACCTCTGTCAGGTCACCTCCCATCCTCCGTCACTCCAAGGAAACAAGGCCAAGTTCACTCAACCTATTCTCAAAAGGCATGCTCCCCAATCCAGGCAAAATCCTTGTAAATCGCCTCTGCACCCTTCCTATGGTTTCCACATTCTTTCTTTAGTGGGGCAACAAGGACTGAACACAGTACTCCCCAAGTGGGGACTGACCAGGTCTTGTATAGCTGCAACATTATCTCCTGGCTCCTAAACCCAATCCCACAATTGATGAAGGCCAATGCACCGTAAGCTATCTTAACCACAGAGTTAACCTGCGCAGCAGCTTTGAGTGTTCTATGGACTTGGCCCAAGATCCTTCTGATCCTCCACTCTTCCAAGAGTCTTACCATTAATACTATATTCTGCCATCATATTTGACCTACCAAAATGAACACCTCACACTTAGCTGGGTTGAACTCCATCTGCCACTTCACGGCCCAGTTTTGCATCCCATCAGTGTCCCAGCCTAACCTCTGACAGCCCTCTACACGATCCACAACACAGCCAACTGTTGTGTCATCAGCAAATTTACTAACCCATTCCTCCACTTCTTCATGAAGGTCATTTATAAAAATCACAAAGAGCAGAGGTCCCAAAACAGATGTCTGAGGCACACTACTGGTGACCGACCTCTAGGTAAGCCAGTTCTGGATCCACAAAGTAATGTCCTCTTGGACCCCATGTCTTCTTACTTTCTCAATAAGCCTTGCATGGGGTATCTTGTCAAATGCCTTATGAAATCCACATACACTGCATCTACTGCTCTTCCTTCATCAATGTGTTTAGTCACATCCTCAAAAAGTTCAATTAGGTTCGTAAGGCACAACCTGCCTTTGACAAAGCCATGCTGACTATTCCTAATTATATTATGCCTCTCCAAATGTTCATAAATCCTGCCTCTCAGAATCTTCTCTATCAACTTACCAACCACTGAAGTAAGACTCACTGGTCTATAATTTTGTGGGCTATCTCTACTTCCTTTCTTGAACAATGGAACAACATCCGCAACCTTCCAATCCAAAGGAACCTCTCCCGTCCCCATTGATGATGCAAAGATCATCGCCGGAAACTCAGCAATCTCCTCCCTTGCCTCCCACAGTAGCCTGGGGCACATCTAATCTGGTCCTGGTGACTTATCCAACTTGATGCTTCCCAAAAGCTCCAGCACATCCTCTTTCTTAATATCTACATGCTCAAGGTTTTCAGTCCACTGTTAGTCATCTCTACAATAGCTAAGATCCTCTTCCATAGTGAATACTGAAGCAAAGTACTTATTAAGTGCCTCTGCTACCTCCTTTGGTTCCATACACATTTTGTTATCGTTTTGCACCATTTGTGCTTTGCCTAATAAAATACTATTTGAAGATGGCACTTGTGTAATAACCTGAAGATTTGTAATGCTGTGGTCACCTGTATAGGAAACTGACCAGATTATCTGTGATGTTGATTGAGAATTAGAATTAACAATGATGTGGCAGCACATTCTTGCATCTCTTTGAAATTATGCTGCTGAGTTTATGATCTGTCCACATTGGACAGCAGATGGATTTTTAACACGAGGAAGTTTGTAGATGCTGGAACTCCAAAGTGACACACACACAAGATGCTAGAAGAACTCGACAGGTCAGGTAGCATCTATGGAAATGAATAAATATTCGATGTTTCAAATCAAGACCATTCTTCAGGAAGGGAAAGGAATGGGGAAGATGCCAGAAAAAAAAGGTGGGAGGAAGGGGGAAGGAGGATGGCTAGAAGATGATAGGTGAAGGCAGGTGAGTAGAAAAGGTAAAGGGCTGGAGAGGAAGGAACCTGATTGAAGAAGAGAGTGGATCATAGGAGAAAGGGAAGGAGGAAGAGATCCAGCAGTAGGTGATAGGCAGAGAGGAAGAGGTGAGAGGCCAGAGTGGGAATAGAAGAAAAGGGAAGGGGGAAGACTATTTTTTTACCAGAAGGAGCAGTTGATAGTCATGCCATCAGGTAGGAAGTTACCCAGCCAGAATATAAAGTGTTGCTCCTCCACCCTGTTGGTGGCCTGATCTTGGCACAAGAGGTAGCCAAGGATTGACATATCAGAACAGGAATGGGAATCAGAATTAAAATGTTTGGCCACCAGGAAATTCTGCTTTTGGTGGATGGAGCAGAGGTGCTCAGTGAAGCGGTCTTGCAGTTTATGATGGGTCTCACCACTGTAGAGGAGGCCACACCAAGAGCACCAGACACAATAGACAACCCCAGAAAATTTGCTGTTAAAGTGCTGCTTCACTTGGAAGGACTATCTGGGGCTGAATAGAGGTGAGAGAGGAGGTGAATGTGCAGGTGGTCCACTTAGGTTGCCTGCAGGGATAAGTGCCCAGAGGGAGGTTAGTGGGAATGAGTGAATGGACAAGGGAATCATGAAGGGAGTGATCCCTGTGGAAAGCAGGGTGGGGGTTGTTGGTAGGTGGAGGTAGATATGTGTTTGGTGGTAGAATCCCTCTAGAGATGGTGGAAGTTGAAGAGGGTGATGTGTTGGAAGTGGAAGCTGATGGGGTGGTAGGAAAGGACAAGAAGAACACCAGCTTTGTTAAGACAATGGGAAGATCAGGTGAGTATGGCTGTTTGGGAGACAGAGGAGATGCAGGTGAGGGCATCATCAATGGTGGAGGAAGGGAAACCCCATTCTTTGAAGAAGGAGGACAGCTCTGATGTCCTGGACTGGAAAGCCATCCTGGGAACAAGGAACTGAGAAAAGGGAATAACAAGCAACAGGGTGGGAATATGTATAGTCAAGATAACTGTGGGATTTGGTATGTTACAGAAGATGTCAGTTGACAGTTTGTCTGCAGAGATGGAGGCAGAGAAATCGAGAAATGGGAGGCTGATGCCAGAAATTGACCAAGTGAAATTAATGGCAGGTTGAAAGTTAGAGGCAAAGTTGATGAAATTGACGAACTCAGCTTGGATGCATGAGGCAGCACCAGTGTAATCGTCAACGTACAGGAAGAAGACTTGGGGAAGGCTTGGAATATGGACACAGTCAATGAAGAGACAGGCAGAGCTGGGGCCTATGTGGGTACCCATGGCTATCCCTCGAGTCTGGAGAAAGTGGGAGGAGCTGAAGGAAAAATTGAGGGTGAGGATCAGTTCTAGCAGACAGAGTAGGGTGGTGGTGGATGGGAACTGGCTGGGTCTCTTATTGAGAAAGAAGCAGACAGCTTGAAGGCCTTCCTGATGGGGGGTGGGGGTAGAAGTGTATAGGGACTGGACATCCATGGTGAAGATGAGGTGGTCAGGGCCACAGAATTGAAAGCTACTGAGGAGACTGAGAGCATGAGAAGCATGGCAGATATAGATGGGAAAGGACTGAACCAAGAGTGATAGAATGGAGTCAAGATATGAGGACACAAGTTCATTGGGTCAAGAGGCAGGCAGAGACAATAGGCCTAACTGGACAGTCAGGTTTATGGATCTTGCATTGGAGGTAGAAGAGAGCAGTGTGGGTAAGGGAACTATGAGTTTGGTGGCAGTGGATGACAGTTCTCCAGAGTTGATGAAGTGATTGATGGTGTCGGAGTCAGTGGCCTGATAGTCCAGAGTGGGGTCCTCTTCAAGGGATAGATATGAGGGGAGGTCTAAGAGTTGCTGCCTGGCCTCAGCAAGGTAGAAGTCAATCAGCAGCACTACAGCAGCACCCATTTGTCTGCAGATTTAATGGTCAGTTTGGGATTGGTGTGGAGAGAGTCAAGGGCAGTGCTTTCAAAGGAGTTAACATTCGAGGAGGGAGAGAGGAGTGCTGAAGTCAAGTTAGTTAACATCTCATTGACAAATTGAGATGAAAAGATTCAGAGCAGGCGGAGAACCAGCGCAGGGTGTCCAAGAAGAGGAGGAAACAGGAGAAAGGGTCATCATTGTGGGGTGTGGAATTCTTGCCAAAGAACTCGGCGTCGTGGCAGGTGCAGGACTCACTGGGGTGCAGGTGAAGGGGGACAAACATAAGGTCCTGGCTGTGGAAAGTACGTTCCGTGTTAGAGAGGAGAAGGTCAGAAGGAATGGTAGAGACACAGCAAAGATGAGAGTAGTGATCAGAGGGGGAAGAGCATTGGTGGTGCTGGAGGAGACAGGAAGGTTGAGATGTTCAGGGAGTCTGCTTGGGAGGAAGATGGAATTTTGCTTTGTCTTGCCTCCAACACACGCTCAGCAACACCCTGGATTTTTGTCTTTAATTTCTCAGGTGAGGGATGATCTTGTCACCTCAATCTATTCTTTCGCAGTTTTGAGACTAAGCTGTGGCTGACTGACAGAACTTCTCATGTTGCTTTAAATATAAAGAAATAGTGCAATGTTGTCCTTGACTGACAGTGACATCCCAGCAATGATGTTTCATGTTTTGCTAAGTTCTCAGATGGGCAGGAAGCATCAGTTCAAGAGAAATTCATGCTCTGGTTTCTGAATTGCTGGTAACAAATGTGCTCAATGTGTAGCCTAGCATATGGAAACCAGTAATTGAATTTCTGCCCATCTGTGCTGTAGTACAGAAACATTTTTGTTAGTGCAATAACCTCTTTCAATTTTCACTGCTAACTTTGTGAAATACCCAGTACAAACAAAGTACTATTTCACAAAGCTAGACCATGCCTGCATTTAAGTTTCTCACAAATTTGCTCCCTTCTTTGTCAATTCGTGTGAACAGTATGACACAGTTTGGCAGTCTTGACACTTTATTCCATGAACTTTGATAGCATCCAATGTGTCACAGTCCAGGAGTAAGTTGACTCTTTACCACTCCCCTCAGTACCTCTATTTTTCCCTTATCCCACTGGCATCCATCCCTTTCCTGACCATATCAATCTTATCATCCCCCTCACATTCCTCCCACTGGTTCCTCTTCTCTCCCACTTCCCTTTAATCCAAGGTCCACTCTCCTCTCCTTTTAGATCCCATCTTCTTCAAACTTCTGTTACTTCCACCTATTACCTCCCAGCTTCCCACATTATTCCTGGCTATTTAATGGTCAAGCAGGCGTGGAAGACTGAGTGGCCTGCTCCTGCTTTTACTTGGATAAACACAGTGAAGCCAGGGTTCATCCATGATATTGTGTGATGGAACAGAGAATCAGAATCAGGTTTATTATCACTGGCATATGTCATGAAATTTGTTAACTTAGCAGCCGCAGTACAATACATGATAATATAGAAAGGAAAAAAAAGTAAATCAATTACAGTAAATATATATATATATAATTAAAATATTTTTTTATGTATATATATTTTATGGCAGAGGGGAAGAAGCTGTACCTGAATCGCTGTGTGTGTGGCTTCAGACTTCGGTACCTCCTACCTGATGGTAACAATGAGAGTAGGGCATGTCCTGGGTGGTGGGGTTTAATAATGGACACCACCTTTCTGAGGCATTGCTCCTTGAAGATGTCTTGGTTACTGCAGTGGCTAGTACCCAAGGTGGAACTGACTCATTTTACAGCTTTCTGTAGCTACTTCTGGTCCTGTGCCAGACAGTGATGCAGCCTGTCAGAATGCTGTCCACGGAACATATATAGAAGCTTTTGAGTATTTTAGGTGACAAACCAAATCTCTTCAAACTCTGAATGAAATATAGCCACTGTCTTGCCTTCTTTATAGCTGTATCGATATGTTGGGACCAGAGTAGGTCCTCAGAGATCTTGACAACCAGGAACTTGGAAATTGCTAACTCTTTCCACTTGTGATCCCTTTATGAGGGTTGGTGTGTGTTCCCTTGTCTTACCCTTCCTGAAGACCTCAATCAGCTCTTTCGACTTACCAACATTGAGTGCAAGGTTTTTGCTGTAACACCACTCAACCAGCTGGTATATCTCGTTCCTGTGTGCGTTCTCATCTCCAATACAACTATTCTACAATAGTTGTATTATCAGCAAATTTACAGATGACATTTGAGCTATACCAAGCCGCACAGCAAAGGTATAGAAGGAGTAGAGCAGTGGGTAAGCACTGGCTGAGGTGAACCAGTGTTGATTGTCATGCCAGGGAGAAGTATTATCACCAATCTGCACAGATGGTGGTCTTCTGGTTAGGAAGCTGAGGATCTAATTGCAGAGGGAATTACAAAGGACCTGGTTCTGTAGCTTCTCAATCAGGACTGTGGGAATGATGGTGCTGAGCAATAGTCAATGAACAGCACCCTGACATAAGTGTTTGTATTATCCAGGTGACCTAAGGCCATGTGAAGAGCCAATGAGATTGTATCTGCCATAGATCTATTGTGATGATAGGCAAACTGCAGTAGGTCCTGGTCCTTGCTGAGGCAGGAGTTCATTTTAGCCATAACCAACCTCTCAAAACATTTCATCATCGTAGATGTGAGTGCTACTGGGCAATAGTCATTAAGGCGGCTCACACTACTTTCCTTAGGCACTGGTTTAATTGTTACCTTTTTCAAGCAAGTGAGAACTTGCACCCATAGCAGTGAGTTACTTAGTTAGTTGCCACAAGTTTTCAGAGCCTTACCAGATACTCCATCAGGCCTGCCACCTTGCGAGGGTTCACCCTCCTGAAAGAGAGCATAACAATGGCCTCCAAGGCACAGATTTCACAGGGTCACTGGGTGCAACAGGGACCTTCACAGTTGTAGTTACAGTATATTCTCCCTTTTAAAGCAGGCATAGAAGGCATTGAGTTCATCGGGTAGTGAAGAATTGCTGCCATTCATACTGTTTGGTTTTGCCTTGTAGAAAGTAATATCCTGAAAACCCTGTCAGCATTGATGTGCATCCAGTGTTGCTTCCAACCTCACTCAGAATTGTCTCTTTGTAATTGAAATAGCCCCCTGCAGGTCAAACCTGGTTTTCTTGTACACACCTAGGACACCAAACATAAATGCCACAGATCTAGCCCACTGCAGACGATATACCTCCTGATTCATCCACAGCTTTTGTTTGACAAAGTACTGCAAGTTTTTGTATGCACGCACTCATCCACATGGGTTTTAATGAGGTCGGTAACAAATGCGGCATACTCATCCAGATTCGAAGATGAATTCCTGATTACAATTTAGTCCACCGATTCAATGCTGTCCGGTAAGCACTCCTGTGTTTCCCTTGCCAATACCTTCTTGGTGCCCACTACTGGTGCTGCAGTCAATACTTACTGGCCAGCTCCTGTTCCAAATCAAAAATAAGAATGGCCATGGCTCTTAAGGATTGAGTAGCCTGGATTCACAGATGAGTCCTGCTGTCACACTTGATCTATCGTCTTGCTAGAATTAATTTGTTTTGGTGGATTTGGTGATGGCTGCATTCAAACACTGAAGCTAGTTGAAAATTTGAAGCATGCTTCCTGGCAGAGCTTCCGGATACTGATATTCTTTTATTGTGAGGTCTCATGGCAAACAGGGAACTAATCAAGGACTTCACTGAATGTCATGGTCACAGTGCTTTCCTTGTGCATCAACTCTTGCTGAAGGCAAAACTAAGAGATCATATCAGAGTGCCATTTTGTATTTTTAAATGTCCCCAGTGTTAAAGAGACAAATAAACATGAAGGACTAAAACTGAATGTTTCGAGGAAGAGAAGGAATTGAAACATGCTCAATATGATCTTTGAAAGTGAGAAAGGATAGAATAAAGTAAAGCAATAGCTCTCTCAGGAAATGAATCGTCATTATTATGCAAAAAGCAAACTGCTGGGGGTCAGACAGCATGTATGGGGGTAAAGTGATTTTCAATGTTTTGGATCGTGACTCTGAATAATGGCTTAAAGTTGTGCTTTCAGAGAGGATCCTGGGTCTTGTTTTGAAAAAGCAGTAATTCCTTTCCCTCCACAGATGCTGCCTGACCTGCTGAGTTCTTCCAGTCGTTTGTTTTTTGCCTCAAATTCAAACATTTGCAGTCTCTTGTGTCACAGTTACCATGCTCTTCTTTCCAATAGAAGGAAATATTGAGGGTATGTGTGTGCATGCTTATATTTGTATATGTCTGTCTGTAGAACCAGTAATTGTCTCCTGTGGTCATTGTCAGTGCAGTTGGAAAGTTGGGGAATCCTTTTAAAGCAATTGCCCTGTGTGACATTGAAACAGAAACTGAAAGAGTTAACTTATTTTTCTCTTTTTAGTTTGTTTTGTTGTGTGTTTTTAAAGCATATCCATTCAAAACACATCTTATGACCTTAAATGGTGATGTCTTTTGGACATTCTCCCACACATGATGATGTCAGTGAAGAGCTGGGAGTGTCGTTCCCAGATGAAAAAGACTGGTATTTGTTTATTGTGCAGTCTGGCTTCTCCATAACTCAACAGGGAATGGAGCAATCATTGTAGGGTGACTTCATTCTCACACACAGCTTACAAACAGTAAGCAGCAGAGGGAGGATATTGAGAGATGCAGAAAAGAAAGAGTTTGTGTAGGCAGTAAACTTGAAATACATTGCAAATTGTGTGAAATCTTGTATAAGCAATTAGCTATAGTCAAGCAGCTTGACACTACTATTTATGACATGACGTTATTTTAGTTGATGTGTTTCTTAAGAAAAACTTCTCATTGGAGAAACCTTGTTTGAAAGCTGTACTTTAATTGGAGCAATTTGAAAGGTGTGAAATGCACTTTTTAAAACTACAAGCATTACAGAATTGGAAATTATTTAAAACACTTGAGATTTGACCGAGAATCAGTTCAGGATGACGTGGTTGGGAAAAGCTACAACTCGCTTGTGTTGAGGAAAGAAGCTAATGGCAGTTGAGTTGATGCAAACATTTCTGGAGCATTGAACTATGTATATTCACCAGCTTATGCATATCTTCATGTAATATGCCTTGTGAGATCTTAACCAACTTACTGATTCATCCTCTGTCAAATTTCTGATTGCATGGTGTATTTCTAAAATTAAATATATTCTGGCAGGAGTAAGCTACTTCAAACAAGGAAGTGTAAAATAAATCAATTTTACACTTTCAAAAACTGGCAATCATAAATGTGATAATCAAGTCATTAACCCAATGTCATTGATGAGTGCATTTCCTACATTATTACTATGATTACAGTCAATGAAGTACTTTTCACATATAAGTATGAGGTGGATTGTTGGCATTCTCATCACTAGAGATTCAAGGGTCAAGTTCCACTGCAGAAACCACAAGCACAAAAATTGAGGTTAGCACCGTTCTGCAGTGCAGTGATCATCAGCTACCCAGATTGTGCATGTTCTGGTTCATGAGCACAATTTCCATATTTCCATTATTCCTTATGATATAGAGTCTATTTGGTCCATCAAGTCTATTGCCAACACTGCTTTTCCTTACAAGCTATTCAAAGTTCAAAGTAAATGTTGTTATCAAAGTACATATATGTCACCTTATTCAACCCTGAGATTCATTCTCCTATCGGCATACGCAGCAAATCTATAGAATAGTAATTAGAACAGGATCAATGAAATATTATTCAGAGTGCAGAAGACAACAAACTGTGCAAATGCAAATATAAATAAATGACAAGAACATGAGATAAAGAGCCCTTAACATAAGATCATTGGTTGTAGGAACATTTCCATGATGGGGCAAG
The DNA here is from genome assembly GCF_030144855.1 of Hypanus sabinus. NCBI lineage: Eukaryota > Metazoa > Chordata > Chondrichthyes > Myliobatiformes > Dasyatidae > Hypanus > Hypanus sabinus. The sequence continues at coordinate 71,309,983 of NC_082713.1, read as the reverse complement.
TGAGTGTAGTTAGCTCCTTGTATTCAAGAACCTGATGGTTGAGCAGTAGTAACTGTTCTTGAATCTGGTGGTACGAGTCCTGAGGCTCTTGTACCTTCTATCTTCTACCCCTCCTTCTAATCAATGCTATTATCCAACAATGCGAAGGAAGAATTGACAGCAGCCAATTAACCTACTTACTGTTTAATGATGTGGATTGAAACCAGAGTACCTGGAGGAAACCAACACAGTCACAAGAGGAATGTGCGTACTGCATTCCTGGAGCTGAGGATCGAAGCTGGGGTAACTCAAGCTGTGTTGCTGCAAAACTGCCTGTTGTGCCACTGATTCTTTGACTTTTGGAAGCACCATTTTTCAAATGAAACTGAGGTTTAGTCTGCCTCACAGCTGGAGGTGGAAGATTTTATCATAGTGCAGATGACCCTCCTCCCACCCCCCAAATTACAGGGAAATTTAGGGAAATTTGTCCTTATTAAATTCTCAAATCAATATCAAAATTTTGAGATGCGGAATAATCTTTGCTCTTACACAATTTATGAAAAGTAGAAGTGAAGAAAAACATTCTTCTTCTCACATTTATTGATACATGCACAAATGATGTATCTTCATGTAACAGAAAATCATGATATGGACTACTTGCTTGATATACAAACCCTCCTACATCTCCCACCCCATAAATACCATCTCTATTTTGAATAAAAATAGGATGTGGAGTATTTCACTGTTTCAACCAGTATTGATACCTCACAGTCTGTTGCCACAACAGAATGTATAATTTCTTTCTGTTTTTTTTTTGCAACATGCTCTATGCAAATTGGCTGCTACAGCCCCTAAAATGCAGAAGTGTCCACATACAGAAGGTACTTCATTGACAAAAAGTTTCTGAGCAATGCAAGTCTGTTTTTGTGTATAGTTTATGTATCGGCGATGTATAATTTGGTCTCCTAAATCAGCTGATGGTGTAGAGTGAAAGGATAAGGCCAAATGTAGCACATGTTCTAATATTGAATTTCAAGCAGCCTTTTTCAAGAGAATGTGGACCATTTTAAGAAAGAAGTAGTCATTTGGAGAAGAAGCAAACTTACTGGATGAAAAGTGATCTGGTCCAGTTAAAATGGAATAAAAATTCAGCATACAAAACTGCAATTGAACAATGGGCAGTCTTTAAGATAGATGTTCTGGCTCCTATCCACCAAGGTGAAGGGAAGGGACATTAAAGCCAGAGTTTTCTAGATGAAGAAGAAAAAAATAACAAAACAGATGAGAAGCACATGACAGATGCCTCTTTGTCCACATGAGTGAGAACTTGGGTGTTCACAGATTCTTCAGAGGTGACACATGGCAAATGAAGAATGGGAGAGGGGATGACAGAAGCCATGTTGGTCTTTAATAAGGAATAAAGTGCTGCTGAAGTCTCAGTGAAGATAGGTTTCTTGATGGTCCAGATGGGCTAATAATTATTGAAAGAATGTAGTAGAAAATCTAATCGCAATGGATAAATTTCCTGGTCAAGATGAAACATACCCGTGGTTTCCGAGGGAACTTGGGAAGGAAATTATTGAGGCCCTGGCCATGAACATTTTAGCAAATGTTGATGTAGAGATGGAAAGTTGTAGATGTTCAAAAGAAATAGCCTGAGGATAAATTTTAGTAACTATAAACCTGTTTAATCTCGGTGCTGGGAAAAAAGTTCTTGAGACAATCATAGACAAGTGTAGACTGATTAAAAAGGGTTTGTTAAAGGCATGCCATGTCTAACTAATTAGACTGACTTTCTTGATGAAGTAACGTTAAAAAAAATCATGAAGGAAATGTGTTTGATCTAATGTATATATAGACTTTGAAAAGGTGCTTGGTGAGTTGTCACAGTATTAGCACTGAAAAAGAATAAAATAGTTATAACTGCAAGAGAAGAACTGACTAAAGGGAAATTATAGCAGTGAAAGATTATAATTAAATGTTATATTTTTGAAGGAAGGAGCACAACAGAGTTCCCAGCTCTCTTGATAATAGATATTAATGACTTGAACTGTGGTATACAAAGCACAATGTGAAATTTGCTGGTGACACAAAGGATAGTGAACTATGAGGATGATAAACAGATTAGCAGGAGGGATAGATGACACATATACAGAAGGGTGCCAGAGAAAGGCCAGTAATATCATGAAGGATCCCACCCACTCTGCTGCTGGACTCTTGTCCCACTCCCATGAGGGAGGAGGCTAGGCTGGATTCATGCCAGGATCTGTAGACTCAAAAACAATTACTTTCCCAAGCAGGAAAGCTGATCAACACCTCCAATCATTAACCCACCCCCACCACCCCGTTTATCATCTCTGGTCTGAGGCACCTTATGTACAGACACCCCTGTACCTAGCGTCAATTTATGTACGTATAATTTATCTATGTATATAAGCTATTATGCCTTTATATTTATTGTTTCGCCCTGATTAACAATTATTTAATTCTCCTTTACATTTGCTTTCTGGAAATGACATTAATACAATCTTGAACATCTTGAAGCTTGGGCTTGCCATTTTTTGAAACAGATGATGATTTGACACTATAGATTAAGGCCAAACTGAGACCAGACGTTTCATTGAGTGGAAGTACATAAAAAATTTGCCAGACTGATGCCTGGTTCACTGTTGTTCAGCATGCCTGAGGCTTTCTGATGTGGATGTCACAGATGGCCTTATCTCTGTCCTCTACAGGGGAACTAACATTTTTAAAAAACCACAATGAACTGGGGTGCAGGGGGGAGAAACAACTGTTTGAAATGGATAATTGAGTAATTTAAATAAACAAATGTAATTGGTTGTTTTACAATTCCTATTTAAAATGGAGAGAGAGAGAGAGAGAGAGAGAGGGATTCAAATGGTATTGTGATCAGATGTTGGCAAATAGCAGTGAGGTAGACAGAGCTTTTATCATCTAGTAGGGAAACTTTAGGGAATGTTCGTTGGAAAAACTCTAGAAAGGATGTTAGTTTCCTTTCTTGAGAGTTTGAGGGGGAAAATAGAAACCGGTAACAGGTAGGTGGAGGACATGTATCAAACTTCAACAATCTGCCCTCAGATCATTTAGAAATCCTGATGGTTCGACGTCTGTGCAAGCAGGTTTTTTCCACTGAGGTTGTGTGGGACTACAACCAGAGGCCTTGGGTTAAGGGTGAAAGGTGAGAAGCTTAAGGGGAACATGAGGGGAAACATTTTCAATCAGAGGGTCGTGAGAGAGTGGAATGAGTGGCCAGCACAAGTGGTGCGTGCGAGCTCAATTTCAATGTTTAAGAGAAGTTTGGATAGGTACGTGGATAGTAGGGGTATGGAGGGCTACCGTCCTGATATAGGTCAATGGGAATAGGCAGCTTAAATGGTTTTGCCATGGACTATTTGAGCTGAAGGGCCTGTTTCTGTGCTGTACATCTCTATGGCTCTATCTAGATCAGGCATGGGCAAACTACGGCCCGCGGGCCATATGCGGCCCGTTAAGCTTTTTAATCCGGCCCGCAGAACTTGATGAAATTATATTAATAAACCTTGTTAACGTTTTTTCCCCGCAATTCTGGCGTTTTCACAGTAGATGACGCACTCTATATACATTTGTGGCGACCCATTTCCTGGCACATCCGAACTGGCTCACAATTAGCCAGCGTTCCGGCTAAGGGAGATAGCCTGCGGGGATTTGCGAGCACAGAGCTTTGGAGCCTCTGCACCACGGGGGGCAGGTTGAGGGAGGCTTAAAAGTGAGGCTGGGGATTTCGAATAAAGTTTTTTTCTTTGACTGCAGTTACCGACTCCGTGTCGTAATTTTAGCGCTGCATGTAGCACACCGCTACACATTGACCTTTGTTGAGGTGCAGCGTATTACTCCACATTTGCGCTTTACTCTTTATTCGGCTCGACCTATTTGTGTGAACAGGCGTTCAGCGTCATGAACATCAACAAAGCCAGCCACAGATCCAAATTAACTGACCAAAACCTCAGATGCATCCTGAGAATCGCCACAACAAAACTAAATCCAGACTTTGATGCGCTGGCTAAAAAGGGAGACCAACAACATTGTTCCCACTGAAATTAAAAATAAGTTTCTTCGTTGTGTTAAAACATGCATTTGAAAATATTTTTTTCAATAAGCCTTACATGTTACATGTCATTTCTGTTAAGTGATGGACATGAGTAGTGCGCAGGTGCACGCACTTTCTCAAAATAAAAAATGCGCTCCAGATCAAATAATGCGCTCCGCATACTGGCGCGCTGTCACTGTTCTGTCCTTGTGCTGGTCGTTGTTGAGTTTTGGCACAGGGGACAATTGAATAAGAAGGAGCAGGACAAGTAGACCTGCATCTCCTACCGTTTTTGAAATAAAGACAGGCAGGAGGAGAGGGATGGTGATAATATCTTGAAGGATAACGGAATTTTCAGTACTTTAAAATAATAACTGTTACTATCAAAAAAAGCTGTACTTTATTCTTTTAATTTTCAGTGTTTTAAAAGTCATTTCAATAAATAGCTAAATACCATGGGACTTCAAAGACAAATATTTTGTTGTAATGCATTTGTTCATTTTCAATTGAAATTAAAGCACATGTTTTCTACATATCCCATGATACTTTATTTTCTCTTATGAGGTGTATTCCCAAAACACTCCGTCCATCTGCTCCTGGTCTGGCCCCCCATCAAATTTTAGAACCCTTTGTGGCCCACAAGTCAAAAAGTTTGCCCACCCCTGATCTAGATGGTTCACCAGTGCCCCATTCCCTTACTTCCTTTAAAATCACTGAGGGTAGGATATTATTCTCAAAGACTGTTTCCGTGATGCTGAAATGGTATCTGCATACTGTTAGGCAATGTGCACTTGTGCATTTTTTTTCTACATTTCTTTTGCTTGACATTCTTATCTGTTTTATGAGTCTTTCACACCAGTGGGCGGGCGTCAGTGGTTATTGTAATGTGTGAGAACTAAGCTGTTTAATGGGTGGAGATGCTTGTAAATAATTACTAGTCGTTTAATCCCTTGCCTGTTTCTGATTCTGCCTTGACTAAATTTCCAAGACTTCTTTTAAAATTGTGGGCAGGGCAGCTGTTTGGTCATGGATTGTGTTTATTAGTGTTCAGTTTTGAATATAATAGGTCAATAGACAATAGACGTAGAAAAAATATAGAATATAGTAAGTAACCTGCTGAACCTTTGGGACCTCCTAATGTGTATCCTAGAAAATGGCTTAAAAATGAACCAATTTAGCAAGTTGCATGCTGGAGGTGGATAGACTTTAATAGTCTGAAACATCATTTTTAAGAATTCATTAAGGTATTGAATGAGGTATGCATGAGCATTAAACATATAAGGAATGGAACAAGGTATTTGTTGGTTTTACACTTCGTCTTTTGAAATGCGTTGGCCACAAAAAGATGACAATACTTCAAGTGGCTGCAGATCTTTAAGAGTTGAAACAGATAATGCAAGAAGTCAGTCTTTCAACATAATTGCTGTAAAATGAAGTAATTTGTGAATTTTTCATTTATGTTGAACAAACTGACCAGTGTAAACTATCTGATGTTTCAAGTACATACCTTTAATCTGTCCGAACTTGGAGAGAATATGCTGTGGGAGAGTTAATAATATGTTACTGGTTTAAGGGTTGAAATAAGGATAAGTATTCTTTAAAGAACATTGACTTAAAGGCATTTTTCCAAGCCTCTGCCCCTAGTACCTAATGGTGCTAATTGTTAAATAGAACTAGTTGATAACAATACTGGTGGGAGTTAAGGAGCCCATTAGTAGTCTCCAATGAAAGCTGGCTTTCAGCCAGTGCAAACTTCTGTCGCTCAATGGTTATTTATACAACCTGGTGTAGACGTTCTATTAAGTTCGATTGAGCCTTCCCCATATATTTCTCCAATTTATCTTTGTTCTCACTTTTCAAATTACTCATTTAGTTCTTTGAGGAATACTTCCTCTATACACCTTGCAGTTTAGTCATCTCTCTTAGATTCTCTCCCCAAACCACTCTGCTCTGCTTCACCCTGCCTTCCCTACTCTTCTCTTTTGAGAAGCCTGACCAATCTTTTAGTCACCTATCTCATCAGGTTCAGCAGCCAGTGCATGGTGGTTTGCAAATTTTATACAGTACGTCAAAGGCTGTGATAAATGCAGCCCATTGTGTGCTGTTGGTTTCTTTCCATGCAGGCAGTAGATATGAACTGGATCTGATAGACCATCCTTCTACCATTCTTTCAAGCTTTCAAAAGGTACATGATAAAAATTTTGCACGTCTGCATGGTAATTGCACTGAATGAATTAATGAACACAAACTGGCCTCTTTCTGTTCTGATGAAGACTCCTGTTTCTGAAACATTAATTATTTCAATCTTCCAAGATGCTGCCTGACCTCCTGACTGTTCCCAGGATTTCAGTTTTTTGGACTCTGTTGGCATTGTGAGAACTTGACAATCTTTCCTGTAGAGATTATGACATTAAATCCATTCCTAGTAAAATATTATGTCACATCTTAGTTTCAAAGGTGGTTGAATTTGAGACTAAGATTTGACTTAATGTCTTATTTTATAGTCTGTCTTTTGCCAAAGTTTCTTTCTGCCCAATTAGGATTTTGTCCACTTCTCTGCTTTCCCCCTTTCTTAAAAAGCAGATCACCCTGCATTTCTGTGAGTGTGAATACTAATCCTCCACAAGCACGCTAGTCAAAACAAACCAACTCTCAAAGTATAAGCTGATTTTTATATAAGCTTCCATCTTGAAGTTGAAGTTGTGTACTAATCAGCCAAAACAAAGCTACTAAATTGGTTCAATACTTGTCTGGATTAGAAATGTGAAATTATCTACTTTGGTGTATATAATCAGAAAAGAAGGCTTTTTTTTTAATGGTGAAATACTGTAAGCAGATATTGAAAAAAAGAATGCTATTATTGTACACAAGTCTCTGAAAGTCAACATGTAAACACAGCAAATGCTTATAAGGCAAATGGTGTTTATTACATAAGGATTTGCGAATAGCAGTCTTGCCTCATTTGTATGGAGATTTAGTCATGTCATATCGAGATTATCATGGGCAGGTTTGTTTTCTTACTCTGTCTATTAAAAATACAGTTATAGTGGTCTGCAGGTAAAACTGAAATACGGGGCATGGAGACAAAGTCATAGCTGTGTGGCTAAGCACAGCTCAAACACCATCTATAGATTTGCCAGTGATAATAGCTGTTGGCAGCATCTCAAATGGTGAAGTGGAGGCATAGAGGAATGAGTTAGATCAACTGCCTGAGTAGTGTCACACCTTTGCTCTCCAACTAAAGCTTAAAAGAATGGCAAGTCTCACTGAAACTTAGAAAAATTATTAGTAATCAAACAGACTAGAGAGATGAAGGATACCTCCCCCGGCTGAATAGTCCACAGCCAGGGGTCACAATCTCAGAATAAGGATATGCTTTTGAACTGAGATAAGAAATTTCTCAGTTTGTGAATCCTTGCAACTCTGTGCTCCTGAAAACGGTGGATTCTCAGTCAGTGTGCTTTCAACATCGGAACCAGTACATTCTGGATATTGAAGTAGTCCATAATCTTACAGTTGCACAGCACAAGAACAGAAACTCCAACCCACTATGCCCATGCCACTCATCTGGAAAGTGCTGGAAAATGGGGAGAATGCAGAAGATTAGCAATGATCTTGATGAATATTTGAGCAAGCTGAAAGGGCTATAAGACTTAAACCTGTTCTTGTTTCCTACGTTCTTGGAAATAAAGAAGATATAAAGAAGGTTCCACATGATAGGCTTATTCAGAAAGTGAGAAGGCATGGGATCCAGAGAAGTTTGGCTAGATGGATTCAGAATTGGCTTGCCTGCAGAAAGCAGATGGTCGTGGTGGAGGGTGTACGTTCGGATTGGAGGGTTGTGACTAGTGGTGTCCCACAAGGATCAGTTCTGGGACCCCTACTTTTTGTGATTTTTATTAACGACCTGGAGGTGGGGATAGAAGGGTGGGTTGGCAAGTTTGCAGACAACACAAAGGTTGGTGGTATTGTGGTATTGTAGAGGATTAACAAAGATTGCAGAGAGACACTGATAGGAGTGGGCTGAGAAGTGGCAGATGGAGTTCAACCCGGGGAAATGTGAGGTGGGACACTTTGGAAGGACAAACTCCAAGGCAGAGTACAAAGTAAATGGCAGGATACTTGGTAGTGAGGAGGAGCAGAGGGATCTAGGGGTACATGTCCACAGATCCCTGAAAGTTGCCTCACAGTTAGATAGGGTAGTTAAGAAAGATTATGGGGTGTTAGCTTTCATAAGTCAAGGGATAGAGTTTAAGAGTCGCGAGGTAATGATGCAGCTCTATAAAACTCTGGTTAGGCCACACTTGGAGTACTGTGTCTAATTCTGGTTGCCTCAGTATAGGAAGGATGTGGAAGCATTGGAAAGGGTACAGAGGAGATTTACCAGGATGCTGCCTGGTTTAGAGAGTATGCATTATGATCAGAGATTAAGGGAGCTAGAGATTTACTCTCTGGAGAGAAGGAGGGTGAGAGGAGACATAATAGAGGTATACAAGATATTAAGAGGAATAGACAGAGTGGACAGCCAGCGCCTTTTCCCCAGGGCACCACTGCTCAGTACAAGAGGACATGGCTTTAAGGTAAGGGGATATTAAGGTAAGTGGATATATAAGTTCAAGGGGGATATTAAGGAAGGTTTTTCACTCAGAGAGTGGTTGGTGCGTGGAATGCCCTACCTGAGTCAGTGGTGGATGCGGATACACTAGTGAAATTTAAGAGACTACTAGACAGGTATATGGAGGAATTTAAGGCAGGAGGTTATATGGGAGGCAGGGTTTAAGGGTCGGCACAATATTATGGGCTGAAGGGCCTGTTCTGTGTTCTATATGAAGGTCTAAGCTAGTGTTAGCTGAAATGAAATACAAAATGCTAGAAATATTTTGTGTGCCAGGCAGCATCCATAGAGAGAGAGAAGCTGATGATAACAGATGTTAACTTACATCAGAACTAATACCTTTTAAGTGCAGTGATGAGGGAGGGATCGAGAGAACAAAAGGAATGTATATGATAGGATGGAGGTGCAATGATGCAAGAAAGGTGCTGCTAGCTGAGTGAGGATAATGAAGGCTCATTAGGATGATCTGTCTGGAGGGCATGTAAACAGAAAATGATGAATGGGGACAGAGAAGAAAGAAAACTATTCTTGGTACTGAGAGATATGAAATGTTCCAGCTGGTAGAAATCTAAAATAAAATAGAATGCTGGGAATATCAAGCTGGACGGATGCATCTGTGAAGAGAAATAAACCAACTAATGGCTCAGGTTGATGTCCTTTTCCATGATGTTCTTTCACTAGAAGCCAATAACAATCTGAAAATACAGGTATATCTGATTCTTGTTTAGTTTTCTTTCACAGTAAGTTATGTTTGAAGTGTGCTGGGTATTTTGCAATTCAATAATATTTTGGAGTTGCTTTTATATTTTTATGATGGATATCTCACAATGAAACCTGTGGTTAAGCAATTAACCTGTCACCCTATTGCCCATGAAGGTTGAAATCAGTGGAGTGCCTACCACATTATTGAGATTCCTTTTCAGGGATATCTCGTTAATCTGCAATTTTTGAGCCTAATTGCAATTTCCACACAAAAACATTGGGGATGAGTTGCTAAAGGAGGAGGTAGAATGATGAAGATAATAGAATGATGTTATTGACATGACATTGCCAAACAAAATTGAATCTAGCAAAGTCAAAGGATTAAAAGATCAGTAGCAGCAGGGTGGGTAATTAGTTTAAAAGCACAAAGCAGAGAGTCATGTTAACCAGTTGCTTTTTCAGATTGGTGGATGTAGAGTGGTGTTCCCAGAAGCCATTCTTGGGATCATTTTATTTAAACATAAATTAGAGGCTTAGACTTTTGTCCATAGGTTAAAATCTCCAAATCTGCAGCTGATCTAAAGGTTGGACATGAGTGAAGAGAATTGTGAGTTGACAGATGAGCAGGAGAATGGACAGAGAAGTAGCCGGTGAAATACAGAGTGAAAGGGGAAGTAATGCAGGTTGATGGTAGGCTGAGAATCAAACAGCAGAGTTCTAATGGGCATTCAGGAACAGAACATGGTCTCCCTGCACATTAATGCCTCTCGACCTTTAAGCTAAGTGTATTATAGTGGTAGACATCAAAAGTGAGGATGAAAAAAGGATACGTTGCAATCAAGGGACTGATAAGAGCTTAACCAGCCAATGTAGGGGTTGGTCATCATGCTGATTGGGAAACCAGTCCCCAAATACCAGAGGTGGTCGCAGTGGTGGACACGTGGTCTATCTGCGTGGTCGGGCAATAGTTGTCATGCTTCGAGCCTGGGAGTTCTGCTACAGGGAAGCAACTTCTCAGTCACCAAAGTTAGTGAGGTTGTTGGGGGAGGGCTGATCACGCTCCTTCATGGTGGATGTCTGTGTGGTCAGCTTGGACCAGGAAAAAGCATTTGACCCAAGTCAAAACCTCCCTATACATGGACAAGATCACTGTCCCCTGCTTGGATCTGAGCCCAGTTTTCAGGTTGATCAGCATTTGCTACTGGATTGATGTGGCAACAGGGGCCAGAGTTAACTACACGAAGAGCCAACCCATACTCTAGCAACAGGCCCAGACCAATTCAGGAAAAATTATCAGACATATCAGACATAATCAGCAGGTCTGATTATGTGAAGGTGCTGCGGATCTTGTTCAGAGTGGTTGAGGCATAAAACAAGAATTGGCTGGAGTGGACTGTGAAGGTAGGACAGAAATTAGGACTGTTGGGAGGGTGCTCCCTATTTTTAATAGGGAAGAACCTGGTCATCAGGTGTGAGTTGTTCTCAGGGCTACTGCGCTTGGAGCAGGAATGGGCCATTTCAGGCCCCTTCAGCTTTGGAAGCACCTGAGCTATCTTCAGTTTTATCTGGGAATGCAAGATGGAGCAGATGAGACAGATCACAATGCACAAGTCCTTGGACAAAGGGGGCAAAAATGCACCCAATATTGCCCTCACCCCGATGACCTCTTTTATGTGTGGTACATAAGTACGTGGGAGGTTCTATCTATTCCCTGTGTTGTGAAGCATGGGTCTGGCACCATTGCTGTGCAATGTCCCAGTCAGATGCATGTTGTTACACTACCTGTCCTTTGTGGAAAAATTCTTCCAGACCAAAACCTTTGAACACAAGACCTTCAGACAGTGGTCAGCATGGAATGGCCTGCAGGCACTGCAGGAGAAGGACTTGATGGACACAGTGGGGTGGTTCCCCGAGCATACTGTCCAGACCATCTGGTAGAATACTTCTTCACCAGCTCTCACCAACAGGCACCAAGACCTTTCCTGGCTAGTGATGATTGGGGCCCTCCTAGTCAGATCTTTCCTGCATGCACAGAGCATCATCCCCACAACCTGCTACTCACCGGATGACTGTAGTGGGGAAGAAACAGTCACTCACTTCATAGTGGACCGTGGGTTTGTGAAGAGGGTGGCAGAGTACTTGCAAATCTAGGGCTGATCCCAGGGACAGGCACAGAGATGAGCATCGGGTGCTGCTGGCAGATCATCGACTTGGAGGAATGCTGCTGACTGGTACGTTCCATGCTCCAGGCGTATGCACTGAGGGACACACTAAAGATTGGTGCAGCCATTGCAAGTACTTGGTGGAGAAGCACCACAGTGTAGGGCTCTCCTCCCATTGGAGATGGAGGGTCTGGGTTGGTGAGGAAGCTCCTCAATTATTGTTGAAGCAGTGTACCACCCCATTCTGCACCCCATGCTGCAGTGCTACCAATGTGCAAAAATGCAACAGAACAGTACAAATAGAATTGACTATTAATATAAAGAATGAAAAAGCATTGAATGCTTTTTTTCTTGTAAATATATTTTTATTCTGAATAAAGTTTATTTTGTTTAATATAAATACTGCCTGACAATTGAGACAGTATGACAGATTAGATATTTACTGTCCAGGGCCCAGGAGGCCTTTTTGCCAAGTTCAGCTTTCTAACACAGCAGCTGATTCTTCCAGGGGTCAAAGAGTTGTTTTTGAGAAAGTTAAACTTCTAAAAAAATATTCCTTGCTCAGCTTCTTGTCATAAGCTATAACGTAAACAAGTCTACAGTTCTTAATGTAAACTGCAAGCAATTATCAGTCTGAAGTTAAAGGGACGGCTTTGCAAACAAACAACACTGTTTATAGATCATAGGCTGCTGGCCCACAGCACGGGGCTGTCTGCTCAAGATATGTAGTGTAAGACAATGGGGTTATGTTAAATGGACCTGCATCAAACCAGATAACACTGGCTAAGTTATTTAGTTCAAAGAAGTTAGCAGACCAGACTGATGTTGTCACTTAGAACATCAAACATGTCACGAGTATAGCTGATCTATCAATAGTTGAGTATGTGTGTAGTCAGAAAGTCAGCCCTCACAACAATTATTTTGGGTGTCTGGGATCTCTGTTCCCAGAAGCTTTTAGACCATTTCTGTGTATTTCCCAGCAAAGGTATCTGAAAAATACCACTTGTGTGTAAAATCACCAAGTAGCAAACAACTTAGCATTGAATACTCTCATCTCCTCAAAGTAATTAATAAGCTCCAAGATTTAAGCCTCAGTACCTCCTTGGCCTGATATGGAAACATCTTGAATGGAAAAGCTAAAAAGGTAGTTGATACAGCCTAGTCCATCATGGATAACGCCCTCCCACCCATTAAGCTCAACTACAAGGAGCGCTGTCACTGGAAAGCAGATTTCATCATCAAGGACCCTCACCATCCAGGCTACATTCTCTTCTAACTGCAGCTATCAGCAAGGAGGTGCAGGAGCCTCAGGACCCGCACTACCAGGTTCAGGAACAGTTATTACTCCTCAACCATCAGGCTGTTGAACTAGTAGGGATAACTTCACCCATCCCAACACTGAACTATTTCCCCCCAAGCTACAGTCCCACTTTTGAGGACTCTTCATCTCATGCTCTTGATATACATTACTTTTTAATTTTTTTTTTATCTTTTTGTATTTGTACAGTCTGTTGTCTTTTGTACATTGGCTGTTTGTCCTCGTGTGAGATTTTTCATTGATTCTATTGTGTTTCTTTGTATGTCTGTGAATGCCTGCAACAAAATGGATCTCAAAGTTGTATATGGTAACATATGTGCTTTGATAATACATTTACTTTGAACTTTGTTTTAGTGTCATCACTAGCCCTGCTAGTGTGTTCCATGTACTTACCACCCTCTGTGTACAAAATAACTACTTCTGACACCCCCCTGTACTTTCCTCTAGCACCTGAAAATACTGTCCTCTCATACTAGCCATTGACTCCCTGGGAAAAAGCTGCTGGCTGTCCACTCTATCATTTTATGTACGTCTACCATGTTGTCTGTCATCCTCATTCAAGCTCAGTTTGAGATAACTTTAAAATAAAAACGGAGAAGGTTGGAACACTGAGAAGGTCAGGTAGCACCTGTGGAAAGTGAAACTAATACTGACCTGTAAGTCCTGTTGAGTATCTCTAGTTTTCCTGTCTTTATTTTTGATTTCTGTTATTTTGCAATGTTTTGTTTTTCACTCAGGGAACTTAGTTCTGTCAGGAGAAATGTGCGTGAAGCTCTGCCAGCAATATTTAATGTGGAACCTTGGAATGATGCAGAAAATAATGGCTACAACTACAAAGGCTTATTTATCAGGCGTGAAGTGAAAACCACAATTCAGTGACTGCAACTGGATGTTGGTATACCAGGTGAATCAGATTGTTTGCGAGAGCTGGACGTGTTTCCTGTGGACCTCTACAGAGTTACTGCAGAAGTCTATCAAGATCTTTTGGGGCATTCCACTCTGTCCTGTTGATTTCATATTGAGTTGATTGCCAAACTTGTTATAGAGTCACCAAGTTACACAGCATAGAAATAGACCTTTCTGACCACCATGTCTTTAGTGACCACCATGCCTATCGATACTGATCCCACATACCTGTAATAATTTCATATCCTATGCAATTGTCATTGAAGCATCTGTCCAGATGCCTTGTAAGTTGCTCCTGTTTCTGCCTCCTCTACCTCCTCTGGCAGTTCTTTCCAGATACCAACTATACTTTGTGTGTGTCTTTAAGCTTCCTCACACTCTCTTTAGACACTTGCTTTTTAGCTTACCATTAGAAATGGTCTGACTATCTACCCTATCTGTGCCCTTCATAATTTTATATACTTCTACCATTTCACCTCTCACATCTCAATGGAAATCTGACCTAGTCTTTTCAATCTCTCCTTATTTCAAGGCCTTCTAATCCTTGTGAGCTTGTGAATCTGTTTTGCACCTTTTCTCACTTAATCATTTTTTCCTGTAATTTAAAGACCAGAACTGCACGGTTCTCCAAGTGTCCTCTAACCAATGTTTTGTACAATTTCAAGTGTTCCAGCTCTTGTATTTAGTGCCTCAGCTGATGAGGGCAAGAATGCCATACACTGTCTTCATAACTCTATCCATTTGTTTTGCCAATTCCAAGTAATTATGTACATGTACCTCTGTTCAATGATACACTACAGGGGCCTGCCACTTACTGTGTATGTCCTGCCCTAGTTTAACTTCCATAAATGCATTGCCTCAAACTTCTCCAAGTAAAATTCTGTCTGCTGTTCCTTTGCCATCTTCCAGATGATCGTCGTAACCTTCATCAACCTCTGTTACTGTTGACTGCACCACTAATTTTGCTGTCGTCTACAAACTTACTAATCATAGGAGAGCATAGATTTAAGAAGAGAGGGGGAACATTTAAAGGAGGTATGCAGGAGATGGAGAATAATAGGTGCCTGGGATAGGCTGCCAGAGGTTGTGGTGAAAGCAAATATGATATTGGTGTTTTCAGAGTTTGTCATGATGAGTTCTGTATGTTTTATTGTAAACTGAAGTGGCTACATATTAATTTTGCATATAATTATGTTGAATCTGCAGCACAGAAGCAGGGCATTCAGTCCCACAGGTGTAGGCTAGTGTTAATACTCCACTAGAGCTTCCTCATCAGGTCCTTGGATCAGCTAACTTCTCCCTCAGGAATGAATACTTACTCTCCTTAAAAAAACCACATCAGATTTCTGCTTCAGCTAGCCTATACTGTAATGCTTCACAATTCAGTATTCTCTGAAGAATTTTTTTCCAAGTGTTCTGTTGGATTGAACTCATGCTACTTAATCCCCTCGTAGTGCACATGGTTTCTTCTTAACCATCCTCTCGAGCTCTCTAGACCTCTCTAAAGCCTTCAGCTAGAAGAAAACTGCTGTACTAACTCAGTAGGTCAGGCTGCAAAGGACTAGCTGATGTTTTGGGCCAATGTACTGCATCTATCCTGATGCAGATTCTTGACCTAAACTATTGACCATCCCTTCGCCTCAACAAAACCTGCTGAGTTCTTCTCATAATTTGTTTCTTGCTCTAGCTCCTAGCTTCTGTAGTCTTTTGTGCCTCTCTTTCAAACCACCTGTTTTTGGAGGAAAGATTCATGGCCTGCTTAGCCTTGATGTTTGTACCCCTCAACTTTTGTACTGGTTATCTATTTATTCTTGAAAATGTGTTTGCTTCCAGTGATTCAATATCTTTATTATTGAGCAGGAACCAGAACTAAATTTACTGCTCCGGGTCTGGTGTGGTCTAACCAAGGCTCTGCAGAAATCTATCCTAAATATTTTTTGTCAGTTTTATTGGTGCATAAATCTTTGGATAATTAAGATGAAGTCATATTTTTCCTGACATCAGGTAGCAAGTTTGCAGGGGGAAAAGTGTTGCTTAGAATGTCACTGTAACAAATGCTCAGGAGATGACAGTGCCCACTTCTTTAGTATTTTACAGTATGTGAGCAGAGTTGGCAGTTATTGACTGTACCTTATTACCCTTGAGAATATGAATACACAAGAGACTGCAGATACTGGAATCTGGAGCAGTAAGTAATCTTCAGGTCAAAGGAACTCAGCAGGTCAAGTAGCATCTGTGGGAGGAAAGAAATTGTGACTGTTTTGAATCAAAACCCTTCTGATACACGGTTTCAAGCTGAAACATCAACAATTCATTTCATTCCGCAGACACTGCCGGACTTTGAATTTCTGGAAACTGTTTGTTACCCTCCTGTTTTGTGTGTTGGAAACCCTCTGTGATGTCTGGTAGTAATAAATATTCATTCCAGAGATGGAATTGAATTAACTCAAAGCTTTATTCTGTTGTCCATCAAAATATTCAAGTTTCTGAAAGTAAGCTTGTCCTAACACCTTCCAAGCATTTAGTTCTTACATCAAAGTTTTGCTATGATAATTTTGTGAAGCACTCATGCCAATCAACTTTTGGAGATGATTTGCATTCCATTATCAACTGTTTGTGCATTGGCACCACATGTAATCTTTTAAATAATTTCTCAGGAGAAGATGAGAAGAGACTTTTTCATTTATTTCTTTCAATTAAACTTCTTGTAGCTACTCACTTGTACTCCAATTGTTCTGTTTTTGTGAATCATTCACTTTTTAATGTTCTGTGGTTGTTTAGGAGAAGGTAAAGCCTGAGTTACTTAACAGTTAATCCAAATGCTGCTTTGTATTTGTACCTTTCTTCATGATTTAAACCATTTCTAATTTTTATGGTAAACCTTCATCTGCTCTTTTACATTGGGCCTTTTGGTGAATCTAAAGTTTCAGTGAACACACTTAAATTTACTTAACACACTTAAGCAAATCAAGGTTTCTTTTTTAACTACCTCTGCTATAAGAGGAAAGTCAACTGTGAAAAGGAAGATTTGAATTTATATAGAGCAGCACAAACAAAGTGCTAGAGGAACTCAGCAGTTCAGGTAGCATCTATGGACATGAATAAACAGTTGGCCTTTCAGGCCGAGACCCTTCATCATGACTGGAAAGGAAGGGGGAAGATGTCAGAATAGGAATGTGGGGAAGGAGGAGGGATGAAGTAAGACGTTTGTGAGGCGATATGTGGGAAAGGCCAGGCAAAGAAGAAATTTGATAGGAGAGGAGAGTGGAGCATGGGAGAAAGGAAAGGTGTAGGGGCACCTAAGATATGTGGTAGGCATGTGAGGAGAAGAAATAAGAGTGAAGCCAGAGTTGGGAAATGAAGAAGAGGGAAGTGTGAGGGAGGAAAATCCCTGCAAGAGTGGAAATGCTACAGCTGCCTCCTCCTTTGCCTCCATTCAGGGCCTCAAACAGCACTTTAGGTGAGGCAACAGCAGAGTAGTGAATCTGTTCGAGTAGTCCACTGTATCTGATGGTCCCGATGTGGCATCTTTGCATTGGTGAGACCCGACGTAGACTGGGAGAACGCTTTATCAAACACCTTCGCTCCATCTGCAACAAACAGGATTTCCAGGTGGCCAGATATTTCAATTCCAATTTTGACACATTAGTCCATGACCTCCTCTTCTGCCATGATGAGGCAACTCTCAAGTTATAGAAGCAACACCTTATATTCCATCCAGGTAGCCTCCAACCTGATGGCATGATTGTCAATTTTTCCAACTTCTGGTAATTTCTTTTCCCCTCTTCCCCTTTCTCTCTTCTTCATTTCCCCATTTTGGCCAACCTCTTAATTCTTTTTTTCCTCACCTGCCTATTACATCCCCGGGTGCCGCTATGCCTTCCCTTTCTCCCACAGTCCACGTTCCGATCAGATCCCTTTTTCTCCACCCCTTTCCCTTTTCCACCTATCATCTACAACTCTTTACTTCATCCTCCCCCCCCCCCCCCCATTCACCTGGCTTCTCCTATTACCTTCCGGCTTGTGCTCCTTCTCCTCCCCCCATCTTCCTGTTCTGGCTTCTTCTTCTGTCCTTTCTAGTCCTAATGAAGAGTCTCGGCCCGAAGTGTTGACTGTTCATTCATTTCCATAGATGTTGCTTGACCTGCTGAATTCCTCCAGATGAACCAGATGGCCTACCCCTGCTCCTGTTACTTATGTTCTTGTGTTTACTTTTATTTATATAACAGTTTTCAAGTTCCTTTCAGTGCACCCCAAAACACCTTACAACCGATGGAATGCTTCTGGTGTCATTGTTATTGTAGCTTAGGGAATGCAGAACAGCAATCTCCCACAACACAAAGTGATAATGGTCAGACAATGGCTGGAACTTCTGATCACGTGGTGCAATATTTAGTGAATTACACAATGCATTTTGTTTTCTCACAGAACTGTGTGTGAGCAATGCATTTCCAGATTTTGATTGGGATCATCTGTGTGAATGATGTATGAAAGCCTCCAAGGCAGACACGATGATGCCAAACAGGACAAAATTGTACTGTGCAAATGTATGAGACTCGCAGACTGAAGGAAATGGTTGAAACCTATTTTGCATTAGATGAAGGGCCTGTTATCTTTTTTCAAGTAGTCACTGCATCACCGGTGCTACTAATTGTCGTTCAACATTCGCTTTTCCCTGTCACCAGCTCCAGACCCTCCTGCGTTCAAGCCTTCAACTCAAACATTTGTACATGAGTATATCACTCAGCTGTTCAAGCCTGCATTGCCGTTCAATAAAATCATGCTTGCTCCCATTCTTGTTTTATCCCAGTGACTTCTCACCCCTTGATTGTTAAGAATCATTCTACTCCTGCCTCTAAGTTATTTAAAGATTGTTTCCACCATGCTTTAGAGAACGAAGAAGCATTATCTTGTCATCTTCCCTGTCAAGACTCCTTGAGATCTTGTATGTTTCAGCCCAGTCTTCACTCATTTTTACAAACTCCATCAGATACAAGCCTGCCCACCCCTTATAACAAAATCCACTCAGTTCAAGTGTCAGCAAATCTCCTCTGAACAGCTTCCAAAACTGAACATTCCTTCTAAAACAGGAAGTTCAAAACTGAACACAGTATCAAGCAAAAAATTCTGTCGTAACTCAGCAGGTCAGGCAACATCTATGGAAATGAATAAATAGTCGTCGTTTTGGGTCGAGACCTTTTCACAGGGCTGGAAAGGAAGGGGGAAGAAACCAGATCTCCAGATTGCCAATGTCCTATCTGATTCTAGCATCACCTTGACACCTTTGTGTCCATTTCTCATAGCAATAAATGGCAACATTCTGTTAACTTTCTTGATCAGTTGCTTTACCTGTGCATTTGCCTTTTGTGAATATTCCTTAACCTTGTTATTGCCAGGGGGTGGTAGTAGGGATAAGCTCTCACTATCTATTAAATGCTCCCAATGGTGTCTCAGGTTGCCTGTGACAACCAAGTCCAGCTCCTGGCCTTCGTGTGTGGCTTAGCTACTAAGCTCAGTGGAACCGTTTCTACTGATAGGAGAAGGGACAAAGGAGGGTTAACTGATATCTAAAAATCAGTTGCTTCGGACAGTTGGGGTTTGTCAGCCATGGTTGGCAGCTCATCTAGGAGAAGGAAAGCTCTGATCTTAAATCTCTCACTCATGGGGAAGGTTTCCTGAGGAAAATCTGGAACTGGAATCCCTCAGGCAGTCTTTCATTGAGTTCAACACTGACTGGCAAGTCCTGCGATGCTGCTGGTGCCAAACTGCATCAGTCTCTGCTGTTCCATTGGATTCATCAGCTGTGTGCAGAGAAGCTTACTACATGGTTAAAAGCTTGCTCTCCGCATCATTCTGTCCTGGTTTATGTAATGGCTTCCACATCTGGGACACAGAGGACTGGGACACAACATCCACCGTTGAACCCGACCAAGCAGGGCCTCTGAAGTGGATAGGGCACCCAGACTTCTTCACTGTAATGCTGCGCCGCTTTGGTGAAAACGTGTACGTGTGAGTTTTCCCCTTGGGTCTCTGACGGAGCCTTGTGTGTTTTAATGTGTTTTTGAATTTCATCATGTTGATTGATAGATCAGGTTGGCTCGGTCATAGAACTTAGTTCTCCTGCTTTTTCTAAAGTAGTGCCACTAAGTCTTTTACATCTACTTTGACAGAGCAATTTGTTGTCTTATCTGACAGATGACTCCACCTATACTGCGACACTCTCTTGCTAATGAATGGCTGCTCTTAGTTTTGTGCTCAGGTCCCTGGTGGAGTGTTATTTAGTTGCCTTGGCCGTAACTGAGAGTACTACCACTGGCCCGTTGCTACCGCTGTAACGGAAGCTGAGCTAGTTTAATCTGCCTCACTGTCGATAGCAAATCCCTCACTCTGCCTCCTCTGAGAGAATGCCTTTGTGCACTGTCAGTGGAGGCAGTTTATTGTGTGGTAGTGCAGACTTGTTCTCAATCAGCCTCCTTGAGTTCTTCCCTTGTGTAGACATTCAACCAAATAGTGGTGTTGTAATACATATGGTAATCTTCATTGGGTTGCTTCAGATCTCTCCAGAAATTCAACCAGGTGCTTCACAGGAAGAGGAATATTTTTGTGTCAGATTCGATTGTGGCTTTGTACATGCATCAAGTAACATCAATCCTGTGCAATGCTCCAAACAACACCCTTGCTACTGACCCTCTGCTGCTCCAATGCGTGGCTGAAGTTGTCAGCCTTGTTGCCATGGTGAAAACAAGTCAAGTAATCATACTCTGCACCTACAAGTTCTAGACGCCTGTGCTCAAATACCATGTCCCTTATTGATTCCTTGCTATCCATCTTGCCAACTCCCTAGTTTTGGATCCTGGGGACTTTCTGCCAGTTCCAAGCCAGTTTCACTCAGTGCACAGTTGACTCTCCATCACAAATAGAAGATAAGCTGTCAGGTAATAAAGTCATCACCTGAAACCAACTCAATCCAGAACCTTGTTGTTTTCCAGCAATTCCGCTACGAGCCTCACCGACCTCGTCTCTGTGATCTCCTCCTGCATTGCCTTACTGTCATACCTTCTCTCACACCAGCAGTTCCAACGTCTCCAGTCCCTCCTTTCTGGTTCGGCCCGCTCCTCTGGATCTTGTTGCATAGATCCTGTGCCATGCCATACTGATGCACCATCAATAACTCTCGGAGACGGGAGGTGGACAATAGGCTTTTATTAGCAGCAAAAGGGAGCACGGCATCTCGGAGACTGAGGGAGGAGCAGTGCCTCCAATCGCCTTTATACAGGGGTCTGTGGGGGGAGCTACAGGAGCAGTCAGCAGAGGGGCGTGTCCAGACAGGTATACATAGTTTACCACTCATACCCTTGTCTACTTTTACAAATCTTCTTAGCATTTCCCCACCCCCAGCTGTTTTAATGTGCTTTACCTAGCTCTGTGTGTTCCACTCTTTCCCCACACCTTCCAATGTCTGACACGTGATGAAATCTGCAGCTAAAGAATGCTCTGGGGATAGAGCTTGCCATTTTCACCTGCTGCTTTTATCTCTGATGCTTTGAATAAACACCAAAGACAATGAATAGCAGATTGCATCTGGTGAGCTTTGCTATTTGAGGGTTGTAATTTACTCCATTGCTCACCGCACCTTGTCATTCTGTTCTCCCTCTGACCACAAATGAGTACTGTGAGCCAGTATGTACTGCAAAGCTAATATTCTTGTCCCCTTGGGCTGCTGCACTTGTTTCTCGCAGCACCACAGTGGTGTCTGGTTGTTTGTGATATGTTCTTGTACCATTGGTAGAGTGTTGCCGTGCACGATGATGATAATCGTTTTCTTTCAGGAGTGCTCTGATCGGCTGTAGTATCAGCACTTGTGTTGCTGGGTGTGGTTTGTCAATCCAACAGACCTTTAGCGTTGGTTTGCTTTTGACAACAGCAGTGCTTCTGTTGCCTTGAGTTCTGGGGATGTTTCTGTACAGTTGGCAAAGCTAGTGAGATAAAATAGTAATGCTCAGATATCATAATTAATCAAGAATTTCCAGCAATTTCTGTTTTAAATACAAATGTATGTAAAGATACAGTTGCCTAGGGAAAAATATATAAAATATCACACTCAAAAAATGTTCTATAATTAAAGTAATATTATTGTACTTAAGAGATGTGACAGAATATCCAGATTTTAAAAGAAATTACACTGAAAAAGGCAAAAGTTATTTGGTAGGGGCAAAGTCCGGGTTTTATTTGATTTATCACTTTCCATGGGATTGAACTGGTAGAGCTTGATATGAAAATTACCGGCTGGGGACCAAAGTCCAAGTAATATATTGCATTATGATCACATAACCCAGAGTATCACATCACCATCTTAAATAAGGTCAAGTTCATCTCTTAAAAAATTCACACAAGGGAAAGTACAATGCTGAAACCAAATCCTGACAACTACTTAGATTGTGAATGTGACAAAATTTGCAGCATACTGTTGATTACTCTGTGTTTTGCTTCTTTGGAAATCTCATCATAGTATGCTTTCAATAACTGGGATATGCTGGTTAATGCAACTATATTATCTTGGTTTTCTTCTGAAAATGTTCTCTTTCTATTCATTGAAGAATCAAAGGTTTTAAAGGTACATTTAATGTCAGAGAACTGTATACAATATACATCCTGAAATGCTTTTTCTTCACAACCATCCACAAAAACAGAGGAGTGCCCCCAAAGAATGAATGACAGTTCTCATTCATTCATTCTCTCTCTCTCTCTCTTTCCCTCTATTTCTCTCTCCCCCTCTCCCCTTCTCTCTCCCTTCTCTCTCCCCCTCTCTCCCCCGCTCTCCCCCTCTCTCCCCCTTCTCTCCCCTCTCTCCCCCCTCTCCCCTTCTCTCCCCCTCTCTCCCCCTCTCTCCCCCTCTCCTCCCCTCTCCTCCCCTCTCCCCTCTCCCCTCTCCCCTCTCCCCTCTCTCCCCCTCCCCTCTCTCCCCCTCCCCTCTCCCCCTCCCCTCTCCCTCTCCCCCTCTCTCTTCCCCCTCTCTCTCCCCCTCTCCCCCTCTCTCTCCCCCTCTCTCTCCCCTCTCTCTCTCCCCTCTCTCTCCCCTCTCTCCCCTCTCCCCACTCTCTCTCCTTCTCTCCCCCTCTCTCCCCCCTCTCCCCTCCCCCTCTCTCCTCCCTCCCCCTCTCCTCTCTCCTCCCTCTCTACCCCTCTCTCCTCCTCTCTCCCCCCCTTCCCCTTTATCTCTCCACCCCACCAAATAAGGGAAAAGGAATTGTCTCCATTTCAACAAACAACGCGCTGGTTTACCACGTTAAAAATCCGTGGCGTTGCCTTTTCTGAGCTCTGTGCCCAAAGATCTCGGGTCTCTGGGCACACAGCCTTAGATCTTCCATTTCTCACGACACACTGATCCACCTGGACACCAACATTGGACTTGCCCGTCTCCAGAGCCACAAGATCTCGGGGGTCCCATCCCTGCAAATAACTGTAGTCAGTGTGTATCTCCAGGTGTGGGTCTTCAAAAGAACCCTGAAAGGGAAAAATAGAGATATGAAAGATGGAAATAGAGCTGCTTCTGAGGAAAGGAGTCACTGTTAGGTGTCAACTTGCAGAATCTTTTGTATTTGGAAATATATTGCCTGTATACTGTCCTATGTTAAATTCTGACTTCAAATGACCCTGTCCTGCAGAGGTCCATGAAGGGTTTTGCTGTTCATCATGTCTGCAGTCTCCCTTTGCCCTTTCCTACTCTCTTTCAACTTTCTATCCTGAGCTTTCACACTTATTCTTGCTCTCATATGTTTTCACTCTCATCCTCATCTTTACGGGCAGCACAGCTCCTAGTTTTTTGCACCTCGGTCTTGCCAATAAACTGCCCATTTTCCAAAGACTCCTCATCTCTGCTCTGACCACAGCGGTATTCCATGTCCTTCAACTGCCTTGCTTCTAAACTTTGTGAAGTTACTTGGGAGGCTTTGCTGTTGTTGAAGAGGTTACATCAGTACAGCTAGTTATAATAATGCAAGATTTCTTTGACATTTGATTCTTTCCACTCACCCCATCCATCTGTAGCTTGAAGAAACAGCGATCTTTAAGGAACTACCACAATGAACTAACCTGAAGGCCACTTCCCAGAGTATGCTGACTTTTGAAAATAATCTACTCTATTAATATTTGCCCTTTGAATAAATTACCTGATGTCCATTTCGAGTGTTTTGATATTTTCATTCACTGTTTGCACCATATTCGTAGGTTAGTGAGAAATATCTGCCTTGTCTTGTGCGTGGTCCCCCACGAGAGACTCATCCAGAAAGTCATGAGGCATGGGATCAGTGGAACCTTGGCTGTTTGGATAAAAAATTGGCTTACAGGAAAAAAGCAGAGGGTAGTAGTGGAAGGAAAGTATTCTGCCTGGAGGTCGGTGACTAGTGGAGTGCCGCAAGGATCTGTCCTGGGACCCCTGCTCTTTGTGATTTTTATAAATGACCTGGATGAAGAGGCAGAAGGTGGGTGAGTAAGTTTGCGGATGACACAAAGATTGGAGGAATTGTGGATGGAGCTGTAGGTTGTTGAAGGTTACAAGAGGATATAGACAGGATGCAGAGTTGGGCAGAGAAGTGGCAGATGGAGTTCAATCTGGACAGGTGTGAGGTGATGCATTTTGGAAGGACAAACCAGAAGGCTGAGTACAGGGTTAATGGTCGGTTACTTAAGAGTGTGGATGAACAGAGGGACCTTGAGGTTCAAATCTATACATCCCTCAAGGTTGCTGCACAGGTTGATAGGGTAGTTATGAAGGCCTATGGGATGCTAGGCTTCATTAACAGGGGGATTGAGTTCAAGAGTAGAGAGGTCATGTTGCAACTCTACAAATCTCTGGTGAGACCGCACTTAGAATATTGTGTTCAATTCTGGTCACCTCATTATAGGAAGGATGTGGAAGCTCTGGAGAGGGTGTAGAGGAGATTTATCAGGATGTTGCCTGGTTTGGAGAACAAGTCATATGTAGCAAGGTTAGCAGAGCTGGGACTTTTCTCTTTGGAGCATAGAAGGATGAGAGGGGATTTGATAGAGGTCTACAAGATTATGAGAGGCATAGATAGGGTGGATAGCCAATACCTGTTTCCCAGGGCATGAATAGCAAACACCAGAGGGCATATATACAAAGTTAAGGGAGAGAAGTTCAGGGGAGACATCAGGGGTAAATTTTTTACACAGTGGGTTGTGGGTGCCTGGAATGACTTGCCAGGGATGGTGGTGGAGGCTAAAACTTTAGGGGTATTTAAGAGCCTCTTGGACAGGCACATGGATGAAAGAAAAATAGAGGGTTATGGGGTAGTGTGGATTTAGTACTATTTTTAGGAATATATGGGTCAGCACAACAGTATTCTAGTGTCTAGTTCTAGTGTGTAATTTGATAAATAACATTCAGTGTTACAGTCCTGTTGAACTTTGAAAGTTGACCCATTATGACATTGGTTGCAAGGGAAGAAATTTTGATTCTTGCATTTCTCCTAAGGATGGTCCTGTGGGTAACTGTGCTTTCAAATTTTGCTGATGTCCGGATAACCCTAGTCTCTAGAATTCACAGCAGTAATTACATCAGTGCTGAGCAGTTCCAATCCTTGGGGCTCACTACGTCATTTATATTGGAATCTTTTTGTTGAGTCGCAATATTATTGTTGGTTCAACAGCAGACTTGGTTTAGAGTGGTGGTGAAAATAGAATATTGCATGTGCCTGTGTTTATAATTCAGTATTTCTCTCTCCAAAGAAGACCAAGTAGGAGAATGACCAAAATATTTGAAGTTTGGGAACTTCTTTCTGAAATAGATCACAGGAAAATTGATGCTTTTGTTTGAGATCAAACATGTTCTACTTCAGAGTTGAACTTACAGTATTTTATTTTGTCTTTTTCACCTTTGGTTCTCTTGTATTTTCTTTCTGTTCTTCCTGTTTTACATCTTCCCCTCCCTTTCATTTTCTCATCTTTTTTATCTCTGCTGCTCTTCTTTCTGATTTGTTGCCCCCAGCCATGTATCGATTTGCATTTACATTTTCATTTTTATTCTCTGTTTCTGCTTTGGTTTTCTCTGCTGCATCTTTATTTCCTCTTTCATCTTTTAAATTACAAAATGGGAAAAAGGGTGGCAGTGGGGCTTGGATTTTGTTCCTGGAAGTGATGGGAATTGAATCAGTGCCATATAAGACCACAACAGTCTTGAGAACAAAGTTAATGTAATGAGATTGCCAATGTATCCTGGTGATTTGAAGAATCAGATGGTTTGAGCCCCTTTCCCACTTGCTCTCTTTCAGCTAACAACCACTATCCCTAACCTACCAGCAGTACCATACAGAACAATGTCCATGTACATTGAAGAGAAATTGAGTGCAATCAGAATGCAATGCCCCTCTCCTCCCCTCCACTACTAAACTCCAATTATCTTCCCAAGTCTCAGGCCGGGAAAGAGACTCTGTCCAAAATTTTGCACATGATTCTGAGCACTCCGATTTCACGTTGACTTCAAATTAACAAAAAAAATAGCTTACTTCACAATGAACCTCCCAACAGGAACTCAAGGGAAGTATGGGAAAAATCCTTCACTGTGGGGAAGTGATAGACCTAGCTGACACAATGCCAGTATGGCAGATTACATCCCCAACGAGGCTGGTTGCAAAAGACTTTTGACTGCACCTGATACAGTTGGTGGCAGTGAGAGTCTGAGAGCATAAAAGAGGGGATTGGAGGAGGGAATAGGATTAAGGTTGTCATTAGTCTTCTTTTAGTCATATTGCCTCATGTGATAACAGTGTGAAAGATCCTGTTTCTTGTAAAATGATCCTTGGAGAACTGACTTAGAAAGGCAGAGTGTCAAGCAAACCTGAACTGAAAACAGTCTGGAGTAGGAATAAAAGCAGAAAAATGTTCCAAATCTGGGCCCTTCATCAATTAACTTTTACCCTCTCTGCAGATGCTGCCTTACCTGCTGAGTCTTCTAGCAGATTCTGTTTTACTTTGGATTTCTATCAAATGCAATATTTTTGAATTTCAAATCTGGATCATGATTTGTCCTGGGCTTCGTAATGGATGTTGGATGTTGATCCCCAAAGTGAACTGAAAATTATCTCAGAGTGACCTTCCTAGTCAGAACTCGTGGGAAACTGCTGGAATCTTTTTTTGGGTGAGGGGGAACAAGCCTAGCTCATACTGGTCCCTTACATTTTGAAATAAATTGTTAGGAATCTGACCCTTCCCAAATCTTGACATCACTACTTCTTTTGTAAAGCTTTCATCTAGGAAGGAAACCCTATGGCTTGTATTATCACAGATCTATTCCTCAAGAAGGAAATGCATTGGTGAGTAATTTGTATGGCTAATATCCTAAGTGCAGGTTCATTTTATTTAGTTGCATGAGGCTGAAATACAGTGTGGCAACTGAGTGAGATCAGACTGATTAATTCCTCAGCTGCAGTTGTGTTAAGTCTAACCCTGAACCAGATTTTGAATGGGACCCTCGCAAAGAATGAAGGTTTGCAGATCAGCCTATGCTGTATTGTGCTTGAAATTCAGAAACATGTACAGCCAACAGCATCCCACCACATCTGCGCATCTTATAGCAGTGCAGGGCCTTCTGTATACTCCCAATACATGGGCAGGGAGGTTCTCAACGCCATCCCAAGTGCTCCTTGTCTAATTGAGCAGTCATGGATTAGAGATTGCCATAAATCCCCTTATGTTAATCTGTATGGAAGTGTCTTGTTGTTGAGATTGAGTACCCAACTTGTGCATAATGGGACCCATTTGTGTGTGTGCCATGTTAGGTTTTGATAATTTTTTTTGTAATATTTGGGGCTGGATTTTGCTGTGTGGCATCAACAAAGCTCAAGAACTTTATCCAGATTAGTCTGACTCATACCTGAAAGTTGATGTCCATGTTCACCTGGACCTCTGGCCACTTAGTGGAAGAAGGTGCTTGAAGCAATATGGAAGCGTAATCTTCAGTTGATTCTACACTAATGGGAGACTGTGACTAATGGGAGACTACATGAATGGACCAGAACATCGAGGAGCTTATTTTTTGAGTGGTTGTTGTATAATAACTTTGATATCAGTGACAGAGTGTGGTACCTGAGAAGCAAGTAGAGTTAATCATCAAGATTAATAGGAAAGTTCAACCTGTGGTGACTGCACTCCAGATCCAAGTTTCCACAAACCTCGGGGTCAGGCTGTAATTTGGAGATGAAACTTGCACACACACAGAGCCCAAGTTCCAAAATAGTGTTAACAATTTCACAGAAGTATATGAGCAAATGAGAACTGAACTCTGGATTCAAAAGACAAATTTCCTCTACCAATCTACTGCTGCTGCACCACCCTTTCCTCAAACAGTAAAGATACTTGATGGGATCCTGGGAAATGTGGAACACTTCCATATCTTGGGAACCACTTGTCAGGGAAAACAGACATTAAGACAAAATTTGTCACTGCCTTTAAAGCACTAGTACTTTAGTTTACAGAGGAGAAGAAGTATTTAAATATTAGGTCCTCTGTTGTAGCACAGAACGTGTGGTGGACAAAGGGCAACAGTGATTTGTCTGGTATAAGCTTCTAAAACCCAGTCTACCTAGACTAGATACTTGAAGGCTCTGGAAAAATGCCACCAATGCTGTCTCCACAAATTCATTGGTAAGGAAGTGAATCAATGGCAGTATCTTCTCCCAATCCAATATCACCAGCATAAAGGCTCTATTTACACTCTGTCATCTACAGTGGACAGTACATCTCATTTGCATGTCCAACACCAAACTTCTGAAATAGAAACTCCATTTTGAGCACTGCCATAGGGTGAGGTTTTTCTAGTAGACAGAGGTAAGGTTTGAGGTTTTTATCAATGAAATGCAACATCCCAAATGACTGCCAGAAACATCGGCTCTTGATCACTCAGAATGGGAATGCACCATTCAAAATGATCTCAAGATAATTGAGTCTGTGCATTGAGCACTGAGAAGCCCAGCATAATCAGTAGAAGGAGCTGATCACTTCCCAATTATCTTCTCATCTATTCCATCAGTTAGGATCTACCTCAGCTATGGAAAAGCCTCATTAGCCACCTCGCATCTCACAAAACTGGATGGAAATCCTCTTTAAAGAGAAGGGCAATGGAATTGATGGAATATCTTGAGAACAATCATAGATGCAACAAGTAGGCTTCCTTCTTTGCCATAATGAAATAAATGTTCCTGAGGGACTGTCTGAGAAGCATGAGGATGGGTGGATGTTCGCTGTGCTTGGGCCATGTTTCTCAGGCAATAGTTTCAAGTTTTCTTGGATGTGATAGTCAGATGGTGACATTCAGCCACTGTGATTGGTGATCAACCATAAGTGACTTCAGGTGCCTGTGGAAGAAGTCAAATAAAGGGAAAAAGAAGTTATCTCTAGTTTAATTTTAGAGCTGAGTAGATCTAGCTTTATTAATGATAATGGCAAGAGTTAAAATTCTCCTGTTTTAAACACACTACAGTTAGTTCTACTTAAGTTAGGTGAATGCAGATGGAAAGCATGTTCTATGTGATGCCACCAATATTCTTTTGTAAGTTATAGTTATTGTTCATGAATGTACCATGTTTAGAACACACTCCACTTTGTAGGTACAATTATGACACTTAAAAAGCAGATGGCCAGCTACGTGGATAGAAAAGTTTCACAAGTTTTGGGCTGAATACATGCAGATAAGACAATTTCAAATAGGGAACTTAGCGTGAATGAGTTGGGCCAAAGGGCCTGTTTCTGTCTTATATAGCTCCATGACTATGTAAACCTAGTATCCTGAGTGCTGTATTCAGATTATGCACTGACACATCCATTTTTATCAATGCTTAGCCATGTGATAGGAAGAAAGAGAACGGAAGATGCAGAACAACTTTCTGCACACACACTTGTCATGTTTCTGTGGTAGCTGTTCCGAATTTGGGTCAGTTCTTCAGAATTTGTGTTAATGTTTGACTTGCTTAGACCATGTGAATATTGAGATACACTCTGAGCGTGAATTTTAACCATGTTTAAATTTTGTTGATTATCTGGAGGCAGTTTAAAGCATTGTTTTAGGATCATTAAGAAAAATCCAAGCTTTCTTTCAATTCTAGCCTAATGAAAAGCATAATATTAATGTTGGACCTGAATCCAAAGCTTGCTACTTATTCATTTGTGTATGAACATTTGTGAACATGTCCCTATCTATACTAATGATTCAACCAAGTAGAAATATTATTTCTGAAGAATGAATGAGAAGACGGCTTTCACACTTGCGTGTGCTTTATTTTCTTTGGGCTGTTGTCACAGATAAGCCACAGTCTTCCGCCTTGCTCGCTAGCAGAGGCCTTTTTTATAGTGCAATACACATCCTGTGGAAGGAAAAACAACCTGCGTCATGACTGAGTTGCTGTTTTTAGAGGAAGCGCTTAACCATAGTTCTTCATTGCAGCTTAGAGAAAGCAAAAGTTTCAACTAACTCCTTTCTGCAGCTCAGGCAAACTCTTTTGTAATAAATAAATGTATAATCTCTCATTTTGGCGTGACAGATTGCATTTGATTGTCCTTCTAAAGAATTTCAAGTGTTCTCCTAGCTTCTTGACTAACTTGGTCCTCAGTGCCTGACCACCTTTGGATGGATTTTGCTGTGCACAATTTGGGTGATATTTCTAGTATTATAATAGTGGATGGGCTTCAGACAAGCTTAGTGAGGTGGAACATGTACTTGGACACCTGAGGTTTTGAAAAGTGATGGAAAAGTACAAGTTTGTTCAATTTTTAATATGCAGCAGGGTTACAACAAACAATACATCACCCAACTCTTCATGTAATATCAAACTTCTTTTCTTTGTAACTGGCTTAGGCTTGATGTCCCCTTGATGCTCTGTGCTGAAGTTCCATTTCACAGTTTCCAGTTGCTCCTGGATACCGTGTTCAGATAGTAAGCCCTGTGCAAATTGTTAAATGTCATCAACAAAGTTCTTGTAGTCCTAGAACTGGGACTCTGTGGGAGGAAGAAGTAATTGATAGGGATCAGAGTTGCATAGCAAGGCTGAAAACTGCAGCCTACCTGAATACAATGGCACCCTGGTTGTCTGGGATCTCTCTTCCCGCCATTACGGACACTTACACTACACGCTGCATCCGCAAAGCAACCAGCATTATGAAGGACCCCACGCACCTCTCATACAAACTCTTCTCCCTCCTGCCACCTGGGAAAAGGCTCTGAAGCGTTTGGGCTCTCACGACCAGACTATGTAACAGTTTCTTCCCCCGAACTATCAGAGTCCTCAATACCCAGAGCCTGGACTGACACCTTACTGCCCTATTGTCCTGTTTATTATTTATTGTAATGCCTGCACTGTTTTGTGCCCTTTATGCAGTCCTGGGTAGGTCTGTAGTTTAGTGTAGTTTTTTTTTTGTGTGTTTTTTATGTAGCTCAGTCTAGTTTTTGTACTGTGTCATGTAACAGCATGGTCCTGAAAACCGTTGTCTCATTTTTTTTCTATGTACTGTACCAGCAATTATGGTTGAAATGACAATAAAAAGTGACTTGAGTTGACTTCAATTGTGATGTCTATGTTTAGTTTTTAATAGTCCAGTTGAAGTAATATCAGAGCAGGTTTCATCAGGCCATACCTCAAAAATCTCATGAAATTTCCTTTGGGAAAGTTAGCCTTCTAAATATCCTTCTCACTTGTCTGGCTGGAGTATGAATGGTGAGGTTTTTCTAGTGGACAGAGGTAAGGTTTGAGGTTTTCGTCAATGAAATGCAACATCCCAAATGACTTCCAGGAACATCGGCTTTTGATCATTGATGACAAATTTGACAGTTCCTGGTTGCTTTATCTCATGCAGTCTTTCTGAATCTTCAAAAGTAATTATGCATAAATGTGACCGGCAATTTGGGCGTGTCAAAACAACCAATGAGCTAAATGAGCAGTAAACCTAATTTTATCAGTATTGTTTGAGGGAAGAATGTGTATTGGAAAGTTTAAAAATTCCCAAGTGGCTTCATTGCATCTTGTACTTGCATTTGAATAGGCAGGCAGGGTTCAGTTTAATATCTAAATGCAACATTTTGCAATGTTGGATTGAAGTTTTGGGACACAAAATATGAAACAAATGTTTACATCACCATTACATTGTAACCATGTTAAAGAGTTATGTTCTAGTTAGTTTCAGAAAATGGTAAGGTTTAAAATATAATAACAATCATGTTTTGAAACAGTTAGGTTATTCTGTATCATATAAGACAAGACCAGAATTTGCGAGCTTTTATCACATTGTTTTCCATCGGTGTCGATTTGATTCTCTCTCTTAGCAGGTGAGGTTTTGGCAAAGGGTTGTTCACATGAAACTTTTAACTCAGCATCTCTAGAAAGAGAAACAATCTGACCAGCTCAGTGTTCTGATTTTCAGATTTTTGGAATGTTTTAAGTTTCACAATCTCCACATTTGGTACCCAAGCAAATATCAATAGACTGAGGGATCTGATCTAGAATTAAAACACATTTAAGCCAATGCAATGCCTTTTGAGTTTTGAGGCACTGTTGCACTGGAGAAAATGCATCATTCAATTTATTACTAATAAGATTTCACAATTATAACATGGGAAGCAAACTAGCCCAGTAAGTTGTCAGAGGGATGAATTTGGGCAGGTTCTCAGACAAACTTCCTGGCATTAGTTTTCAAAAAGGCAATGGAATGTCTTTTAACTATTTAAGAGGGCTCAATGCCTCATCTAACAGGTGGCAAGCTTGACTTTGGCATCTAAGCCAGGACTTCTGAAGTGGAATTTGAAACTTTTATATGCAAAGCAAAGGACCCTGTACCATGACCTTCACAACTGTAAAGAAGTAGAGAGGTCAGTTCATTTCGTAGCAGCAGACTTCATCTCATAACAACACAGATCATGTGTACTGTCCAGTTGATACCAATGTGCCTGATCAGTAAGCTGCTGAAATTGTCTTCTGTTACACGCTTCCTAGCTGCGCTTGTTAAGTATTCTCTCTGTCACACTGGAATTTGTACAAATTAGTTGGCCCCTATCACATGCCCATTTGTGAGATTGGTGAGGGTCACCTCTGATGTCTAATCCTGTTCTTGTTTCTCACCTTCAAAGAGGGCAGAATCGGGAGCAATTGAGACAGGGTATCTCTAACTCTACATACACTGCAGTGAATTGTAGCGCTAAATTATTGCTTTGAAAAGGATTAAGTAAGTCCATGTAATTGAGGTATTGTGTGTGGGTGGCCACTGGATATTGTGACATAGTGACAGAAGTAGGCATTGACAGACTGCCAGAGAAATATCTTTGATTGGTTATACTTGCAGTGAGAGACTTCTATATCCCAGGCAATTTTTAATATGCTCTAGATTCCAGCAGCCACAATATCTTGTGTTTCTGATTCTTAATATGATTTTGAAAGCACTAACTTTCAGTCTGTTTGGGTGAGAGTGGTGCAGAGAAAAGTGGGCAACCCAGTGACATGATGATCCAGTTACTGTAACTGCTAACTACCCACTTGCCTTAGCAATCCCTCAGGTGAATATAACTCTCAAGTCACATACCACATCTTGTTTGGGAAGATGGATGATCAAATTAAGTGCTCCCACCAGATCTGCTTAAGCCATATTGGTCTTTGACAGCTGGAGGAGAGCCTGCTTGCCATCTGTGTTCATGAGCAGTATTGTTAATGGCCCACTGGGGACTTCTGGTTTGCAGATGATTACATAGGAAAGATCAAAAATGAGCAAGTTTGCCATGGTAGAGTTGGTCATTCCTCACTGGCTGGAACACTGGAGTTCTGCCATGGAAAAAACAGCATGGAAACAGGCCATTTGGCTCCCCACATTCACATCCACCAGTACACTCCCATTTTTCAATGCTTGACCTGTAGCATTCTATGTCTCGGCAATTCAAGTGATCATCTAGACAATTCTTATGCGCTGTCAGCAACACAAGGAAGGTTCATTCTGAAGAAGGAATTTTCTTAAGGAAGGTTGAGACACCCGTTGCTCACCAAGAAAACCAAAGACAACATCAAAGAAGAAGAGAGAGCATTCAATATAGCAAAAAATAGTGGGCAACCAGAGGATTTGGGTGCTTTTGAAAAAACAACAGAACACAACTAAAAACAATAAGGAGAGAAAATATGAAGATTAACTAGCCAATAATTTAAAAGTGGATATCAATTTTTTTCAGATATATAGAGAGTAAAAGAGAGGCAAGAGTGGACGTTGAACAGCTGGAAAATGACACTAGAGAAGTAGTAATGGGAAACTAAGAAAAAAAGGGAAACTGAATAAATCTTTTGCATCAGTCCTCATTGTGCAAAACACTAGCAGCATGCCAGAAAATCAGAAATGTCAGGGGACAGAAGTGAGTGTAGTTGCTATTATCATGGAAAAGGTGCTTGGGAAGCTGAAAGGTTTGGAGGTACATAAGTCACATGGACCAGATGAAATACATTCTGAAAGAAGTAGCTAAAGAGATTGTGGAGGCATTAGTAGTGACCTTTCAAGAATTACTTGATATTGGAATTGTTCTGGAGACTGTAAACTCACAAATGTAACTCCATTCTTTGAAAAGGGACAATGGCAAAATGCAGGAAATTAAAGGCCAATTACACTGACCACTGATTGGTAAGATGTTAGAGTTCATTAATAGGGATGAGGATGAGGGTACTTGGAGGCCGATGATAAAGTAGGTCAAGGTCAACATGATTTCCTTGAAGGGAAATCTTGCCTGACAAATCTTTTGGAACTTTTTGAAGAAATAATACACAGGATGAACAAAGGGGAGTGAGAGGATATTACTTACTTAGTTATGTTCTGCAGAAGTCGATGTTGGATCAACTATTTTTCACATTATATCATTATATGCTAATAATCTGGATGACAGAATTGATGGCTTTGTGCCAAGTTTACAGATGATACAAAAATAGCTGGAGGAGCAGTTAGTTTTGAGAAGCAGGGAGCCTGCAAGACTAGGACGGATTAGGTCCATCCCTTCTATTTCCATAACCACTTTGAAATATACAGACATAACTAAGATCTTGCATTAGCAGATTGGTTTATTATTGGCACTTGTATTGAGGTACAGTGGGAAACTTCGTTTTGTTTTGCATGGCATCCATACAGATCATTTCGTCACATCAGTACATTGAAGCCTTAATTAATAGTAGAATGCAGAATATAGTGTTCTAGTTGTAGCGACATTGAAGAGTGGGCCATAAGGTGGAGGCCATGACAAAGAAGATTCCACGTTCAAGACTCCATCTTATCCTGCAAGAAGTATATTCAATAGTTTAATAACAGCAGGGTAGAAGTTGTCTTTGAACCTATTGGTAGTTGCTTTCAGGCTTGTATTTTCTACCCAGTGGGAGGGGGAAGAAGACAGAATGTCCGGTGTGGGGTTGGTGGCCTTTGATGATGTTGACTGCTTTACTGAAGTAGTGAGAAGTGTAGAGAGAGTCTGTGG
This sequence comes from Hypanus sabinus, assembly GCF_030144855.1. Classification (NCBI taxonomy): domain Eukaryota; kingdom Metazoa; phylum Chordata; class Chondrichthyes; order Myliobatiformes; family Dasyatidae; genus Hypanus; species Hypanus sabinus. The sequence continues at coordinate 71,274,724 of NC_082713.1, read as the reverse complement.
AGAGAATGCTGGTGTCCATGATGTGATGAACTATGTCCACAGCTCTCTGCGGGTTTCTTGTGCTCACAGGCAGAGCAATTGCCATACCAGGCCCTGATACATCCAGATAGGATGCTTTCTAAGGTGCATCTGTAAAAAGTGGTGAGAATCAGTGGAGACATGCTGAATTTCATTAGCTTCCGGAAGAAGTAGTGGGGCTTATGCACTGTCTTAGCCATGGCGTTGGTGTAGTTGGACCAGGACAGGCTATTGTTGATATCACTCTAGGAACTTGAAGCTGTCTACAATCTTGACCTCCGTGTCATTGATGTGAACAGCAGCTTGTGCACTGCCCCGCTTCCTGAGGTCAATAACCAGCTCTTCATTTTGTTGACACTGAGGGAAAGGTTGTTGTCATAACACCATGTTACTATGCTGTCCATCTCTTTCCTGTCCTCTGACTCATCATTATTTGAGGTTCAGCCCACTTGTTCATGTAGCTGGAGTTAGAGCAGATTCTGGCCATGCATTCTTGAGTGTGAAAGGAATAAATTAGAGTATTGAGGACTTCATCATGTGGAGAACCAGTGCTAAGGATAACTTTGGTGGAGGTTTTAACTATTTAAAATATCATGATAGGAGAGGTAAATAATCATTTTGGTTGATCAGCTTAATTGACAAGATGGAGTGATTTCAAAACTAATCTGTCTGATACAATTCAGGTGAAATTTCAAGTCACAAATTCTACTACATGTGTAAAATAATTATTAATATGTAGAGAAACTTATCAGCTATTATTTACAGAAAAAAAAAATCTCATTTACAATGTGAAAAATCAGGCAATCTATTTTCTTAGTGGCTGGGGAAGGATTGTTCGCCTGGACATCCTGGAAAGGACAACTCTGATAATTCTGTGGGATCGCTGATAAGTACCATTGCTTCTGAATCCTAGCTTCTCCAGCAAACTAAAACTGCTTTCTCCAACACTAAATCCAAAAATATTGTCACGTGTATTATATTATAAGGGTGGATTGTGTGACTTGCTTTGTTGACCTTATGTAGTAGCTCCCCTCCAGAACAGTGTCTGATCATCACTGACCACGACTGTTTTGATTGTCTGTGACACACGGATGCAGGAAATAATGATTCAGTTGATATTCACACATTGGTATTATTCCTGTTGTTGATGCAAAAGGGGCACCTCTGGTTCAGAATCGGGTTTATCACTGGCATAAGTTGTGATTTTTCTTTTGTTTTGCAGCAGCATTACAGTGCAATACATAAATTATTATAAGTTGCGATAAGAAATATATATAAAAAAGCAGTGCAAAAAGTAAGGTAGAGTTCATGGGTTTATGGTCTGTTCAGAAATCTGATGGCAGAGAGGAAGAAGCTGTTCCTAAAATACTGAGTATGTATCTTTAGGCTCCTGTACCCCCTCCCTGATGGTAACATTGAGAAGAGGGTACAGGAGCCTAAAGACACACTAGGTGATATAGGAACAGCTTCTACCCAATCCCACCTCCCTATCAAAGGGGAATCAGAGAGCTATCGGTTTAGTATAATTCCATTCTGGTCCTTAAGATGAGTTCTAAGGCTCTGACTTGGGTGTATCCATGAGCAATAAACCAGAACATTTTGTAGGCTTACTTTCTAGTTTGAAGCAAATTGTCTTTTGTTGATGTTTTTTTTATTTATTCAAGGGATGCAGGCTTCACAGACTGAGCCAGCATTTAATTTCCCATCCCTACTTGCCTTTCAGAAGGCAGTAATGAGCTGCTGTCTTGAACCGCTACAGTCCTTAAGGTGTGAATGCACCCAAATAAGAATCCCAGGGTTTTGGCCAAGCAGCAATATATTTCCAACTTTATGGTGAACTTTTGCAGAAATGTCACGTGGCTGAAATAATGGATATCTAGCCACCTCAGTCATTTTGGTTTGCTCTGAATGTTATCAACCTGTGGAGGGCTTCACCCATTATTCCTACTGACAGCTGCTTAGCCAGGGTTCTTTGATGTCTTCATTGATCAAATGCTGCTGTCAGTTGCTGTCACTGGCCTGTTTGTGTAACATTAATGTTGGAGTGGGAAATAAGAGACTGCAGAATCTGGAATCTTGAGCAAAACTAAACTAAACTGCTGAATGAATGCAGCGGGTCAGGCAGTGCCTATGAAGGCAAAGACATGTGCTGACATTTCAGGTTGAGTTTCCACATCAGGACTTTGGTGAGGCAAGGAATCCAGAATGAAGAGTCTAATAACTGAACACCTGGAAGTGAGTGATAGGATTGAACAGAGTCTACACGGTCTCATGAAGGGAAAATCATGTTTGATTGAATAGAGGCATTTTCCCAGAGGGTGGAAATGGCTAATACGAGGGAGCATAATTTTAAGGTGACCAGACGAAAGTATAGGAGGATGCTAGAGGCACGCTTGTTTCCACAGGTAGTGATAAGTGCACCGCTGGGGAGGTGGTTGCGGTAGATATTCAGGGACATTTTAGCAATTCTTAGATAGGCACATGGGTGATAGAAGAATGATGAGCTATGTAGGAGGGAAGGTTTAGATTAATCTTAGAGTAGATTAAAAGATCAGGACTAAAGGACCGATACTATGCTGTCACGTTCTATGTTGAAGTTCATTGATGAACAGGTGAAGTAGGATCACTGCATGTAGCATATTTAGATTTGAGAGACAGTTTAATAAGATTATGCACAGGGCATTGGTCAGGAAGATGAGACAAATGGAGTTGAGGGTAAAATTCTGATATCGATAGGGGATATCGATACTGGCTAGAAAGCAAATCTTGGGAATAAATATATTTTTTCTCTCATTGGCTGGCTGTGACTAGTAGTGTACCATCGGGATCAATGTTTGGGCACAAGCTATTTATGATCTATGTCAAGGATCTGGCTGAGCAGTTCAAACAACATTTTTTCAATTTTTCTATTGCTGCAAAACTAGGTGGGACTGTGTCTCTGAAGAAGGTTGTACAGAGGCTTCAAGGAAAGAAGAAAAACCTGAATTAGTGAGCAAGAACAAGGCACATGCAATATATGGAAAAGTGTGAAGCTATCTAATTCGAGGCATTATAGAGTAAAACAATATTTTTAAATGCAAAGAGTTTGACAAGCGTTAAAAGCTCAAGGGGATCTGGGACACTGCAAAAGGCATTGAAAGTGAAAAAAATAATGCTGAAGTTAGATGGTGTATTGACCTTTATTACAAGATTTAACTATAGGAAATATCTTGCTTTAATTGTATAGGGTCCACATTAGGCTATACTGTTGTGTATAATTTTGGCCTCCTTTCTAAGATAAATGATATGCATGCGATGGAGGGAGTGCAGGGAAGATTCAGTGGAGTGGTTGCAGAGATGCAGGGAGATTTGGCACATAAGGAAAAATTGAATAGATGAGATCAATTTTCTCCAGAACTTCAAAGGAAAGAGGAGAGATCTGTTTGGGAGTTACAGAATTATAGAGGACTTGACAAGGCATAGCTGGTTGAGCCACTTCCTCACAGCACCAGAGGCCTGGTTTCAATCTTGACCACAGGTACTGTCTGGTGCAGAATTTTCACATTCTCACCGTGTGGGTTTTCGTCCACATTCTCAAAGACACATTACTTCTGTTGGCTGAGGTAAATTGGCCATAGGCCTAGTTTGTATGTGAGTGGCAGTGTCTGGGAATGGGGGAGGGTGTTCATGAGAATGTAGTGCAAGTGTAAGTAGGTGATTGATGGGCAGTAGGCCGAAGGGTCTGCTTCCACATTGTGCCACTCTCCTATTCAGTCATTTCCGCTGCCACCCATTTCCTCCCACAGTCCAAAGATGTACCAGTTGTTCGGTTAATTGGTCATTGTAAATTGTCCCTTAATTAGGCTAAAATTAAACTGGGGAATTGCTACGCGGCATAGCTCGAAGGGCCGGAATGACTGACTCCTCCATGCTGTAAGTTGCTGAATTAATTAATTAATTAATTACTGTCGATGCAGGGAGGACATATCCCCAGACTAAAGACTAGGAGTCTTAGAACAAGGAGTGTCCTTGTACACAGGATTGTCATTTGGAAAACCTTTGGAGTTCTGTACCATGAAGGGCAATGGAGGCTCAGTCATGGAGTAATTTAAGATATAGTTCAATAGATTTCTGGATATTAAGGGAGTTGAATGACAAAGGGAAAATGATGATCAGGTTGAAGGTCATTCATGAAGGTGATGAATGGCAGAGTGGGTTCAAAAGGCAAAATCCTTCAATTTCTTGTGTTCTTACAATAGGAACATAGAAACAGCATAGGAAAAGGCCTTGCAGCCCATGATCATGGTACCGACCATAATGCCAAATTTTAAACTAATTCCATCTCGTGATGTGGGGAGTTGTACAGTCAGTATAAAGATTTGACATTTTCCATGAATGATCCCAAATTTGTAAATATAATCAAATACAGCATTCATTGTTTACTGGGATCAATCTGATTATTGCACAGTTTAATAATGGGAGCTGTTTCTACACTTTCCCTGGCTGATTGTTTTTATATATCAGTAATCTATTGTGCAAGGAAGAAACCTTTGACCTCCTAATTCATAGCTGATATGTGTAATTTTACACCTGTTCTGTTTGAATCTGCTGTTGAGTGAGTTTGAGAAACTTGTTGGGAGATAATGTAAGTATGCACTAAGCAGTACTGGACCTACTCCAAGGTGTAACATAACCAAACATGCATGATACTTATATCAAGATTCATAACGTGTGTATCTTATTATAATACAGGAGCTGTTTGGCACCTCTAGTAATGAGGACTGAGAATACTTTAATTACACCAGGGATTTTAATGGAGAAGATGATCATGGGTAACTTCTGTACAATCAACCATGATTAGCACGGTTACTTCAGATCATATTATATACTCACATATTTGTATACTTATTATGATGTAGAAGGAGGCCATTCAGTCTATCCAGGCAATGACATCTCCCAGAAATTCACCATTCACACTCCCATTTATGACATGGATCATTCATATTTTTAATAAAATGTTAAACATTGAAGATTTAACATGTAATTGGAAATATGAATGAGGTATGAATAGGACTTAAAGGATCCCAGCATGAAACTGTATGCCGGGACTTTTTACATCTATTCTTCTCTTTGGGTGGATGTAAAAAAATCCCAGAATATGGTTTCAAAGTAGGGCAAGATCTTTTTTTTACATATTGTACAGTATTTATTCCTTAACCAACTTTGCTAGTGTAGGTTATCTGGCTGTTGGTGGGAGCTTGCTTTGCACAATGACTGCTACCCTTTTCAGTTCCAACAACCAGATTTAATGAGATACTGTCAGTGATCTGTGCCAAGGTTGTGAAGGTTGGAATGTAAATAATTCCTCCTTTCTCTGGGCTCCTTTCACGTTAGACTTGGATCTGATCAGATTCTCATGATCTATGTGCTCTCTATGTATTAAGTCTTTGCAAAATTTTGCCCTTTGACTTTATAATTATTGAAATAAAATGGACTGGGATGAACTCAACAGCTCCAGAAACATTTGGTTTGCCTTCCTTTGGTTTCACATTGTCTGAGAAGCAACTTATTGTTAGTGGCACAGCTGACAGATTTCCTTTTTAGGTCTTTCTTCTATCCACAATCTTGCATCAGTAGGAGTGCATCAACAGTTGCTTTCTCCAGCCCCTCCTCTTGCTCATCATTGCAGCAATTTATCAGTTCCGCGCAGGGCCAAGTATGCTGCAAATCCTCTTCGGCATAGGTGTTTGAACAAAATACCATAAATGCTGAAAATCTGAAATAAAATAAAAGGTGCTGGAAATACTCGGCAGTTTGGGAAAGCCTCCACGGTGAGAAAAACAGTTCATGGTTTGGATTGATGACCTTTTATTGGACAGGATCTGAGAATTTCTAGCATTTTTGTTTCACTGACCAGACATCCACTTTTTACTAATGACATATCCTTTGGAGAAAGTCAGTGATGGACCTGAAGATTAGAGAGGGTTTCTGTTTGATCCCAGACTTGAAAGCTTTTAAAGTTTGCACTATGAATTACTTAATTTCAAGGACCAGTCTTGGAATGTCCCTGTGGCACTTACTGACTCTGAAGCTGTTTTTTCATGTTGTTAATGTGTAAATAGACCTTGCAAACTCTTCTCTAGCCTTGTATCCCATTTGCCAATCAACTTCCCAGCTCTTAGCTTCATCCCTCCCCCTCCTCTCTTCTCATATCATTTCGGGTTCCCCCCCCTCCCACTTTTCAAATCAGTTACTATCTCTTCTTTCCATTAGTCCTGACAAAGGGTCTCGACCCGAAACGTCGACTTTACTTCTTCTGATAGATGCTGCCTGGCCTGCTGCATTCCACCAGCATTTTGTGTGTGTTGCTTGTTATCGTGTGCTATGTGTTTTTGACCCTGGTTTGAAAAACCATTGTCTCATTTCTATATATGTTACATACATGTCTGTAGTTCAATGACAATAAATTTCATTTAATTAGACTTGAATACTACAACATAGAAACAGAGTCTTCAGTCTGTTGTCTTTGCCAGCTGTTGAGTACCACCTATATTAATCCCAGTTTCCAGCACTCAGTCTGTGGCCTTCTATATCAAGTTCTCATCCGAATATCTTCCAAAATGTTCTCAGCAGCTGCCGTCATTTCTCTCTCTAGCACAAAGGGCTGCACTAACTCTGTAAAGTGAAAGGGTGACAGCCTTCTATGGCTTGAATAGAAGTTCCCCTGTGTGATTCCTCCAGTCTGCTATGGAGGTTGACTGCAAGGTACCTTCTCATTTATAAAATAATGCTTTTGTCCTTAGCCACTGCTTGATGGTAGTATGGTAAGCTGAGCATAATTGAAGCTTTCACGTTCAATCATTGCACAGGTGACAGCCTCCCTCCAACCCCTTCTTTTATAGGTTGTACTTTCATAATCACCTGGAGAAAGACAGATTGGTCCATTCTGGGCAATCTTTCAGATCTGTAAACTGCTTAGTAGTGAGTTCTCTCTGAATTAATAAAACTGGTGCTTTGGCTTTGGAAATTTCTGTTTGGAAGTCCCACTTTATTGTTGAGAGTAGCAGAGAATTTATAACACCTTGGTTTGAGATGTTATTGTCTCTGACAAGGTTAGGATTTATTGCCATGGCTGATTTCTCTTTAGGCTGAGGACATGAGCTGGCTCACTGGCAGAATAATGTTTGTGACCAAATGCCTTGCAAATTGCATTTGTGCCATTAATGCATCATTCTTGAAACAACCAGCTGAAACTCCAGAGTTGTGACTAAAGCTAAATTAAATTGAAGTTTTCTAATTTGATAAATACTTAGTGGAAGCTGGCAGTAAAATAGCTTAATTGTAAAGACATCACAGGTCCATTCTGCCGGCAACAGTGGTGGAGTTGGATAAGATAGGGTCTTTTAAGAGATTTCTGGATAGGTACATGGAGCTTAGAAAAATAGAGGGCTATAGGCAAGCCTAGTAATTTCTAAGGTAGGGACATGTTCCGCACAACTTTGTGGGTTGAAGGGCCTGTATTGTGCTGTAGGTTTTCTATGTTTCTATTCCAAGTGTGTAGATATTAATAGGCATGCAATGCATGTGTTTGGGAGTGGATCAGCTGCAGTTAACAAAATTGCATTTCTTTCTATCTGCAACAACTTGATCTGATGTTACTTTGTGCCTCAGCTGTGGAGGTCAGCCTAAACAGTGAGGGGTGTAAAATCGTTCTGTGGACTCACACTAATAGTCTACTGTGAATAGTCTACTGTGAACTGAAATATTTATGGGGTGATGCCATAACAATTTAATTGAATACTGATCACTATCAGGGGAGAGGGATCTTGCTGCAAGATTTTGTGAAGATTGGCAAATTACCTCAAAGTTGCTTGTGTGTTTGATGTGGACTAACACATAAAGAATGGGTGTGCTGTGATGCTCACTGTCAGGCACTTAATTAAGTTGAATGTGGGAGTCACTGACAGAGAAATAGGTCTGAACAATGAATGTGCGGCATGAGTTGAAGGAGACCTGCTTGTTTAAATTTGTGGTAATAACGCTCAGTGATGGAAGTTCCCTTTAAGTTATGCTTTTAACATTCAGTGTAGGTTTTCTTTGGCACCATCCTCATCACATCCCTATACAGTCAGGATTTTGGCCTTTTCTTTAAACAGCTGGGTGTGAGTCATGGAAACCCTCCAAACCTATTTCCCATGCTGACTCAAACCTTGGAGTCCTGACGTTTATGACTGAAGCTCAGATTCTTCCCTCATGTGCCTCCATCCTGCAACCTCCAGACCATCACCACAATGGTTGTTCATTTACTTGGCCTGATGTGTAGGGTAAGTGCTAGGATCTGGGGAAAGTTCATGAGAACATGGGGAGAAAAATATGGGACTCATGTAGGTTCTGTTGCAGGTTCTGTTCTGGGACCAACATGTAAGACCACAAAAAAGGCCCTACTTTCTTAGGAGTTTGCATAGATTTGGCATGTCACAAAAAACTTCTATCTATCTACACAGTGGAGAGTATCATAACTGGTTGCATCATGACCTGGTCCGGACACACCAATGCCCAGAAATGGAAAAGACTACTGAATGTGGTTGGTGCAGTCCAGTCCATCATAGACAATGCCCTCCCCACCGTTAAGAACTTTCATATGGAGCTCTGCCACAAAAAGGCAGCAACCATCATCAAAGACCCCACCATTCCAACCTTGCTTGCTTTTTCTGACTACCATCTGCCAGGAGGTACAGAAGCCTTAGTCCCACACTACCAGGCTCAGGAACGGATATTACCCTACAAGGATTGAGCTCCTGAACCAGTGCAGATAACTTCACTCACCATAACTCTGAACTGATCCTACAACCTACAAAATCAGTTGAAGAATTTATCAGTTGTAGAAGTCGTTCACTTTCAAGAACTCCTTACAACTTACGCTCTCGGTGTCTTTGTATTTGCATAATTTGTCTTCTTTTGCACTTTGGTTGTTTGTCAGTCATTATTTCCGTATAGTTGTTCATAAATTTTGTTGTATTTCTTTATTTTCCTGTAAATTCTTGCAAGAATATGAATCACAAGGTATATACATTCTTTGTTAATAAATTTTACTCTGAACTCTGTGAACTTTGTCCACTTGTGCCAAAAACCTAGAGTTTTATGAATAACAGAACTTTGTAGGGGCAGGTCTATGCACAAACAATGCCTTCAGTGCATCAGCTGTGTAACAAATATTTCTTACTGAGGAAGGATTTCTAAGCTAATGCTATATTTTGCTTTTGCTACATACTTGTACAGAGTGAGGGATATAGACCTAGAAGACATGTTCAGACTCACCATTTGCAGGCCTGTCATCAAATTGGAAGTTGAATAGCCAAGAAATGCCAACATTTTATGATATAGAAACTGAATACATCAAGAACAGGAACTTGTGGCCCCATTTTATTCCAATCTCCCTTGCAAGAAACTGGCTTGATTGGGTTGGCTAATTCGTTAGCAAATGAAAAAGCATGTTGGGTGTCAGCTGGGTGGCCAGTAGAATCCTATTAGCTCCCTGCAAGGTAAGTAATATTTAAAACTTACAGCATTTTCAAAGTGCAGTTCAAAATACAGAATTGTTGTTTCCAATTGATAAAACACTTTTGAAGTGTTGTCACTATTAAATCTTTTTGTTTATTTTCTGTTTCTGAAGCAGGGTTTTGCTGCTCTTCCTAGACTGATTTGTTAGTTGTCCTAACACCATTTCCTGACTGCAGGGGAATTAAAACACTGAAACAGAGCTATTACTCACAGTGCAGGTTCCTTTACTTTCCCTGTTGGACAGCATCTCAGCTTTGTTTGTAACGGATCATAACTGGAAGATTAAAATCAGCAGCAGGAATTCTGGAACAAGAATTTGAGGAACGAATCCCCAAAGCCCATGTTCTATTCTTCAGTGGTGAAATATAATCTAGAAAGGTCATGAATCAAACCAGTGTCCAGTAATGGAGTCATTGTAGACAGCTGGTATTTCCAAAGCAGTTATAAGAGCCAGTCTAAACTGTAATGGCTGCTTTTTTGAATGAGGAAGATGAAGATAATGGAAATGTGAAGAACGGAATATTTTAGCAAATGAGAATATCTGCAGATGCTGGAAATCCAAAGCAACACACACAAAATGCTGGAGAAACTCAGCAGGCCAGGCAGCATCTGTGAAAAAAAGTAAACAGTGGATTTTTTTGTGCTGAGACCCTTCGTCAGGACTCAATATTTTAACTCTGTGCATGGGACTTAACACAGAGATGTTCTGTTGTGATGGACAGTGACGACCCTGCATTATCCTATTGCGTTGTTGTTCTGGCCTTGCCTGAATGAAGGACACTATGGATCTTTGAGATGGAGAAGTAACATTTTGTATATCTTGAATTCAAATTCAGCCGCATCTTCTATCTTGGGCACTGGAGAGATGCTCGTGCAGAATATGTATTGCCTAATTGGTTCATGGTAAACAAAGCTGCCTACTGAAGTAGGCACTTCACCCAGAGAAACTTGCTATAGTTGGAGTGGGAAATGGAAGATTCATACTGGTTCAGTAAAGTTGATGATTAGAGGTTGGGATCAAGCTGAGCTGGGCAAGAAAGCAATGGTTTTCATTGTTAGCAGTTTTTCTTGTACTGAGTATCATAGCATCAAATTATCCTAGAGGTGAAATTCTACCTCTAAGATGTTTGTATATAAGTTATGTTAATTTCATGAAATTTTCTGCAGGATCATGCTTTGGGAGCCTGGGAAATGAGGTTTGATATTCAAACTCAGAGAAGTACAATTGGTAGAACTACTGCCTTTTGGCTCCAGCAACACAGCTTCAATCTTGAACTTTTCAGTGCTGCCTTTCTGAAGTTTGTTCAGCAGTCTCTTTTTCCTAAAGATATGAAGCTAAACTGTCCTTAGTAAGCCTAAGTGAGTAGTAGAATCTGGTGGAATTATGTAGAGGTCCATACGAGTTGGGAAGTCAATGCCTAATGTCAAACCTATGATCAGCATCATGGGTGAAGTCTGAAGTTGGAGGCCTGATGTCTATGAATCTGAGCATCCGGGGACAAGGACAGGAGGCCTGCCCTGGGGTTGGAGGGCTGCCTAGGTCTGAGTGGGTGGGTGGGTAGGTAGAAGCGCAGGAGGGATGGGGAATGGGCTTGTTTTGCTGTTACTGTCTTGTTGTTGTTTTTTTAATGTGGTGACACTGCAGGCAGTCCCCATCACATCCTCTGGTGTGCAGGTTGTTAATGGAAACGATGCATTCCACTGTATGTTTTGATGTATGTGTGAATTTGAATAAATCTTAATTTGATGAGGATATGGGGAATATACAGCAGGATAAGTATCAGCTTATTGTCAGTGGGTGTGTGATGGTCAATGAGGACTCGGAGGGTTGTTTCCATGTTTTATGACTCTTTATTTTAGTGGCTTATTCCACCATTCAGTTCAGTTTGGCTGATCTATTTTGCAACTCTGTTTGTCTTAGTTCTATTGTCCTTGTATCTATTATTTTGTAAAAGTTTATCAATCACATCTCAAAAATTTAAGCTGACTTAACGGTTGTACATAATATTTTGAGGGAAAGACTGAATTTCATTTGGTTCATGCAATGAACTATTTCCTACCACCTCTAATTTCCTGGTGGGCTCCCTGCTCTGTGTAGCAATTCAACCACAGGAAATACTTACTCCATATCTACTCTATCTAGTCTTTTCATCATATTAAAACACCTCTATCCGTTCATCCCTTGAATAACTACACTTGAGATAATAAAAAGCATATGTGTAAACTTCCTAATTTAGCACTCTATGTCTTGACGCCATTTTGGTGAACATCTACCCTAACCATCCGGTAGAAAGATATCATGAGGTGTGGTGCCTAGAACAGAACATAATACTGCAAACACAACCTTAATTTATTGGTGCTTGGAGTAGAAGACTTAATTAGGAATCAAATGATTCACTATTATGTGATACAGTGTTTCTAATGTTTTAATAAGATCCAGACATTTTTGAGGAGAGTATTATCAAACTTAATTGCAGACTTTTGTAAAGCCTTATTCGGAGGGTGGTTTAGCTAGCTTGAATCTGCCAGTACAGCTTGTGGAAAAAATTAACCTAAGCCAAGAGCACCATTTTTTTGAGGCAAGAGTCAGAATGTTGGTCTTATGAGATGACAATTTTTCACCTTCCAACACACTTCAGTCAGGAACACAATAAAACAGGGGTTCCCACCTTTATTACTGATGAATAGTCCTCTCAGCAGCACATCACCTCTTTGAATAGCCATGATGGCTTAGATGATGGCATATATGTTGTCTGTAACTCTATTTTCCCATGTTCCCTCTGTCCTCCTTGATTTGATACCAGCAAAGTATGCCGACCTGTAACAAGATCTACTAAAGACCTAGGTAGATATATGGCTATTAATATCATGCCATATAAGTGCAAGGCAATGTCCTTCCCCAATAAGAAAGAACCTAAACATTTACCTTTTTATATAATATCAACCTACTCATATTCTTTCATATCCTGGAGTCATCATTGAATAGCAACTTACTAAGAACATCTGAACAAATACTTTGGCTTCAAATGTGGGTCAGACATTTGGTATTCTGCAGTGAGTTACACATCTCCTGACGTTAGCACCCTTGCAGTACCTAAGATCCATAAGACAGGAATGTAACATAGGGTCGTCTTATCTTGCTTGGTTGACCACAACGAGAACCAGACTGGTAGCACACAGTTTGCCCTGAGGACAAAGCAAGCCCTGATCTGGTGCTGACATTAAGCATCTCTTACTTACTCCACCACCAATGCTCAATGGCACCCCCATTTACAAGATGCACTGCAGTGACTTTCAATAGCTCCCTTAACAGCACTTCCCAAAACTGTGACCTGCACTTTCTGAAAAGGACCAAATCAGCATATCCAAGTTTTAAAAAGGTCACTGTTTCCCTTGTAGTCAAATGTAGCACTTGGAAGCCTAAATGTTTTAAGCACCAGTGTGTAACAATCCTTGAATTTCTTATGTGAGAGCATTGGAGAACTGCCTTCACCATATCAGCAGTGCTTCAAGAAAATGGCTCGCCACTGCATTTTCTAGGTTTCTAATTGCATTGAAGGACATTAATTGCATACCTTGCCACAGATAACCATATCTTATGTGTGAATTAAAAACCAAACAAGAGAAAATCTGAAGCTGCTGGAAATCTGAGCCACACACACAAAATACTGGAGGAACTTAGCAGGCTAGGCAGCATCTATGGAAAAAAGAGATAGCTGAAGTTTTGGGCCAAAACCTTTCGGCAGGACTGGAGAAAAAAAGCTGAGGAGTCTGTTTGAAAGGTGGGGGAATCCATGGCCTCTTCCACAATTGGGACAAGGGCACACTTAGGCTGGAGAAATAACAACTTGTATTCCATTTGGGTAACCTCCAACCTGATGGCATGAACATTGATTTCTTAAACTTCCAGTAATGTCTCCCCCTCCACTTCACCAGACGCTGTCTGGCCTGCTGAGTTCCTCCAGCATTTTGTGTGTGTGTTGTGAATTAAAAAAGCCTTGTTTGAAACTGAACTGATAACTTTGGATGACCTTGAAGCTCAGGTCATTCACCACCATACCTGAAGCCTGGAACATTACATTTCACGGCTTAGAGGTCTAATGACATGCAGGTCTTCCCCAGATTATCATACCCATCTTGTGGACAGTCTGTACGTATGAACAAGACCAACAGGCTGGGTTTGTCGATTGCTGCAAAGCTGCAGGCATCCCCTGCCATGTGGGAATTCTGTTTATGGCAACGTCTGAATGGTTGTGTTAAACATGCTGATTTAAATATATGTAGCCCTTGTTACATACACCAAGCAGCCACAGTTCCACCTTGCGAACCATTTGGGTTATGAACAGCTGTCAGTAGTAGAACCCTGTTGTAAGGTGACGAGTATCTGTAATTGCTGTGGGCTAGCTGGAAAATGAAGGCTTTTTCAGCACTGTAAAGGGAGGTCACTACGCCATGAATGGTCCCGAGCCTGGCTGCAAAAGGAGGTTTGGACATGGGGCTAGCAACCCCATCCCAGAAAAACCCAGTGCTACAGAAACGCCATCAGAAGCTCCAAAGATCTCAGCGCTGGGAGAGGAAGGTTTTTTGAAGATGGGCTATACCTGGAAATAATTTGTAAGGCTAGCCCAGGACAGGGGACTCTGGTGAGTTGCTATTGGCAGCCTATGCCTCAGTAGGATTGATGGGCTAAGAAGAAGAAGAGAGGGATAAACAGGGTCCTTATCAGTACACTAAAGGGTATGTAGAGGGGTATTAACATCATATAACAGAATAATTAGATTCAAACTTCTCTAATCCTAATCTTGAAACACCAGCTACTATACCTCAAAACATTGAAAGCTTTCATGCTGCTTTCTTTACCCACTTTGTCAGTAGATATGAATTTCTTTGTTAATATCACAAACACCTATAACCTGTAGTTACAGACACATTGCAATATTAGCAGAGAGCACTGCCCCTTTAAGAGGCTTTGCCCTGCTATCATATCTTATTGCTGCCACTCCCTTCATATGTATTTTTTAAATAATTTCAACTTGACGACAAGGGGTGGGTGGAACGAGAAAGAGAGTTGAGCAATTTTGAGCACATGCAGTGACGCTTGAACAAGCCAATAGAAAGAGAGAGGGGAAGAGAGAGAGAGAGAGAGTGAGCGAGAGGCCGTTGTCATCTGCACTTGTTGGGCCTGAAATTCAGGTATGCCCAGGCTTTTTATTTTTCAACTTGCTCCCAGTTGCCGTGTGTCACTGAGAAATGTCATCCCCCTCACCTGCAGGAATTTGCATAAGAAGCCGTGAGCAACCATTGGGTGACTGATGTGCGTAGGCGTACCTCACCCAGAACTGGCTTCCTTCTATGTATGCACGTCTAGTGTGCCTGTGCGTGAGTCATAGTGAAACAGCATGCAGAGGCAGTTGAACTTGTAGTTCTTCTTTTCCTCATTCAGCCATTTCTGTCAGCCGTCAACAAACTGAAAAGAAACTTTTGGGACAAAGAGGAAAACGAGTTTTAAAAGAGGAACTGCTTAACTTCCCTGTTTGGTGTTGTGAGACAGTGTGGAGTAGGGTTTCACATCTCGTTGTTCTGCTGTTTCACAGGTGTGGTTTCTTTACGATTGACTGGAATTTTATTTGCCTGCACAAACAGATACATGGATACAAGCAGCGGCATGGAACTCTCTGCCTCCTGAGGTAACTGATCACTTGAAGTAACAGATCAGACTCTTTGTATACTGTCCAAAAGAAGAGTTTTAGCATAAAATCTGGTTTAGCACTCACTGTTACGTGTTGTGTAGAAACTTCAGTTGTTTGGTTGTACTGTTCTCTACTGACAGCCTATGTTCCCATAATCTTGCTTGTTAACCATTAAGCCATTGTGCTGCTGTGTTTAGAACAGAGGGAACACAGAGATGGGTGTTTTTTTCAGCAGATTCTCTCTTCTTGGTGAATGGCATGAAGCTTTATTGTGTTCTCGGGTCCAAATATTCCACTTCTTTGAAACAGGGAGGGAAAGGAGTATTTGATGCTTTGTTTGGTATTGGTTTGGATCACATTTTGTTTAGCTTGCTTATTTGCTCTGCCAACCTTCGTGGCTCCCCATTTGGCCTCACCATACCCCGCTATAGTCCATTTCACTCCCTTTCCAAGTCAGCTTCACTCAGCATTTTGGCCCCGGTGGTTGCCAGTGGTACCAGATAATCAATATCAAATCATTGTCCAGAGACAGAAAATGGGTGCATTTACATCCCTCTCTGGTTCCCTCCCTTTCTCCAGTTAGGATTAATTTTGGACTTGTGTTTTATCTAGCTCATCATTGGGTTTTGGAAAGCCTCTTTCCAAACTGATTTTATTCCTATTTCCAGAGATAGAATTCTGACTCAAAGGTATTACAGGAAACATACAGAGAACCATTTGTACAATAATAGGATTGCAAAGAGACGTTACTTCCATATCTTTCATCCATATAATTCTTCCACTAGTGCCGTCATAGGCAGTGGGTGTACTTGGGATGGTTTGTTTGCTTACAGTTATCACCTGACCTTACTGAAAGTGCCATATTGTTGGCAGTGGATATATGAAAGGTGCTTGCTGCTAATAGAGACTAATCAGGAGAAGCTGATTCCAAGTCCATTGAAAGACCAAACTGATGATTTTGATTTAACCTTTGAGTGGAGTTCATGTATTATTGAACTGCAGGATCCCAAAACAGTTGAAGCTGTTTTAAGTATGAATACAGTAGATTCTGGTTAATTGGGACACATCAGGACCAGTACTTTTTGGCCCAATTAAGTGGCTACCTCAATTAGTCAAAGTTTCATGAAAATAGTTTAAAAAGATATAAAAATGATAAAGTACTAATTAACTGAATAACCAATATATTTAAATGAAATACAGAACAAATTGGAACACTAACAATGCTGCTGCAGTACTATAAAATGCTGGCTTTTATACATGTTGGCTTTTATAACAAGAGGAATTGAGTATAGGAGTAAAGAGGTCCTCCTGCAGCTGTAAAGGGCCCTGGTGAGACCCCACCTGGAGTATTGCGTGCAGTTTTGGTCTCCAAATTTGAGGAAGGACATTCTTACTATTGAAGGAGTGCAGCGTAGGTTCACAAGGTAAATTCCTGGAATGGTGGGACTGTCACATGTTGAAAGATTGGAACGACTGGGCTTGTATACACTGGAATTTAGAAGGATGAGAGGGGATCTGATTGAAACATATAAGATTATTAAGGGATTGGAAACGCTGGAGGCAGGAAGCATTTTCCCGCTGATGGGTGAGTCCAGAACTAGTGGCCACAGTTTAAGAATAAGGGATAGGCCATTTAGAACAGAGATGCGGAAAAACTTTTTCACCCAGAGAGTGGTGGATATGTGGAATGCTCTGCCCCAGAAGGCAGTGGAGGCCAAGTCTCTGGATGCATTCAAGAGAGAGCTAGATAGAGCTCTTATAGATAGCAGGGTCAAGGGATATGGGGAGAGGGCAGGAACGGGGTACTGATTGTGTATGATCAGCCATGATCACAGTGAATGGCGGTGCTGGCTAGAAGGGCCGAATGGCCTACTCCTGCACCTACTGTCTATTGTCTATTGTCTAAAACTGTAGTTCCTAATAGTTGTCAATGGAGAAATTCATCAGGGTGCACGCTGTCATGTTCTTTTGACTGTAAGCAAACAAAATCAGCACAGACACCTAGTGCAGATAATGGACTGCCTTCATACAATGCTTTCAATGTTTGCATCCTCCATATCTTGATTTTCATTGTAACATTCAAGATTGTTGTTGATACATTCAAATCCTTCATAGTTCCTAACTTTTTGAAGAAGTGAAATAGTTTCATTTTCACTCTCGACTGCTTTTGGCATCTCCACTCCTGAATGCTTGAAACTACAGTGAGCAAAACAGTTCAAAATTGTCTCATTGCTTCTCTCCAGCTATCAGTAATAAAAATCACAGCTTTATGAACACAAGCATAAACACAACTCACACTATTTAAAATTTGTTTGCTCTAAGCACGGTGTAATGTCTAACGGCCACACAAGTGCATGCAATTGATGCTAGTTAAAAAGTTCGGCAACAGTCTCCTGCATAGTGTCCCAAATAAATTAAAGGAATCCTGGCTATTTTCTTGATTAGTTTTTGTTCTTTAAGTTCTGTCCCAAAAAGAAACAATTGCCCCAATTAGCTGAAATCCATTGTATATGCTGTATTATGTTTTTGTTACAAAGGCAATTCTTGCTTCTGTTTTTAGTGTTCTGCAGTCTGACTCTGGAAAATAAATGCCATGGAGTTTTTAACAACTTGTGATCCTTTTGTGTGGGTGTGCTGATGCAGGTGGTTATAACCTTCAGGTACCATGGCATAGTTAACAAGTGAACCTTTATGTATGAATTGGCAGCCTGGTAAATATGAGTAAATATGTAAATATGAGTAATTCAAGTTGGATCACCCAAACGTAACTTTTCAGCTGTTTCTTCATACTCCTGTCTCTTTTCCATGCTGCCTCCACCTTTATCATCAACTCCATGTACAAGGAGCTTAAGGAGTACTGCCCCAAGTTTACAATGTTCGCTCAGCCATCTCTTCTACCACCATATATCCCTTGTCTATTTGGCAAAACTTTCTTCAGACTGCCCCACTCTAGCTGTCTTCTTACCATTCTCTAGATCAATTACAGCACCACTCGTCCATCTGACTTCCTCCCATCCCACTAAATTAACAGTTGCTCCCTAGACTCAGTTCCACCAACATGGTGAAAGATTTTCTTTATAAACTGGCACCGCTTTTTTAAAACCACTGTTATGGCTGTGGTTTTAAATAAAACCCTCCTTTTTCCCTTTAGGCTCCAGTTCTAAGCTCCATTTTCTCAAAAGTTATCAGTTAGGTTGAGGCTTCCAGTCCAGTGCCCTTGGAGTATTTTGAATTTTTTGCATCATGATTTCACTTCCCTGTACTTGATAAATTGAAAACAATGTGAGATAATATAACCTGTCAAAAACATTATTCATTGAAACTATCCATTATCTATTCCAAATGAAAGCTGACTACAGTCAGCTCTAAACAGGCCACCACCTCCTTCTTGTCAACCAACACAAAAGGTTTGGATCAGTTTATTCCAGTTGAATGCAGGAGAGCTTTAATGCCTTTGTCTTTGGTTCTTCACTTCCATTCCTATCTAAGCACAGTTTACATCCTATGTAACCTATCTGACATTTTGTTTTCCATTCATCAGATGGATTCTCTCCTTCACTGGTCTGCCACTTTCAAATCTTCCTCACAGCTGTGTAGCTGGAATTTTATTCTTACCTTTGTACCTTCTGACTGTAGAAAAATTGTCCTGGTCAGCACTGCCACTCTTGGCATTTGGTAACTGGTAATCTTGCATTTATTTAGAACTCTGCCATCTCTTCTCATATTCTGTCCTGAGCCAAATCTTGTGCACCCCATCATGCCTGTCCTTGGTAACATCCAACTCTATTTCAAGATTCTCACTCTTCTTAGCAGCTCCTTGTACAGCAGGTCAGTCAGTCCCATTTGCCAGGACATTCTCTAAGGGCCAGCAAATGATTCTGTCTCAATTGACTGCCCAATTCCTTTCATTCCACTGAAAATGAAAAAAAAATGCAAATGCTTGAAATCTGAAATGGTAACAGAAAATGTTGCAAACATTTTGCAGACCAGTCAGTGTCCATGAAATGTCAAGTCTCTTTGTCCCTTTCCTCAATAGTGTACTGCAAGGCAAATGTGGATGGTGGATGTGAATTCTAGATCAAGTGTTTAATGTCTTTATTTCTATCAAAACAGCATTAAATAAACAAAAGAATAGATTGAAACGATCACACATTTCAAAAGGAACAGGATCAGTGTAGGCCATTTCACCCTCTAGTTTCATCTGCCATTCAACAAGATCGTGGGTGATCTGATCAGTATCAGCACACTTTTGCTGTTATCCTTGACTGCCATTTAGTTTAAATGTCTGACAACCTTTGCTTTGATTAAAGTCAATGTCACCACCTCCACAGTTATCTGGGACAGAGAATTCCAAAGCTTCACAACTTTCTGAACAAAAATAAATTGCTCATCATCTCCATTTTAATTAGGTGTTCTAAAACTATCTTGAACCATCCTTAATGCCCAATTCCTTGTGACTCCATTGTGTTCAGGCTCAAAAGGATTAATCTATCTTCAGACATTAATTCTTCATCTCAGGAGAGATAGAACCAAGTGAATTTCGACTGCACTGCCTCCATTGCAAGTGTATCCTTCCTTAAATATGAAGACCAAAATCTCCAGATGCTCTCTTACTTACCATGGAGGAGGTGATGTTGACTTTAATCAAAGCAAAAGCTGTCAGACATTTAAACTACATGGGAGTGTCAAGGGGTAGAGTGAGGTGTGCTGATTAGATCAGCCATGATCTTGTTGAATGGCAGATGAAACTTGCAGGCTAAATGGCCTACACTCAAAATCAACGTTTTGCTTCTTCATTGCTCCATACTCCTTACCATAAAGCCAAACACGCCGTTAGCCTTGCCAGTGGCTTGTTACCTATAACTTCTTGTGCTTCTCAGTTCCCTGGGTCTTCTGGTATGACATCATTTTATGATAACATTTGAATTATTTATTTTTCATTGTTTCTTCAAAATTGGGTAACATCATATTTTTCTGCGTTAGAGACCATCTACCAATTCCTTGCCCATTCAATTAACCTATCAACATCCCTTTATAAGATATTTTATATACCTCTCATAACTTCTTAACACACCTACAGTACATTTGTATTATAAGCAAATACTCTAAAATACACAGCATCCTCTCACCTAAATCATTATTATAGATCATCGAGAATTGAGGCCCCAAGACTGATCCCTTACGACCTTACTAGTTACTGATTGCTAATCTCAAAATGGTCCATTTATTCCAGCTCTTTTTTCTCATAGTTAGCCACACACTTACCCTGCCAATACAGAATACCATAACCTTGTGCATGCTTATCTTGTGGAGTGGCCATTTATGTGACATCATTATCAAATGCTGTCTGGAAATCCAAATACACTACCTCCACTGGTTCTGCTTTACTCACTCACTTCGTTAAATCCTCAATTCAACAAAGGTGTCAACCAAAATTTCCCTTTTTATAAAGTATTTCTACTTATTGAGTATTGAATCACTTCTTAAATTTAAAATGAGGTACTTACATGGTTATCATTTATTAACCAAAACCTGGGTGGCAACACTCTACTCTTTGAGTACCAATTTATGTCTTGCAACATAGGGCTGAAAGCAAGGATGGTCACAGGGAGAATGGCTTTATTTTCCAGTGGCTGAGATTCTGGTTTGCAGCTTTTATGCACTTGTATAAAATTCCTCAGTGAATTATTTTATTCTTCAGTTAACTGAATAAATAAGTTAATGGTTTTCTAAAAATAAAGTTTTAAAATGTTAAATAGATTGTACATCAGGTTCTTTGCGGATTGTGTGCTGCCCTCTTAAAACAGATTTTCTGAAACTAAGTGGGCTGTAGATAGCCTTGATTGTAAAATGTTGCGCAGAAGTAGGGTATCCTTTCATCCATCCGCCCAGGAATTGGATGGAGGGATTGCATTTTAAATGTTTTCTTGTTCATGCCAGTTGGATTTGTGAGCAAAATCTGTTCTGCATGAGGTTTTAAATGAATGTCAGTCATTAATGTAAAACAACAGTTGTCACAGCCCTGTTGGGCAAGTACACCATTTGATATCGAACTGATCAGGTGTACCAAGGACTTAACCCTGTTCTGTGTAAACTTTGCTGATATCAGCCAATGCTGCATTGCATTGGCCTTTACTTCTAGGTAAGGGAGTGGGTGAGAATGCCAAAACAGGTTTCTACTTAGCTAAACGGAACAATCACTGCTAGAAAGTTGAGAAAGAACTTGTTACTTAATTGGCCCACCCAGATCTGTGACTCAGTGCTGTTGTGTTCAGTGCTTTGGATAGCTTGATGATTTCTGAACTGGAACCAGTGTTGAATTTTGATTCAATGAAAAAGAAAGAAAGGTGCAGGTGATGGTGGCAGAGGAAAACTAATTTTCAAGTTCCTCGTTATCAATGGCATACATGCACAGGGTATAAATGCCAGGAAAGTGAGCTTTTTGTAGCAACAGCTCAATTCATTACATGATAGGGACAACCATAACCTAACATAAATTTAAATTAACATAACTGAATAAATAAACATGGTAACATTAGTGCAAGATGGAGTGACAGAAGAAGGTATAAAGTCTGGGGTATTATCAAGGTATTTCAGGTCGACCTTAACCTAATGGCAGTGGGGAAGAAACTGTTGTTCAACCTTATGATGTAGATCTACAGGCTCCTTTATTTCTTGCTTGAGGGCAACACAAAGGAGAGGGCATGGCCTAGATGGTGGGATTCCTTGACATTGGATGCTGTCTTCCTGATATGTTGCCCCTGGTGGGGAGAGCTGTACCCATGATGAAACTGGCTGAGTCCACCACTTTGTACCCTCTTGTGTAACCATGCTTTGGAGGTCCCACGCAGTAGAGAGAGAGCCATGATGTACTGGAAGTTGTGTCAATGCAGGCTGAAGAGCTGTTGCTAAGGTTTTACAGGAAATGGATGTATATTAAGTTTATTTCTCTTGTCAATGGTTATAGGAGAAGCACAATGTTCCACCCCTTGTTGTGGTTGTCCCTGGTCAGCAAGGCAGAGGGAAGACACTAACCCAGATGCTTTTATTTTAGAAGCAAAATGCTGATTGTTCAGACTGAAATGATTTTTTTGCAAAATTACCTATCTATTAATTTAATTCATTTTTAAAAATAAAAGTTTTGATTTGCAATTATAGTTTCTTGTAGGATTTGGCCAAAACCCAGGTATGCAATCCTTTCTGATAATTATAAGTATGAACAATAAATGTCATTAATAGCTGACAGCTAGTTTGATTTGTAGCTTGATTTCATCAAATTTATAATCAGGATACATTATATTTTGCAAAAAAAAATTAATAATTTCTTCGTAATTATTTTTATACCTTTTCAGTCAGAGATAAGTTCAGTGGCCCATTAAATTGAACCTCAAATGAATTCACTGTTGCTTACTAGCTCTGTGTGAAAACCTGTACTGGTTCTAGATATTAATTTTGCTATAGTTTTGGGAATTCTGTCCAAAATCAATTCTTAGCATCTAAAATGTTTGGTTTTTATGACTTCTGCAACATCCCATGTAACTTAAAAATGAAATGATATCTCTCTGGTTTTGACACACTTCCAGTTCAGCCTCCTCAGATCTGGACTACATTGTCACTCCCTGAATAAGATGTTACTGGGAGCACAGTGTTCTTCAGTAAAGGTTGAGGGCTTCTGTGGAATCCATGTGGTAAAAATTCAGCCCTGTTCAAATGCATAAAAATATAAAACAGAATGTGAGTGCATTATGAACTCTGCTCCTGAAATTCAGTGGAGCAGGAGCTGGTCTGCTGGCACTTGGAGTCTTCTCCCCCATTAACATGGCTGCTCTATTAAGGGCAGAACCAGAACAGGTTACACACAGCACGGGGAAGATGCTGTTCACAGCAAGTGTCGCTCATGATTCTGCAGAATTTATTTTCATCTCCTTCCAGTCATCAATCACTCCATGGATTGAGCTGGGTCAGTGTGTCAGCCTGAAAGCCAAGGCTGCCCATTGTGAAGTGTGTCCAAACTGGAAGAAATGTTATGTTAAACAAATGGATACATCATCATTTTAAAACATCATTGATCAACATGTAATAAAAAGTGATATAAGACTGGAAGAAAATCTTTCTTTTAAAACCCTTCCCACCATAGAGAAAATACATGAGTGGGTGAGTACTTCCTGTACCATTCGTGATCTGCTTGAGCTCATCGTTACTGTAACCTCTGTCTGCAGCCAAGCTGCAGGGAGGGTTTGGTCTTATCAATGTTCAATGTTGGAGTTTGATGATGTCTTTTACAGCCAGGGGATTTTCGGCAGTGGGGTGGCACTACGGTGCAACTAGTGGGGTTGCTAGCTCACAGCTCCAGTGATTCTGTGATTTAACTGCTGCCTCTGGGGAGTTTGCACAGTTTTGTGACAGCCTGTGTTTCCCTTGGGTGTTCTACTCTCCTCACATGTCCCAGGATTAATTGGCCAATGTAAGTTGACACTAGTGTGGAGGAAAGTGGAAGAATCTGGGGAAATTAATGAGGATACTAACAGAGTAAAATGGGATTAGTGCAGATGGGTGCTTGATGGTCAGTTGACTCAGTGAGTTGCAGGGCCTGTTCAAGCTGTCTCTATGACAGGCAGCTGGTGCTTTCAGAAAAGGTATGGATCTAGATTTTTCATTCCCCTTCCTGCCATGCCCATTGTGATCTCCACTAAGTCTGCCAGAAGGCTGCCAACTTCCTTAGAGCAAAGCAGAATTTTGGAGTTGTACTCACTGGGCCAAACTCTAGGTCTCTGAGGCTCCCCGCATCACTCCTTTGCTCCCACCTTCCACAGAGCTAGCCTAAGCAGCAAATATGGGCCTCTGGTTTTCTTCATTTGTTTTAAATGACCCATTTTTATTTTGGTTAATTTGGAGTGCTTTGTAATACTGAAACCAAAAAGGAACTGGGCATACTCAGCTATTCAGTTTGGGACGTTGTGGTTTCAATTCACAGCAGCCATCTGGTGCTATAGAATACTGAACATTGCACTCAAACAGGCAGCAACATAAATGGGTTATTTATATTGTTCTGATTTAGACCTGATGCAGGGTCTCATCTGAAACATCAACCATCTCCTTGCCTCTACTCATGCTGCCTGTTGGATTATCTGTTATGGCTAGGTTTGTTTAATGTATGTTTGCTGCTTTACTATTGGAAAGATGGCCTTTGGTATTATATGATGTATTTAATTTTTATCTAAATACTGCATTGACAATTACAACCAATGAGAGACCTGTAAGTATCAGTATTTACAAATTGGCTTCTCTCGGTGATAGCTCTCTTTCACTCATCACAAAAGGATTTACTCACCACTTCGGTACATAAACTTGCATGCGCATGTGGCCTCTGTCGGTCACGGCCAACTATGGGTGCTGTGCATCTGGTAGTCACTGGGAGTGGCTTCTCCAGGGCACAAGCCAAGGCAGAGTTGATATGGAGATCCGTCTGTTGCCCATGCAGTGGGACCCCCTCTCCATGCTGATGACAGATCCAAAGGAACGAC
This sequence comes from Hypanus sabinus, assembly GCF_030144855.1. Lineage (NCBI taxonomy): Eukaryota > Metazoa > Chordata > Chondrichthyes > Myliobatiformes > Dasyatidae > Hypanus > Hypanus sabinus. The sequence goes on along the minus strand of NC_082713.1, from coordinate 71,249,952 downwards.
GGAAGTCGATACGGTTTGGTATCAGCAGCTTCACAGGAGTTGCCATGCCGGTGCTGGGTACAGCAGTCAGCCAGCTTTGGGACTCTAACTCCGGATTTTTCCTCGGGGTTTACTCCTAGAGCCTTTCCCATGAGTGGGTATAGCTGCAAGGCAGCAGAGGTTTGAAATCAGAGTTTTCCCTCTCCTAGGTGAGCTACCATCTGTTGTTAATGAGCCCTATCTGCCCAGAGCAACTGGTTTTAAAGTGCCAGTGGTCCGCCTTTGCCCCTTCTCCTGTCAGTGAGAACAACTCTGTTGGGCATAAGAACTATACCACACGTGAAGGCCAGGAGTTGGACTTGGTTGTCAGGAGCTGGTTAAGATGCACGCAATGAAGAGCATTTGTTTAGCAGTGGGAGCTCGTTCCCACTACCACTCTTTGGCTATGACTACCCTTGGAGCCTATATAAACTCAATGGCCACTTTATTAGATGCCTCCTGTTTCTAATAAAGTGATCACTGAGTGGCCACTCATGATCTTCTGTTGCTGTAGCCCATCCACTTCAAGGTTCAATGTGTTGTGCATTCAGAGATGCTCTTCTGCACACCACTGTTGTAAGCATGGTTTTTTGAGTTATTGTTGCCTTCTTGTCAGCTTGAACTAGCCTGGCTACTCTCTTTTGATATCTGTCATTAACAAGACATTTTCACCCACAGAACTGCCACTCACTTTTTGTTTTGTTTTCTACATGACTCTCTCTAAACTCTAGAGACTTGGGCAAAAAATATTCCTGGAGATCAGCAGATTCTGAGATCCTTAAACCACCCCATCTGGCACCAACAATCAAGGTCACTTAGATCACATTTCTTTCCCATTCTAATGTTACGTCTGAACAACAATTGAACCCCTTGACCGTGTCTGCCTGCTTTTATGCATTGAGTTACTGCCACGTGATTAACTAATTAGGTGTTTGCATTATCAAGTAGAGGTACAGGTGTACCTAATAAAGTGATAGTGATGAAGAACTATGATATTGGATGTAAAAGAATATTTTTATGTACATGGTTCAACAACATTGCAGCCTCGTCAACAATTTTAATGCAAGTTTAGTCATGATAGAATTGTGAAATGGCTGACATGATTATGTTCAACATCCATACTGACCAAGTTGAATGCATGAGTTAGTCCCATTTGCTTGTGTTTGTCTCATATTCCTCAAAAGCATTCCTATCCATATGCCATGCAGTGCTCTGTATGTGGTGCATTTTGACACAAAATATAGCACTCAATCTATACAAATCTGAGTACAGTGTGCATGAAGTTGTATGTGAATGTCTTGAAACTAGCATAAGTGAATTTAACACTCAGACACATTTCTTTTGCTAATTCTATTGAATCTGAAGTTAAACACGCGAGTATCCAAAACTTGCCTGTTTCTATCTTAGCTTCTATCAATAATCTTTGCATCTGCTAACTTGGTCATGCTCTTATTTGAACAATTTAAAAAAATTTTTTCCTCATAATGCTCCTGATCTTATCCATCCTTTCGCTGTAATCTCTAGTAACATAACCCTCAGATCTGTGTGTCCTCTTGTTGTGACTTCTTACACATCTCTGAATTTAAAACATCCACCATTGGATTTTCCCTCAACTACTAAGGCCCTGAACTGTGGAATTTCCTTTATAAACCCTTCAGTGTGCCTGTTTCTCGTTCCTCTTTTAAAATGCTTTTGATAACCCAATGATCAACTTTTGGTTATTGTCTGGGTTCAATGTCTAATTCTGGTGCACCACCTTGGGATTTTTTTGCTATACAGTTATGCCAGTATTTCAAATGGATAAGATTTGTTGCAGTTTGAAGTGACTAACCATGTACAACATTTGTAATTGTTGGTGGGACTTGTTAGGGGGCAAGAATTTTGGATTATAGTGCCATTGGCTTAGGATCAGTAGAGGGATCAATGGGAGATCTGTGGTCAGTATGGCATTGGAGAGGGCTAGTGGATGGGTGAGATAGCAGGTTGGTGGTCAAGGAGGGAGGAGTTGATAGACATTGGGTTTGGGAATAATTTGCAGTGGGTTACTGTATGGAGAGATAATGTTGCTCAAAGAGATGTACATGAGGTGGCTTCCCATTGCTGGAGTTGCTTGACCTTTAAGTACTGCTGAAATGGTACTGGTTCTGCATTAGCAATCTTAGTCACCCATGGCCCATGTATGTGTGATTCATAATCTCAGAAATGATGATAAGTCATCCTTGCAGACTGGAGACACAATAAATTGCAGATTTTGGAGTTTGGTGCAACAAACGATCTGGAGGAAAATTTTGTTTCTACTTATCATACAATATCAACTGCTCCACCGTCACCCTCCAAAACCCAAAGTTAGCTCAATCTGACATCTTTTTGTTTGTCTCTATCTATCATGTCTCCTAGCTCCAACCCTCCTCTGTGTACCTACCACAACCTGATTCCTGTCTCACCACTGCCTCTCTGCTTTTTATAACAGCAACTTTCTCTTTCAGTCCTGATGTGGTTTCAAATCAAGACATCAGAAGTTCCTCCCCCACCCCCCAGATATGCATTCAACCTGCTGAGCTTCTCCAGCATATTTTATGTTGATTGACTGCATGTTGCTGGGCCCCACTGCTCCCCTGCATGTATAGAAATTCTGGTGGGATAATTACAGAGATTGTGCAGGTAGATCTCATTTTCCTTTAAGATAGATTTTTTTTAAATTGGATTTGAATCAGGTACTAATATAAAACATGAGAAACAAGATCCAGCCTCCAAGCGTGAGAATTGATCGGTACAGGCATAGTTCTGATTTTGTTTTGCAAGTATTATAAATTATCAATTTGTTAGTCAGATTTGGCAGTTGATACACATGGTGTTCAGATGTCCATGATCTGTGCTGGCATTAAGATTGTGCAAGGTCCAGTAGATGCTAGATGCAGGCAGGATCTTTGTTGCTTTATTGAACTAGCAATCTTAAGCATAGGCTGTGAAATCCATTGCTAGGTGAATGCCAATCAGAATTAGAATCAAGTTTATTATCACCGGCATGTGTTGTGAAATGCATTAACTTGGCATGAGCAGTACATGATGATATAGAAAGAAAACAAGTAAATCGATTATAGTAAGTATGTATGTATATTAAATAGATTAAAAATAGTGCAAATCAAATTGTAATATATATTGAGAAAAACTGAGGTAGTGTTTGTTCATGGGTTTGATGCCCATTTAGGAATCATATGGCAAAGGTGAAGAAGCTGTTCCTGAATCACTGAGGTTTCTCTACCTCCTTCCTGATGGTAACAATGAGAAGAGGGCATGCTGTGGGTGATGGGGGTCGTTAATAATGGACGTTGCCTTTCTGAGACACTGTTCCTTGAGATGCCATGCATACTATAGAGACTAGTACCCAAGATGGAGCTGACTAATTTTACTACTTCCAAATTCTTTAATGGAAAGTTTGAAGTGTAAGCTTTAAGCAAAATCCTATGTTTAACCGCAGGATATAATTAGGAATCAGATGGATCCCCTGCTGTAGAGAAACTTGGCATGCTTGTTAATTTGTATCTTGGACAAGGGGTATGAATTAAACTGAATCTGACTCTTACTGCTTTGCTGTGTGTTTGTTTGCTGTGAAATAAAATAGCTTTGTCTGTCTTTTCATCAAGGGTTTTCTTTGCGTACCCTCAGAAAAATGCAGTAGTAACTGAGCAAAAGACAAGAAATTTTAGTTTGTACCATATACTAACATTTATTCAACATTGTGGCATGTGAGCTGTACAGCCCTAACCCAACCTCAAGATAGACAGGTTATGGGGGAAGCTAACGTCAATGTACTTGAGGAAGTACTGTAACTATGGTAGAAACAAGGAAAAACATGTCCTTCACATCCACCAATGTTGCTTTTACAGCCAATTAACTATGTTTGAGGCTTGTCAGAGTTATGATGTAAGAATCATTGCAAGTTACTGGCGTAACCAATCCAAAAACAAAAACAGCAAAAACTGTAAGTCTGAAGTGAAAACGAGGCGTCCTGGAAATGCCCAGCAAGCTGGGCAGCAGCTGTAGTAAGAGAAGGAGTTTGCATTCTAGTTAGATGATCTTTCATCAGAACTGGGAAAATATACAAATTAAACAAGTTTTAAGCAATACAGAAAATGAGGAAGTGGCTATGAAAGATAGAGCAAGGCGTGTGATAGGGTGGAGATTAGGAGAAAGTCAGTGATGTGGTGGTGCTAAAAATAGGGTGATAAAGGTCAGTGAGCATTTTTTGTCTCCCCAGTGAACAGGAGACATTGCACTCGTCTTGAGATTGATTAAACTGCGCTCTTGATGCCAGTGAAATTTGACATTGCCTGCCAATTCACTCATGAAGTGAAATGGTTACAAGTTGTCAGGAAACCATTGAGAATCAAGTTTAATATCACTGGCATATGTCGTAAAATTTGTTGTTTTGTGGCAGCAGCAGATAGCAATACTTAATAATAAAAACTATAAATTACAATAAGTATATAAAATCAAAAAATAGATTAAATAAGTAGTGCAAAAATAGAGGGAAAAATAATGAAGTAGTGTTCATGGGTTCATTATCCATTCAGAAATCTGATGGCAGAGGGGAAGAAGCTGTTGTTTAAGCATTGAGTGTGTGTCTTCAGGCTTCTGTACATCCTCCTTGATGGCAGCAATGCACAATGAGTCCTTGATGCTGGGGGAGGCTAGTGGCCATGATGAAGCTGGCTGAGTTTGCAACTTACTGCAGCTTTTTCTGATCCTGTGTAGTGGCCTCTCCTTACCAGACGGTGATGTGACCAGTTAGGATGTGTTCCACAGTAGATCTGTAGAAATTTACAAGTGTCTTCAGTGATCTATCAATTCTCCTCAAACTCCAAATGAAATATAGCTACTGTCATTTCTTTTTTTGTAATTGCATCAAAATATTTGGCTGAGGAAAGATCATCAGAGATATTGATACCCTGAAAATTGAAAGGGCTCAATCTTTCCATTTCCTGATCCGTCGATAAGAACTGGTGTGTGTACCCTCAACTCCTGCTTCCTGAATTCCACAATCAATTCCTTGGTTTTACTGACATTGAGTGTAAGGGTGTTTCTGCAACACCACTCAACCAGCAGGTTTATCTCGCTCCTGTATGCCTCCTTGCCACCATCCAAAATTCTGCAAATAATAGTTCTATCATTGGCAAATTTATAACTGGCATTTGAGCTGTACCTTGCCACACAATCATGAGTAGAGAGAGAGCAGAGCGGTGGGCTAGGCATACACCGTTGAGGTGCACCAGTGTTGACGTTCAGTGAGGTGGAGTTGTTATTTCCGATCTGCACAAACTGGTTTTCCATTGAGGAATCAAAGATCCAGTTGTAGAGGAGGTATAGAGGCCCAGATTTTGGAACTAGTTGATTAGAACTGAGCATATGAGGGTGAGGGTATGATTGTGTTGAATGAGTCACAAATCCTTCCTGTATGATGTTGAAATAGGGACAGAAATCAAAGGTGGTGCAAAGCTAGAAGTTTTTGTTCTTTCAGTAGGTTAAGATTCCATTCCTGAGATTAGAAGATTTTCATATGATATGCTATCAGAAACAGTGAAAAAAAGGGTCTTGAAATTTAGATCAGCTTTGATGCAATTGAGAGCCAATACGCTTTAAGTAACAAACCTCCCACCCCTACTCTTATAAGTTGTATGATGTTAGTCAAATTCTCTCAGTTGCTCTGTTCTATCCTTATACAGAATCTTCTTTGATTCCATCGCTAACTAAATGTTTATTCATTATTTTTGTTCCTTTCGTTCCTGACTCTGCATTAATTTTCTTTGTGAAAAACTCTGATATGTCCATTACCAATAAAGGGTCTGGTAATTGGTGTTCTAAGACAATCTCAACTGTCTTCCTGCAGTCTCTGCTTAAAATCAGAGATAAATTATAGATCTGCTTCTTGTTCACTGAGCTTTGCTACGTTTCAAAAGCAGGATCTGATGAGGTGTCTTCCCCTGTGTATATTTTGCTTTCAAATGATCACAGAGGCACCCTAAAACAAATTTTTCATCAGTGGGCAACTACACTTATTAAATATGGACCTTCATAGTTTGTGAATAGAACAGTTTCAGATCTCTGGATCAAATTTTCAATCTGAAGGACCACCAAGGGACGCTTTTGTGTTTGTTACAGTTCATTCCCATTCCCCTTTTTGTCTGTTTGCCATTACTACATGAAATTGTTTCAGTTGTTTCAACATTCTTCTTCCCAATAAATAATAATTATAAGAACATGTTGATTAAGGCTGCCCCTGCTGACTTCCACGACCCTTCACAAACAAGTGAAAATCTGCAGATGCTAGAAATCCAAGCAACACATATGCAATGCTGTAGGAACTCAGCAGACCAGGCAGCATCTATGGAGAGGAGTACAGTTGATATTTCAGGCCGAGACTCTTCAGCGGGACCTACTGAAGGTTCTCAGCCCGAAATGTTGACTGTATTATTTTCCATAGATGCTTGTGTGTGTGTGTGTGTGTGTGTGTGTTCCATGATCATTTGTAGCCTCACAGGGCTGCACATTTTTAACTCCTACAGCTCTTCGCTGAGGGAGAAAGAAGTTTATTTTTCACTATTTCATAACCTTTATGCTGATTTATTTCATTATGATCCAGAACAGCTTGGGTTTATCCTCAGCATTCAACCAGTCCTAAATACTTCTCAATGTAAGTGTGCACTTGTTTGAGTACTGTTCATCCATAGCATTATCAGCTTTGAAACCCAGTATGTATGTTGGACATCAAAGCCCCTTTAGATTTTGTGACGTCCTTTACACAGTCAAACCATGAACTATTTTGGTAGTAGTGATGTGACCTGAGAGATCAGAAAGCACAAGCGTAAAGACATTCAAGTGCTTGCCATTTCAAAGCAAGTCACTTTCCCACACATCATCTCTTTTGCCCAATCTTCATTGCTGTTTCGCCTGAAAGTTTTGAAGTCCATGTTGACTGAAGACAAGCCCCTATTGCTGGTGATTACTGGCACAGTGGGAGGTTGAATAAAGTGTAGTCTCCATCATTTTTAAAGTTATTACGTGTGAGTATACTGCCCCTTCTCACAGCACATTGAACTCAGATTGTAGATCAAGTAGGCTGTATGCTTTTTGATCTAGTAGTTCACTGTTCCATGTAAATGTTTCTCCTGTACTGATTCCCTTCACCCAACTCTATCCCTTAATAGGTAGTGTAAATAAAAAAAAAATGTCTCATCACAGGATGTGATTCAAAAGCCTGAACATTCATTTCCTTCAATTCACTCCTCTGCTCAACTTCAAACCTCTATTCCATCCCCCTGCACTTAAAGACAACCACTGTAACTTATGGTGGAGAATAGTTCTGCATGTGGCTTATGTGGCTTTCTGGTCCCTTTTCAATAAAAGAGCCATCTTGTATGATGCAAACTCTTCCCTGAATTGACATACACATTCACTGAGTAAAAGGGAAGGATATAAATTCACATTATGCTTCACAGGAGAGACATGAAACAAAATTTGACAGCGGACCACCAAAAGTGATCAAATATTGTTGAAATAGAACAGATTAAAGAGAGAGAGGCTCATGGGGGTGGGCGGAGGGACTTACCTCCACTGCTCTCAAATGCGAATATTAGATAGTAAAAGCTGGAGTAACCTGAATCCAGAGTGACACAAGGGCAGAAACCTTGGAGGTTGTATGGCTGGAAACATTATAATGATTAGCTGTTGCAAAAGCAGGAGTCCTTGGTAAGGACTTGGATACTATCGATGTTGCTAGACTTAAGCCAAGAAAGAGGATGATTATTGGTTGAGAGAGTACAGGTTTCAAACGACATTAGGAAGTTTAGGTCACTTCATGTATTCCGACCTCACTCGTAGTGTGCAGGAGTTCTCTAAGGCTACACTTGCTAGGATGTGCTGGCTTAGTAGTAAGGCTTGAACCCATTGTCATCCAGACTGGAACAGTATCTGCTAACCATGTAGCAATTGAAGTATTGAGATGTTCTGTTCAAGTAATGTAAGTTCTTATTAAATATCTATTTAACTGAATAGAGGTAGAATAAGTTACAGTTAATTAAAGGAATGATTGAGATGAAAATATTAAGTGTAATTACATTTTATTGCCAACTATGTACCTCTTGCAAAGTAGTGTGGCTTATCATCTTTTAACAAAGTAGTGAATGTGTTGAATAAAATTGTAATAAATTTGAAGTATGAAATACTTTTAAAGTTTCCAATAGCTTGAGGTAATTTGTTGTAGGTGAACTGGAATGTTAACTCCTTACTTTCATCTGTAGGAGGGACTTACTTGCATGAGTGTAACTGCCTGCAAGTTGTGTCAGTTTTATTGCCCTCATTTTGCTTAGAGCACAAAGATCAAAAACAGATCTGCACAGGGGTTAGCTGGTAGGTTGTTCCTGTGACTCTGAGGCATCCTTTTATTTCTAGGGTAAAGAAGAAGATGATTCCTAAAAATAGCTGCAGATGCTGGAAATTTGAAGTAAAAAAGCGCTGAAACAAGAAGGAAAAATAGCTGGTTACAAAGTTGGTTAAGGGTGTAGTGTTTTAGGAGGGTCTTGAAGAGGGAGGGTGAGAAGAACAGATGGGCAGAGTGAGGTAGGGAACTCAAAAGATTTGGGACCCGCACTGCTTCAAGTATTGCAAGTGCCTGAAGACTGGGGGAATGCCTGTCCTTTAAAGTGTTGTAAGGCTAGAGGACATTACAAATAGAAATAGGACCACCAGTCAGTCTAAAAGAGGCTTTGAATTCAGATGATTTCACAGTCCTGAGTCAGGGGAGCACACACTAGCAGATGGCAACTTATGAGATTAATTAACAATGAGTGAAATCAGGCTATTTAAATTTCAGTTGATCTTGAGCTGTGAATCAATAGAAGAGCATTTCTTTTGAGTGGGTTGCATACGCATAAGGGAGGTGCGTAATCCCGTGTAGTCATTGCAATTATTCAGAAGCACATGGTTGACCAAAGTCATGTGAACACATCAGAATGACCTCTGACCTGACTGGCAAATGGGCTTTTACATGCAGGGAAACTGTTGATTTTAACTCCTGGAAGTTATAAAGATGGGACATGCTCACAAAGTGTTGTGAAAAGGTTAGTTCAAGTTCATTTTAAAGAATAGAGTGAGATTGGTTTAAGATATTTTTAGAGACTTAGTTTGGATCTTTTCCAAAATATCATAGTTAGGCAAATGCAATGAACATATTTGCAAAGAATGGGGAGTCTAACTGATCAAAACTAACTCTCTTGAATGGCTCTTGTAATTCAGAAGGAAGCACAATTATTTAAGTTGTCAGGGCAGCTGGACTAAGGACTACTTCGTACAGTACGGGAATCTCACTCCAACTGGAATGTGCTTATACATGTTGCAGTGTGGGCGCTAACTCTTGAACAGATTAGATAAATATGCTGATATACTTGCTCAAAGTTTATCTTTTTTTTTGTTCTTAATCAGAAGGTTGGAACAGAATTGCATGGTTCTAATCCCATGAGCTACCAGTTCCCACTGCAGTTATTTTTTAAGCAAAAGATCGCTTAAAAAAAGCAATTTAAGAAAAAAAATCTTGAAAAGTTGAAAAGAAACATCGCAAAAGGGTATAACCAGACAGAGAAAGCATTTTCTTCATTCCAGATTATCTATTCCACAGTGGAGGGAAGGACTTTGAGCTGATTAGTTTGTTGTCTCCAGTTGTGATGCAGAGCCTACTATATGCTGTATTATGGCCTGCAATTATGTTAGCAATTCTATTTGATATGACTCACAATGCAAATTAACTGTTTATTGTCCAAGCCAGTTAGGATTTGCTTTTACTGAGTGCATTAGAGGTGGACTGGTGTAGGAGTGTTTTTTAGCCTGGGATTCTATAGCAATTGAAAGGATGGCAGACTCCTCTTCTTTTTGGAGCTTGCTGCAAATGTATTGAATGAGAAAATTGCTTCTCTGGTTTTATGACTTTTTCCTTCTGATATGTTTACGATATATTTTAGTGCCAATAATGAAGTCTTTTTTTAATTCTGTGAGGGCCCAAATGTGGATTTAATGTTTTCAATAGAATTGCCTACAGTGGAAAAATAAATACTATAAGTGAACAGTTGTTTAGGTAATAGTACATAATGCATCTATCTTGCCTTTATGGCTGTGTCACTTTCCTTTCTGGGGTTTAATTACAAAGGAGTCACTGTACCTTGAAATTAACTGCTGTTCAGAGGTGAGAGGAGTTAGAGGGGGTCAGGGTGCAGGGTTGAAATACTTAGTTTCTACAATACTGTGTCTCGCGCACATCTGAGTGTTGCAATTCAGTGAACTGCTTTGAAGTGCTGTTGCCATGTGGAACAATGTGACAGATGCACTTATCTAGAGCATAATCCCACATCCAGTACTAATAGGAGGAACTGGTTAACTGATATTGGCTGCCCACCATACAAGAAAAACCAGCTCATCTGGAATTGTTTTTGTGTAGTATATTTTTGTGCACAGTCTGAAAAAAAAATCTAGGACCTGATAATTAAGCGTGATTGGGTCCTGTCTGCATAGATTACTTATTTTCCAAACACCTGCTCTAAATGATGTGTATGTGGTATGTGCACGCGCACGTACACACACACACACACACACACACACACACACACACACTTGTGATGTCAAGCAACACCAATAGGATTTTGCACAAAACTCATTTGTATATCTGCGGCCCATTTGCAGAGGAAAAAGTCTTACCAAGAAAAATTTAGCTTTGCATGCCTGTGCCTGATATAGCTCATGCTAAAGGGTGTTTGTAGTCATTTTGGGTATGTTCATGCCTAGCAACTGATAGCATTCAACCCTGTTTCAGAATCCAACCATTCATCTTACCCCTGGGCCATGTTGTTGATCACCGATGGCTTGTGCCTTATTTTTCAGGCCACTTCCACTTCAAACCTTTCCATTAGTGTCTTGGCACCCTGCAAATTTCCAATGAACGGTCCAGTTTTGCAAAGGAAAGGATGATCAGCATTCAGGGCCTTTCTGTTTCCCACGGTGTTTTGTTTGAACATTGTTATTTGAGGCACAAACAGAACATGCTAGAAACACCCACCAGGTCAGGCAGCACCCTGGAAAGAAAAATAGAGTCGAGTTTCAGGTTGAAAAACCTTTATTTTGTAGATGTAATCTGATCAGTGTTTTCTGTTTCTTTTGCATTTCTGACATTTCTAAGTTTTAGAAAAATTTGGGCACTGTGCTCAAAATGTGGGTGAGCCATCGTACATTTGTGGATTAATGTATTTTTTGGTGCTGAAACCAGCTATTGTGGATCCTTTTTGGTGTTGAAGATGGTTTCTGTGGAACCATTATAATATGTAATAGGTGATGGGATTGTGATTTATCTTTTAAAAGCACATCCAACAATACAGAACAATTCTGTTTACCACAGAGCTTTAAATCACAGCTTTCTGATATAGATGTGGAAAAATGATTAATTAGAGCATAAGTCCCAGAGTTTAAAACTTTGAAGAACTTTGAATATTAAACAGCCTGGTGAATTAAAAACAGAGAGCTACTGCACAGGTATTGTGAATCTTGTCATGTTTCTAGATGTTTGGCTGTTTGATGTAGTAGAGATATTGACTTCCTTATAAAACTGTTTAAATTAAACTGTTTGTTTACAAGAATGTGTTCCAGCTTGCAGCTGTGAACAAATGTGACATTTAGCACAGTTGTGGTTTTTGACCAATGTACCAGTCTGAGCCAATGATATTTGTTCCTACATTGACGTACTAGACACACACAGGGTGTTATGGCTACCTACCAATGGGGCTGGAGGGCAATAGCTGGGAGATCACCTTCACACCTAGTGTAAGAGCTGAACTGGACCGGTCTTATGACAGGATCAACTTCTGGAAGGAAGAAGTCTTAGAGTAATGAATTCTGATTTCCCATTTGGTTCATATATTGAATGGAACCTTAATCAGAATCTTGATTTACAACGGGTGTGTTCTGACTAGAGAAAGGAACAACATATGAGATTTTATTGCTCCATTCCTAGTTATATTGCTCTATGCCTGGATAGGTCATTGCTGTGAGCTCCTGATTACGTGAGAATATGTCTGCTTTCAGCAGTCCTGAATCCAAGAGAGGGCAGACCTGATGCTGAAACGCTTGTAAAGACCAAAATGTTGTTGGATTCTGTTGTACTTGAATGTAAAGGCAGGAGCAAATGAGAAAGAAGATTCTTTGTAGGTTATTAGATAGAATACCTAACCAGCTCTATGGACATCTATAGAAGCAGCTTGTATTAATTAATGGAGTTACGATTTGTTAGTGATAGAACTGCATTGTGCCAATGGCCTGGACTGAAAAGTGAAAACTGGACAGAGGAAGCAGTAACTCTGGGCAAGACAGATTCTGCCAGATTGCCACCTCATAGCTCTGAAAGAGGAGCCGATGATCGGCTGTCAGTCAGGCCTGAGGGGACTTGAAGGCATGGTTATGGAGAGGAGGTATCCTTTTCTGGAAAAATCTTGAACGAGAGGTCATACAGTTTTTTTTTGGAAATTAAGATCGATAATTTAAGGCAGGGATGTGACAAAATATCCGTGCTCAGGATCTTTGGAACCCCCCCCCCCCCCCTTCAAATGGTGGTGGGAGCAAACACTGTATATTTTTAAGGCAATATTAGATAGGCACTTGATAAATGAGGTGTGAAGAAGGAGGACAACAATGAAGTGCTGAGGGAACTGTGAGCTCAGCCCTGATCTTATTAACTAGTGGAGTAGATTTGAGGGACTGAGTAATTTGCTCCTCCTCCAAATTCATATATTGATGATTTACTGCACTGAAGCATGACAGGCAATGTTGTGTTTTCTTATGAACTTTTATATCATTTGGCTCATCTGACAGCTTTTCCCCTCCACAATTTACTATTCTCTCACTCCCATGCCCTTCAACTCCCCCTGTCTCTCCTGACACTCACCTACACTAGGAGTAGTTCACAGTAACCAAATGAACTACCAGCATGTCATTGGCACACGGGAAGAATCGGTAACACCCTGGCAATATCTGTGCAGTCACTGGAAGACTGTGCAAACTCCTGTCCTTGCTGAAGCTGTGTGCCAGCAGCTCTAGCACGGTGCTGCACTCTGAAGTGCTTCTGGCAGCGTCTGCATTGCCTTAAGAGAAAGCTGACTCTCAGGCAATGAGAAAGGAAGCTTGCTTTGCAGAGATTCAGAGCAGTGTCCTCTGAGAAACTCCCACCACTGGCACCATTAGCTCATCCTGTTGCCCCCTTATTCAGAGGAATATCCTACCTGTTCTGTTTTACCCTCGGTATGAGTGATTTTAAAAAGCAAATAGATTAATAAATTGAGAAGAAAATGTATATTTTCACTTATTGCCAAAAGTGTCATAGTGTTTAACAGAACAGGCGACATGCATTCAGTTCTTGCTACTGCTTGTAAGGAGTTTGTACATTCTCCCTGTGACAGCATGGGTTTCCTCTAGATACTCCTGTTTCTTCCCATGGTCTGAAGCCGAACTGGTTGGTAGATTAATTGGTCATTATAAATTGTCATGTTATTAAGTGAGGGTTAAATCGGGGTGTTGATGGGCAACGTGGCTCAAAGGGCCAGAAGGGCCTATTTTGTGCTGTCTCTCAATAAATATATAAATAAACAAATAAATAAATAGATAAAATAACCATTCCTCAGTATATTGAAAACGTCTGATAGGTTCAGCATAAGCTAACAATTCATTATAAACAGCCACTTTTCTGTCTGTACATGAACGTTTAACAGTAATTTTGGAGTTTTCTTTCTACATATATGGTTTTAATTTGCTCAGTTATTTAAATGATATTAATAGAATGTTTTTTCTGCTTGTTTTCAAAATAATACTGTTCATTGTACAGCTACTTTACAAATTATGGAAACAATTGAAGATCTCTCGGTCATGTCATGCAAATCTAACCAGCCGTTATCCCATTCTTGTTTTTGTTTTGACCATTTGAATAAAATATAAATATGTAAAGTGCAACTATCCTCTCACTTATTCTTGCCAGTTTAACCGTGCAACTGATGTACTTTATCATGCCAGAATAAGTTTTTAGTTTTAGCAGCTCAATTCTTCCAAATTTATTACTGAAGACAAACTCTATTGTGTAGTTGTTGGATAAATGGTGGCTCTACTTGGCACCATGGGGCAGGTCACATTATTCACTTGCCTGGCACCAAACTCCCAAAATAGAAGTCAGATCCAACTGCTCCACATAGATATCTGTAGTCCAGTCCAATGTAATGGGAGAGAGACAAATAGTTTACCCATCAAGTCTGAAATCAGGCATTGTTGTTCATTTCCCCCTGCCCTGTTGGTGTGTTGCATAGTACCCTTTGCCAAATCCATCTGACAGGGTAAGAACCTTTGAGGGGTGGTGTAGTCAGACAGAGAGGCAGACAAGTCAAAACGTCCCTATGTAAGGACTGTATCATTGGCTTCTGCTTTAATCCGTTTGCAAATTGAATAGCATTTGCAATAAGCTTGAATTGGCATTAGAGGCCAAAATCAATTGCAGAAAGAGTAGGACATACACTTCAGTAACTGTCCAGTGCTCTTCCACTATCAGGCCTGTAAGTGCTGGAAGTCTGGTTCAAAGGAGTCGAGGTTTGTAACAAGAATTGGCTGGAGTGAATTGGGAAGGTAAAACAAAAATTGGTTCTGTGGAAATGGTGTCCTCTGTCGATGACTGGTCATCAGGAGTGATAGGCTTTTTCCTGTAGTTAGTACATAAGTAGCCTTCTCCCTACTCAGAAGTCACCTGGGATGTCTGCCAGTTCAATTGGAGGTCCAAGATGGAAAGAGTCCTATGGGTCATGTTGCACTAGACTTAGGTCAAAAGTGTAGCCAACTTGCTATATATGTGGCTTTCATCAGGCAGAGTTTGGACCAAAAGTACATGGGCACCAAGTACCTCCACAGTCTGGATATTGCCATGCCACCTGTCCTTTGTGGAAGAGTTTTTCCAAGTAAAGCTTTTGATCACAACTTCATCAGGCAGTGGTCAGTGTGGAACATTCTGCAGCTACTATGGTGCAGGGAGAGTTTCCATGAGGAAATACAACAACATTCCTATAGAATAGCTGCAAGATGAAGGAATCGGGCCCTAAAAAGGGCCAATGGAAAATCCAAGAAACCTAACAATGAGGAAGAATCCATCACTATCACTCCACTTATCTTCCCGGTATTTCCGTGGTTTCTGGAAGGATCACCAGGATCCTGAAGAAATACCAGATTAATACCATCCACAGACCCGTAAGGAAGTTCAAATCCCAGTGTATGCAGTTCAAGGATTACCTGGGACTCAGGATGGCTGCTATTTATAGGATTCCCTGTGAATGGTATATCAGCACAGTGGAAACTTGCATCAAGGAGCACAGGAGGTGTATCCGTTTAGGCTCCCTGGAGAAATCAGAGGTCACAGATGCATGAGAGGTTTAGAAGATATGTGATTCTAAAGGGCTTAACAGCATAGATATTGAGCTGTTTTTATGACTGGGAAAGTCATGAACAGTGATATATAGTTTTAAAATACAGAGCCAGTAATTTAAAATTGAGATGTGTAGAAAGTTCTTCACTCAGTGAGTCATGAATCCCTGGAATTCTTCACCTCTGATGGTTTTGGAGACAAGATCTTTAGAAATATTTAATGTGGAGATTAATAGATATTTGAAAGATCAAAGAATTTTACCTTCTTGAGAAATGACATGTAAGAGGAGTTGAGACTGGCATAGATCAGCCATGATCATATTGAGGGGCCTACTGCCCCTATTTTCTTGTATTCTTGGGGAAAATTGCAACATTTCCAGTGACTGTTGGGAATTTTTGGCCCCTGACTGCTCACAGTTGAGAAATCTTGCTATTAAAATTGTTTTGAGCACCTTGAGTTTATGCATTATGAACACACCGAAGCACTATGTACAGGGTAATGTAAAGGGTCATGCCAATTCCAACTACCAAGTTAGGCAACACTTCTTCCAATTGTGGAAGAGTCTGTGGGTTCCCATTTGGCCATATTAGTGAGAACAGCAAAACTGAAGGGAAGCAAGTTATCCTCAATAATAAGGCATAAAGAAACACATGAAGAATATCATCTTTTTATTAATATAGATTAACTTCAGGTAGGGTAAGGGGATGCATTATCCATTCAGTTACAGCCATAGAGCACAGAAACAGGGCCATGGTCCAACCCGTACATACCAGCCAGGGTGCCTATCCACGCTAGTCCCAGTTACCCAGTAAAATGAAAGTGCATTTATTTTCAATTTTGGGCAGCAATGAGAATCCTAAAAAAGACTGAATGCTTATTCTTATTTAATTTTGAAAATAGAACGTATTTTTCTCTCTCTGTGGAACTGGCACATTCAGCAACGGATTAGACCAGCAACTCATCAATAAATTGTTACAATTATTGGCCATTTTTTAGCTGGTCATTCTGTTCCGTTCATTTCTCTTTCTGAGACTGCAGGCTCTGATTTGACTGCTCAGCCATCTCATTCTGCTGTTACATCTTGACCCCTGCACGACATTTTGTAATGAGCATTCAAATCAAAGTTTATTTTGGCCAGTTTTTTTTTCAAGATGAAGGCTGCAGATGTGAAGTCAGTGTTCTGAAAACAAGTTGGCACTGAATTTGTAGTGGTTGGATAAACCAATGGGGGGAGGGGTTATGAAAACTAAAGCATGAGTTACTTATAATATTCTCCAACCTTTAAAACTGAATTGAAAGTTTATTTCCCTTTGTGAAAATATATACAGTACATTTGTTTTGTGATCATGGTTCTGTTGGCTGGCGATAGGAGGAGGGGAGTATTTATGGCCATAATCAATTTAGATATGAGTATTTCTAGGGCCAGAAACAGCACTTTGAATGTTTCTATAATATTATTTTTGACAGATTTTGTAGATTTATGCATAGATTAATCTCTCAAGTACCTCTCTGAAGAATAAAGCACCCATGTGTGAAGCTTTTATCCATTAAAAATGAATAGATTACAAATTAATGTGAAATGCTGTATTGTGTCTTTAACCTGATGGCAAAAATAAAAATGTCTGTGCAGACCATGTGACCACTGCTGGTGGTAATGCAGCATCACAGGATATGGGGAAATATTTGCAGTTGTTCTTGGGCAACTCTCAAAGCATTTAATATATTAGTGCAATGAAAGCGTAATTGGATCATTTGTATTTTTTAAATGCCTGTGCAGTCAGTTAATATATTAAGATTTGAATTACATGGCTTCTCTGTTAAGGTGTAACTTTAAAAAACAAATCAGTCGAGGACCTATTGAGGCAACATTGCCTGTACATTTCAGAACAGAAAGCTAATTTAAAGTTGCCCTCTGATCTGAAACTATATATTGGAAGCCTTATTCTGGCTATTGTCACTGAAATCTCTGTTGTCTGAAACAGTGAACAGTTAGTCAGAAGATGGTCTCATTTAAGTGGAACGCTCCCCGTTAATTAAATGCTGTCTTACTGTTGTTGGAATGCTGGTGTTACTATGGTTAGTTTGCAAAGGTACATGAAAAAATTGAACCACCTGCTTCTGGAAAGACAACTGCAGTGGGCAAGAGGTCTGCATGCAACATGCTAAAACATTTCATCTCCGAATTCTTTCATTTACTTCTTGAAGATTGTAAGCCAAACAAGATTACCGATCCCATTTCTGTTGGCATTTTACATAGGTGACTATTCTTTATTCCTGGAGGAGTTCTGTTGTTTGTTGGGCAGGAATTCATTGCAACCAAGTGTCTTCGCGCATATGTCTTGGCCTTTCAACAGCATCCATAGATTGTGATCAGGAACAGAAGTGGATTTCCTCTCCACAGGCTCTGCTTCCATCAACAGCTTGTAAAGGTTTGTATCGGTTTGGTCTATGCTGTTCCCATGGAGAGCTAACTATTCAGTCATAGGCTCATACAGCACAGAAGCAGACCTTTTGGCCCACCATATCAAAGCCAACTATTGACTTCAGAAACATGAGGGAAAATTTCATTGAAACCTATGGGATACTGAAAAGCCTTGATAGAGTGGACATACAGAGGATATGTCCAAAATAGGATATATTAGGTTCTGAGGCCATCCCTTTAGAACTGAGATAGGAGGAATTTTTCAGCGAGAGAGGTGAATATGTTGAATTTGTTGCCATAGAGGGCTGTAGAGGCTAAGTTGTTGGATATAATTAAGTCGGAGATTGATAAGTTCCAGATCAGTATAGGGGGAGGGTAAGAGAATTCAGCCATGATTGAATAGTGCAGCTAATGCAGTCGGCTGAATGGTCTAATTCTGTTCCTGCATGTTATAGACTTATGAGGCCCCATTTACACTAAACCCCATTTTATCACCTGTGCAAAACCATCAACTTCCCATAGATGCTACCACTACACTAACCTATACATGAAGGGCAGGTCACAGTAGCTAATTAACCCATCAAGCTTAACCTTTTTGTAATGTGGGAGGAAACCCGTACATTTTGTGCTAAGTCCACACAGACAACACTGGATTGATTCCTGATCACTGGAGCACTAGTAGGTCAACCACTGTGTTGCCTTTTGAGGAAAAAAAATTTTTCTTCGATAAAATGTAGCGTGATTATTTTTTTGAATGAAAGATGTTCACGTAGATACTACACATGTTGCAGGGAAGTCAGTCATGGTGAAAAGAGAATAAGAAAAGAAACTAGCCAATGTAAATAGAAATGTTTAAAGAAGTTGCATCTGCTTCTGTTTGGAATAATGTCAAGTTATTTGGAAGGTGACTCCATCTGGTAGCTAGTGGTTGACATTTACTGGATGGCATTCAACTGCTCATTCCCTATACTCAGTTGTTTTGAGTAAATCCATTGAAGAGAAATCATCAAAGTTACCACTTCATGGTCTATGTGATAATCTGCTTCTGCTGTTTGAGTCATTGAATGATAGGCTGATGATATCTATAGCTGAACAATTCTGTTTTGTTTCTTACATCTAAGCGTATGATGGAGGTTTGGTTTATATTGGGTTTTATGAAGTTGACATAAATTTGTTGCCTCACCTGGTCTTGGCTGCATATCTGCATTGCTACCATCTGACTTTGAATGATTGTGAGAACTACATTTTATCTCTTTTGTCGTTAGTACCTCATTCCCTTGTTCTTCCTTCTCAGTGAAAATGACATGCTTCCACACCATTTCTAAGGGTCAAATGTGACTGATGAGGTCGATATGGGACCCATGGATTCTGCTGGGTGAGCAGCAGGGCAAGTGAAGGAATCTTCCTACCATTACTGCTGGGCTTCCTTGTGCTCCCAACATAATCGACTTGATGCTTATAGTGTTGGTCTGGATGCTTCTGCTTCATTGTTTGAGTACCACTGTCCAGAGATTCCAGTGAACATTATTTTACCAAGGCACCTTTGAGACCATCCTTGAAATATTTCCTAAATCCCAGTAAACAGTTGTGATGATAGAGCTTGGAGTTCAGTTCCTGGTTGAGGTGTCTGTGGTTGGGTATGCAAACAATGCTGGTCAGAACTAGCTGTGTGTAATTCTAGAAGAGGATATACACACTGGTTCACTTTTACTGTAGTGGATTTCTCAGCTTTCCCAGAGCAAGTATTGATATCTAAGTACTATCTCGTAAGTACATAGCAAGAATCACTACTACCTGGTAAATTATGCATTTTTAGTCTCAGTTTTGAGGAAATGTTTTTTATTTGTATGCTGGAACTGATGGTGAATTTCATGATCTATATCAATTGCTTAGACAAAGTCTTCAAATAATGGAACATGTTCCACAGTCTGTTTGTTCCCCTTTAATTGAAAGGAAACATTCAGCAGGGGCAGTTTAGGTTAGGACCTTTTTTTGCAACTGTAAACAAACTGACGACATCATATAGATCGGTATCCATGTATGTATGCAAGCATTGTCCGTGTACAGAACTCTACAGCTCAGGTTGGACTGCCCTTGGTTCTGTAGTGATGGGAGGAAAAGGTTGATTTTATTTTGTCGTTGAACTTTACTCCTGCAGGATGCTGTTGCTGTGATTTGCAGCTTTGCAGCAAGGAAGATTGAGGAAGCTCACACAAAATGCTGGAGGAACTCAGCAGGTCAGGCAGCATCTCTGGAAAAGAGTACACAATCGATGTTTCAGGCTGAGACCCTTCATCAGGACACTTCAGATGGATTTTCTCGAGACTGAGGAAACTGCTGAAGTAATGACACACACTTGATTGACCCCTGTCTACAAGAGGAACTGGCCATGTGTTAGACTGTTGTCTTGCATGCCATCGTGTAGCTGATAGAGAATGGGGAACATTTTGAAAGGCAAACATATTTGAGGATTCTTCACAATCCTCATGGTTGGCAGAAGTGAAGGCTTCTGCAAGTTAATTCACCACGTATAGAGCTACTCTCAGCATTTTTCTTGGAGTCGTTGTCTTGTAAAGATCCCATCGATTATGTCTTCAGATGGACAGAATCCACAATTCAGTTTGGGGAGCTTCTGGAAAACTTTGGTTGAGGAGGATCCTAGCAATTTCCCTGTAGCAAATTGTGTGAACCCCTCGATGAGTGCCTGGAAAGCTCTTTCAAAGGAGATACAAGAGCAACATTTAAGAGGCATTTGGACAGACACATGAGCAAGCAGGGAATAGATCAGCATAAACTATGTGCGGGTTAAATTGGCATCATGGTTGGAACAGACATTGTTGGCCGAAGGGCTGATTCTGTGCTCTACTGTTCTGTGTTTTATATTTTCAGTGGTCTGTTCATAGGTGTTATTCATTGCAGAGTTCTGAGCAGTCAAGAAGATATAAACTCTCTACCCTTCCTGTTGCCTTTGATTCTCTGCATCTTTTAATGATAGCTGAGTGTTTTGTGTTACTTATCTCAAACAGAATGACATCTTTTTCATCATTCCTGATATCCATAGTCCTGCTGCAATCATCAGCTTCTAGCATGTACAACATCCAGTCTGTTGGTAGTGTACTGTCTGAATCATTTACAAGTAATAATTTAAAAATGTGACAATGAAAATTTGGATTCTGTCACTTCATGAAAGCTGCCATTTCTTCACACCTTTTGCAAAATCTAGCCCTGGCCTCAAACAATGCACTCCTACTCTTTCTTCTGCCCTGTTGTGAAAGCTCTAAGTGATGCAGTTTCCACTCTTTAATAACTTGAGACACCTATTCCTGATTCTGAGTTTCAATCTGAAACATAAATAATTCCTTTCCACCACCCTCCCCCACTCCCACACAGATACTGCCTTGACCCGCTGTTCCTCCAGTAGATTGCTTGTTTCACCACATTCCAGAATCCACAGTCTCTTGTGTTTCTGTGTGTTTCTTTTACCTGAACCCCTATGTATTTTCCTCTCTTAATATCAAATTTAATGCTACATAAACATGGAACCACTTTGTTAATTTAAGGAGCCTTCTGGCATTTTTATGGACTTTAGATTTCAGCTTCATTTCCTCAACAGCAAAACATGCAAAGATTTATAATTTCTTTCAGCAGTCTCTGAAGTGAAGAAAACCCATGTTGGATTGCTCCCAAATGCAAGAGATTCTATAGATGCTAGAAATCCAGAGCAACACACACAAAATTCGTAGCAGCACACACATAAAATTCTGGAGGAACTCAGCAGGTGAGGCAACATCCATGGAAATAGCTTGCTTCCATTTGAAAATCAGAGAATTCCCCAGCGAAGTCCCTGTCGGTATGAGAATGTTGCAAGAAAAGGTCATCATTTCATGAAAAGAATCTTGATATGGATTTTGAAGCATTTTCTCTTATTTAAATACTGAAGTATTAGCTAACTTTGAAAGCAATTGATCTTCCTGTAGATAAAAAATCTTGTACTTACAGAAGACCTTTCACAAAGTAACTTTTTCCCCAGAAAGATTTGGATTAGCATATTATCTTGACCAGGATTTCCTAGAAGGTTCAGAGCCAATGAAATACTTTTCACCCTGATGTGAAAGTTGGAAGTGGAGCAGTGACATTTGTGTTTAGTCAAATCCCACAAACAGTTTGCTTGTACCCTAAAAATCAGAAAGTCTGCGGATGCTGGAAATGCAAAGCAACACATACACACAATGCTAGGAGCACTCAGCAGGTCAGGCAGCATCTATGGAAATGAATAGACAGTCAATGTTTCAGGCCAGGTCCTGAAGAAGGGTCTCAGCCTGAAACGTCATCTGTCTATTTACTTCCATAGATACTGCCTGACCTGTTGAGTTCCTCCAGCATTTTGTTTGTGTTGCTCATGCCCTGCAACCTTTTCTCACTGATATGTTTAATGAGTGGAAGCTTTGCACTTCCAACTTCCAACAAAAGAGTTTGATCAAAAAGTAAATACTGCAGATGGTATAAAGTCAAGGTCATTGAGTCACAGAGATGGATGGAAACATTCCCTTGGCCTGTCAAATCCACACCAACCATCAACTGTTTACATTGATTCCATTTTTCTTATCATCCCTACATTCTCATTAACCCCTCCCCCACCAGTCTCTACACCTCAGTACACATTATGGGTAACTTGGGTAATTTACAGTGGGCATCCCACATTTTTTTAGAATATAGGAGGGAAGTGGATTACATGGAGGAAATCTACTTGGTTACAAGAGTGGGCAAACTCCACACGGACAGCACCTGAGGTCAGAATTGCACCCACATCTCTGGCATTACAAGGCAATGGGTCTATTAGCTGTGCCAGTGTAATATTCCATGTGTTGGTAATCTAAAATAAATTGATGGATGTCTCAGTAGTCTTGCAGCATCTGTGGAGAGAGAAACTGAATTGTGATGCAAGTTTTCTCGGTATAGATGCTGCTTGAACTGAATACCATTAGCATTATAGGGTTTGTATCTACCTTGGAGCTTTAACCTGCTGATAAAATGTCAGTTCAGCCCCTGGTTCTGACACAGTGGAATTTTTGTTTGTTTGTTATTTATTATTTATTCCTGTTGATTGAGATACAGTGTGGAATAGGACCTTCCGGCCTTCCGAGCCGCAATGCCCAGCAGCCCTCAAATAGCCTAATCACGGGACAAGTTACAAAGCCCCACTGACTTACCAACTAGTTCATTTTTGGACTGTGGGAGGAAACTAGAGCACCCAGAGGAAACCCACACAGTTGCGGGGAGAACATCAAATTTCTTGCAGGCAGCGGTGGGAATTAAACCCTGCTTGCTGGTATAGTGAACAGTAGTGCTAACCTCTATTCGTTGCATTTAACCATGAACAAAATACACCAGAGCTATTGGAGAACTGCTTTTTTTGTGTGTCAAGATTGCATCTCTTAATTTATCTGTGATTCAGGTTTCAAGCCATTGAAGATAGATAGATAAGGTGTTATTTCAATAGGGTCACATGGCTTGTTTAAATAGCTTGCTATTGTTCTTCAACTCAAAAGTATTGGACCGTAGGGTGAGTTTTGTTGGAACATTAACACAAAGAATCACAGTGTGATATCAATTGTACATCCAATGTCTCTAAAGTATTAGTATGAGTCAGAGGTGTTCCCAATTTGTAGTGTTTCAAATTGAAGTCATAATGTAGGTGAGGAGCATTAAATATTTTGCTTGTCATGACAACACACAAAATGGCAGAGGACTGTTTATTTCTCTCTATAGATGCAGCTTGACCTGCTGATTTCCTCCAGCATTCTGTGTGTGTTGCTCAAACTTTCCAGCATCTGCAGAATCTCTTGTGTCTCCTCATGACACTTTGGCCTTTTGTTTCACAGCCAAAGAGAGACGAGACACAAAGAAAAGATGAAGAACTTCTTTTAAGATTGTAACTGGGAGATTAGATAAGGAGGCATCAGTGGTGTATTTGGATTGTCAGTGAGACTTTGATTAGAGACGCACAAGAGTTATGCAATGTACTTATTGCACATGGGATTGAGGATATTATATATTGGCCAGGAATAAAAATTGGTAGTTGACAGAAAGGAGCATTTCTGGTTTGGGAGCTTTGAGTTATGGGGTGTTTCATGGATTTGTGCTGAGACCCCATTTGTTCATTTTCTACAACAATCATGAGGATAAAAGAACTGGATGCAATGTACCCAAGATTTCTGATAATTCAAAGCTGCACTGGGGCCTCAGGGATATAGAGGTAGACAAAGTGCATGAGCGAGGTCAAGGCAGATGAAATGTAACAAGGTTGAGAAGGCTCTGTATCCATTGTTGAAGTGGGCTAGTGTTTGAATGATCAAGCTTTGGCTCAATAGGCTTTGGTGACAACAGGCAGAGGCAAAGGGTGCTGAGTCATTTGTTATTGTTTGTTTATGTTGAACTTGGCCTGGAGAAGTTGGAGCGAAAGGTATAAAAAGCTCAGCAGAAAAAGGCTGAGTAAGTGATCAAGGTGAGTGTGAAACTCAAAGGTTTCAGATAGAAGGCACAAGTTGGAATTATGCTGTGGCAATTACTGAAACTTGGTTGAATGAGAGGCAGGAATGGGAGCTCAATGTCCCAGGGTTTTGATGTTTTAAAAAAGATTGCGAGTGAGTTAAAAAGGGGTTATAAAAGATAAGTACAAAGGTGGGGAGGGGGAAGTTTCACTTCTAATCTGGGACAATATTGCAGCTGCACTCAGAGGGGATATAATGGAGGACTCATTTACTGAGTCTGTATGGATAGAGCTCAAAAATAGGAAGGGTGCAATCACTCCGATAGGATTTACTGCAGAGAAACAGATATACAGGCAGATTAAGGAAAGATCTAACCACAATAGGGTTGCTGTCATCGGAGCTTCAACTTCCCTAGTATAAACTGGGACCTTCTCAGTGCAAGAGAATTAGATGTGGCATAATTTGTTAGGTACATCCAGGAGGATTTCTTAATCACTATGAATTTACCTACCTCTCAAAGGATGAGCATATAGGCAACAGTAACTTCAGCTCCTTAAGTTTTAAGTTAGCTACAGATAAAGGTAAGTATGAATGTTGTGGGAGAGTATTAAATTACAGCAGAAAAAATTATGAGAACATTAGGCAGAAAACAGAGAGAGACTTAACTGGGCAACAGCCGCTTTTGGGCAAGTCCACATTCGGCATGTGGAGGGTGCTTAAAGACCAACTGCAAAGAGTTCAGGACAGGTCAGAAAAAGGACAAAGATGTCAAGATAAGAGAACCTTAGATTTTGAGGGAGGTGATGGATTCAAGTGTGAAGGGACAGTATACAGTTAAGAACAAGATCCTTAACAGTGCTGAGCAGTTGAGGAATCTTGGGATCCAAATTCATAGCTCTCTGGAAGTGGCTACACAGGCTGATAGGGTGGTTAAGAAGGCATTTGGCATGCGTGCCTTTGTGAGTCAAGGTATTGAGTTCAAAAGTCAGTAGTTATGTTGCAGCTTTCTAAAACTCTAGTTCAGCCACATCTAGAATATTGCACACAGTTCTGGTTGTCCCATTATAGGAAAGATGTCAAGGCTTTTGAGAGCTGCAGAACAGGTTTACCAGGATGCTATCATATTAGAATTCATGTGCTATAAGGAGAGGTTGGCTAAACTTGCTTTGTTTTCTCTGGAGTGGCAGAGGCTGAGGAGAGATCTGATAGAGGTTTATAAGGTGGCATAGATAGAGAGTATCTTTTTCCAATGGTTGAAATGCCTAAAACTAGTGAGCATGCATTTAAGGTGAGAGGGGGTATTTTCAAAGGAAGTGTGAGGGGCAAGTTTCTTACATGGACAGTGTTGGATGCCTGGAATGTATTGCCTGGGGTGATGGTAGAGGCAGGGGGATTAGGTTAGCTGGCTATTTAATTGCTAAGTTATTTGGTTTGGCACAAGATTGTGGGCTGAACAGCCTGTTCCTGTGCTGTACCTGTCTTTTTCCTATGTTCCATATTCTAACATATTCAGGACAGAGATCACTGATTTTTGGACAAAAAGGGAATAAGTGATTGTACAGGAAAGATGTACTGAGCTAAAAAATGATCTTATTGAAGATTGAAACAGTCACAAGAGACCCATAAGGCATAACTCTGCTCCTATAGTATTCTCATAAAAATGAGGCAATAATTTAAAACAAAAGGAAACAGTGGCATTCATTAGTTGATAAAACTTAAATATTAACAATGAAGACGTGAACTGGGATAAGGCAAAAGCAGGTCAATCAACATGAGATAGATATTTTCCCATTGACATTCAGGTAGATGTTGAATACATTCATCCCAAGTGAGAAACACTTCACCTCCATATCTGTTGGGGTTGTCTATTGTGTACGGTACTCCCGATGCAGCCTCCTGTACATTGGTGAGACCCATCATAAACTGGGGCCCGCTTTGTCGAGCGCCTCTGCTCTAACCACCACAAATGGAACTTCCCTGTGGCCAAACAAATTAATTCCCTTTCCCATCCCCATTCCGACATGTCAGACCATGGACTCAGCAACATGTACAACAAGCTGGAGAAACTCAGCAGGTCGGGCAGCATCCGTGGAAATGAGCAGTCAATGTTTCGGGCCAAGACCGTTCGTCAGGACTGCAGTCCCGAAACGTTGACTGAGTCCTGACAAAGGGTCTTGGCCCGAAACGTTGACTGCTCATTTCCACAGATGCTGCCCGACCTGCTGAATTCCTCCAGCTTGTTGTACATGTTGCTTTGACCCCAACATCTGTAGTGTACTTTATGTAGACCATGGACTCCTCTTGTGCCAAGATGAGGTCACATTCATGGTGGAGGAGCAACACCTTATATTGTGTCAGGGTCACATCTATTCTGATGGCATGAATATCGGTTTCTCCTTCTGGTAAAATAAATTCCCCTTCCCCCCCACCCTTCTCTATTTCTCACTATGACCTTTTACCTCTTCTCACCTGCCTATCACTTCCCTCCGGGACCTCCCTTCCTTCCGTTTCTCTTGTGGTCTATCTATCTGGCCTCCATCCCCTCCCCCCCACCGTATTTTTGTTCTAGCTCCTTTTCCCTTTCATTCTCAGTCCCGAAGAAGGGTCTTCGCCCAAAATGTCGACTATTTATTCACTTGCAAAGATGCCGCTTGAGCTGCTGAGTTCCTCTAGCATTTTGTGTTTGTGTTGCATTGTATATAAGCCCAATATTATCCTTCTAACCCCTAGGCTGATTTAGAAACAAAATTCTGCAGATACTCATCATGCCAGGAAGCATTATGGATAAGATAACTATCAATATTTCTATTTTGTGACCTTCCAGCATGAACTATGAAAAGTTAGAACAGCAATGTGTGCTAAGTTGCAGAAACGGGGATGGGATTGAGAGCAAAAGGATCTGAATCATATAGGTAGTGGTGGTGCATGCTAAGGCTTGTTATTTACTGTTAACCTGGAGTCTGATGTTCTATATAAAGATCTGAAAAGCAGAAATAATTAACCCTGATTGCCTTAACATTGCTTGGTTTAACATCTCAAGCACAGATCTCTGTACCACAAATTTCTGTACTGAGGAAACCTCAACCTAGTGACTTGGAGGCAAAGTAATATCAACGAGGTTGATATTTCAAGAGGTTTGGCATTCTTCATTTATTCCTGTTCCTGAAGGATGTGTATTTGTGCTGATGGATGTTTTGCCCATTTCTTCCCTTTTCACTGTCTAGGTGTAACCCCCTGGGTCGCCTCAGGCTCGCTTAGCTCGTTCTCGTCTAGAGGGAGCAGCCTTCAGCCCCGCCAAACTGGGTAATCAGCTGGTGTGGATGCTGTGTGATGTCCCCGCCTCGCCCAAAAACAGACAGCACACCATATGCGATTAAATGAGTACAATTTATAAAGGTTACTATAACTAAGTAATTAATAACGATACAGTATATCTGAAGGAAAAAAAATAAAGAAAAGGCGCCAAACTTATCAAAGTCCAAACCACTTCATGCACAACCATTGGAGCTCAATTACTGAAGTCTTCTGGGCACCATTCAATCCCCTCCGAACTCCTCGACTCGGAGCTCAGGACCACCCAAAGTGGTCAACCAAGCGCATCTATCGTCGTCTCCTCTCCTCAGGGTACCTCCTGGCCTTGGACCCCCGCTTGGGGTCCGTTCCTCGCCCAGTTTACAGCATCGCGTCCTCTATCTCTCACCCCCTCACGCCAATCTGCCCAAAAGCCCGCCAACAATAGCTTACAGATTCAGAAGAAAGAACAACATTAATCCCAATTGGTTTACAAAGGAATACAATTCTTGTTATCAGTAAATTTTAACCCAAACAAGCTTCCAGCACTCTCTCGCAACAAAGAAGCATTCCTACTTTTAACAAAACAAGGAAGCCATTTTGATTACATACACAGTAACAAAGAAAAAAGAAGAAACCCCCTTTACATAGGTATTGAAATAACACTAACAGCAGCGTAGGCCAGGTGAAGTCTGTTCAATCATCACTTTCCTGCATCTTTTGGCCTTATCCCAAAGTATTGCAAAAATTGTAATTCAATCCCATAATTAATTTGCATCCTAGTATCTTCAGTTCAATCTCAATTTTTCATCTCTTTCCTCGTCACTGCTTCTACATGTGGGAAGAGTTCACACACAAATGAAATCGCTGATCCTCGATGCCACACTCAAAAAGCATGAAACAACTTCCCAAATTTGTTGAGACCAATGTAGTTGCAGGTCAGGCAGCATCTATGGAGGCGAAGAGACAGTCAGCATTATGGATTGAGAGTTGGAACATCAACTATCTAATGCCCTCTAGTGAAGCTACATGACCTGTTAGTTCTTCCAGCATCTTGTTTGTCATTTTCCCACATCTGTGTCCTTCTTAAAAATTCTAATTATTCATTAAAATTTTGTGTGACACTAGAACTTGCACGTGCAAGAGCAAGAGAAGCACGACTAACACAACAGGACTGTCTGTGGTGGCCAGGACACTGGTTGCTTTTAAGCTGGAGGTTGAAAGGTTCTTGGTTACTCAGGGCATGAAAAGTTATGGGGAGAAGGAGGAGAATGGGGTTGAGAGGGGAGTGGATCGGTCATGATGAAATGGCAGAGCAGACATGTTGGGCCAAATGGCCCAATTCTGCTCCTATGTCTAATGGTCTAATACAAAGCCAAAATGGCTTCATAACTAAACAGTCTATAGTCATATGTGAATGTTGGGTCTGGTCCATCATGGAGGTAACCTGAATGTAAAACAGCTAAAGGCAAAGAAGAGAAATTGGTAATTGGTTTATTATTTCAATTTGAGTTTAATTGTCATTCAACCGTACATAAATACTCATGTATACAGCCAAACGGAACAGTGTTACCCTGGGTCAAGGTGAAAAACGCATTATCAACAGTCACACAAAGCACACACAAGATAGCAAACACAATGGTATGACAATCATGCAATAAAGAGTCCAAAACTCGTGCTATCAATCTATGGTTGTTCTCAATAGAGCTTGTCTTCTGCCGATCAGCCACGCCGCGATGGGTGGGGTGCAGCACCAACTCCAGCGCGGACACCGTGCCAGATCACCCCCGGTGGAGCGCACTGGCTCCAGTGCCTCTCTCAGGAGTCACTGCGGCTTGAGGCCTAGCATTGCCTATACAAGTACGTACAGAATATCTGAAACACAGTCACACAAAATACATATGTACAAAGTCCAGACCCTCCAGTCCATTGAATTCTTCAGCTGACCACAATAGAGCCAAGATGCCAAAACAATAAGAGTCAAAGATGCCAAGATACAGTGAAAAGCTTTGGTTTTCATTCATCCAGATAGATTACTCCAAGCTTAGGTACATCATGGTAGTACAAAAGGGAAGACAGGAACAGAGTTCAGAATCAGTATTAAATGGTGTTCCAGTTATGATCTTGGTCTGCTAATCTAAATAATTTGAGCTCAAATCCAATTTGAGCAGTTTGAGAATTTGTATTCAGCTTTAAAAATAAAATGCTTTAGTAAAAGTGATAGTACTATTGTACTATAACTTTGCAATATTTTGCGATTTATAGTAATTTTCACATCTTGCACTAAACAACTGCCTCAAAGCATCAAATTGTACGACACATGTCAGTGATAGTAAATCTGATCCTGGCTCTGCGGTGGCTATGACACTGTCCAATTGATTTAAAACTCTAGCTGGTCTGTCTTTGAGGAAAAGAAGCCTGTTGCTTCAGATGTCTGTCTGGTTTGGAATAAATATTGTTCCAATTGCAAACCAATTTGTGGTTGAATTGCCTCAGCAAATCAGTCACCAATAGGATATCATCAGTTCAAGATGGATGCCTACCACTCTGTCCGTGGAGAAACTAGACTTGGACAGTAATGCCCTTGCTAGTGAGAGATAAGGTCATCCTGAAGGATCTCCGGAGAGGAGTTTTCTTTCTCCCTGTGCAGATACATAAGCAACTGAAAGTACACTGTCTTTCTTG
The DNA here is from genome assembly GCF_030144855.1 of Hypanus sabinus. NCBI lineage: Eukaryota > Metazoa > Chordata > Chondrichthyes > Myliobatiformes > Dasyatidae > Hypanus > Hypanus sabinus. Next base: position 71,219,567 of record NC_082713.1, on the reverse strand, counting down.
ACATTCTTGTCAAAATTTCTTAATGATTAAATATCCTCGGTCACAAAACAGACACAGTACATTTTTTAATAACTGGATTATATTTACACCCTCAAATGCTTTACTTCCCCATTTTGAAATTGACAGCAAGACATTGAACAGGGGAAATAACGTTTTTACGCAGCTTTTCATAACTACAACCAGAATTTCTAAAGATCGTTACAGTCAAGAAAATAGTTTTGATGTATGATCACTATTGCAGTGAAAGAAATGTGTCAATTAGTGCATACACAAATTCCCTGAACAACAATAGAGTACTGGACTAGGAAAAAGCATGACTCAAGATTGAATTCCCTGTATTTGAAAGTGAGAGAAATGATCTTACCCTTGTATTTCACTTGCCTGAAAAGTCTACTATTCATTTTTTCACATGGATGCTGAGTTCCTCAAGCAGTTTGAGTGCGTTGATTCAGATTTACCAACATCTGCAGGGTCTTTTCTGGTTCCATACTGCATTGCAGAATCTTTTGTGTCCACGTCAGAAGATAGAACCTGGTGGAAAGGAAGGCAAGTGCATTGTAAAGCATTCATTTCAAGAGTACCAGAGCATAAGAGCAAGGATATAATGCTGAGGCTTTAGAAAGCCACCGGTCAGACTGCACCTGCAGTACTATAAGCAGTTTTGGGGTCCTTATCCAAGAAAGGATGTGCTGGCATTGGAGAAGGTCGAGAGGAGGTTCACAAGAATGATTCCGAGAATGAAAGGGCTTATGTATGAGGAAGGTATGATGGCTCTAGCCTGTACTCACTGAAATTTAGAATAACTGAGGGAGAATCTCATTTAAGCTTATTGAATATTGCAAGGCCTAGATAGAGTGGAAGTGGAGAGGATGTTTCCTATAGTGGGGAAGTCTAGGACCAGAGGGCACAACCTCAGAATAGAAGGGTGTCCCTTTGGAACAGAGATGAGGAGGAATTTCTTAACCCAGAGGGCATTGAATCTGTGGAATTCATTGCTACTTATTAGAGTAAAATGTCAGCTGGAAGAACCAGAAACACATTCTGGAGAATCAAAACTAAGCACAAACAATGAATACAGATGATATCACTTGGCTTCAGAGTCTGTATCATTCTTTTTTACAAATGGAATCAATAAGTAGAAGGAATGAATGATTTATTAAAGGGGATTGCATTCCGTTCCCATGGTGTATGTGTGTAGTTTGAACTGATCCTCAGGGAAATGTTTAAAAAGGGCAGCAAGGTCAAGCTGGGGAATTACCAGCCGATCGGTCTGACATCATAGTGTGGGTTATTGGAGGGAATTTTGAGGGACAAGGTCTACCAGAATTTGGATAAACAGAGTCTAAAGCTGGCCTCTATCTCATTTGGTTGGGCCATAGCCCCAGGCTGAACCAGCAATCAAACAGCAAATGAGTGTTTCTGAATTCCAAAACTGTTAATAATTAAGACAACATTTGAAATATTAAAAAGATAAAAAAACAGAAAATATATGAATAAAATGGCAGTTACCTTCTCCCTTGTAGCACCGGAGTCCAGTGTGAGAATCAGGGTGCTGCTGTTTTACTAACTGATCTTCAGTTACTCACCCAGACTACCCCAACACCAACTTGCAAACTCATGACCTCTACCACCAAGAAGGGTAAAGGCAGCAGGCACAAGGCACAAGTTCCCCATCAAATCACACAGCAACCTGTCATGGAAATATATCACGGTCTAAATTATACCCAGCGGTATTGCAGGAGCACCTTTTCAAGAAAGGGTACAATATTTTAAATAGTGGGACCACCACCGTCTTCTCAAAGGCATTTGGGAATGGGCAGTAAATGCCGGTTCTCCCGATGATGCCAATCCTGAGAAATGAATCAAAAAGTTCTGAATTTCGACATGATTCCACATTTGTAAAAAGTCCCAAGCATTACAGTCATGGAATTTCCAGGATGTTAATTCGCAGCTTGTTTCAAGGTGGAACTTCAGTTCTGTTACAAGTATTAGGTATTTATGAATGTTGAAGTACTTTCCTTATTAGCTGTCTCCGTCACTAATAAAGTCTCTGTGGGGAAAAAAAAGATCCAGGAATGTAGTATGATTAGCAAAGTTTGGTTGTTCCAAATTTCTGGATTTCTAATAAGCATTGATTAAAGGGGGGAACTAGTAAGAAATAGCAAGGCTATGTTAGGTTGTGCTTGGGTAAACTCAGTGGCTTGGGTTTTGGTATACAATTTGTAATCCATTTAAGCAATCATTTTACTAAACATATGATTGATCAACATTAAATTATTGGTGACAATTGGTGGTGGACTGGAGCCAACATACCACTGGTTTGGAGCACAAGACAGTTCTGTGATGAAACAACTGCTTGCCAGCTATACCGAGCAAGCTGGGATAGGACAGAGTTAAATTTCAAATTCAGTTTTGATGAGAAAGCATTACCCAACTTTGTGAAAAGCAAATAAATCATTGCCATTGTGAAACACATTTATTTAGGTATGTTTAAAAGGTGAGATTATTATTGATCAATTATTAATTTTCAATTATTCAGCAGAGAAACAGACATTCTCTTGTATCAGTGATGTTTGAAAGACATACAGTGCTGTGCAAAAGGCTTGGGCACACATATATGGCTAGAGTGCCAAGATTTTTGCACTGTACTGTATTTGTCAACATGGGTGGAGTGGAGAGCGAGCTTGTAAATCTGATGGGAGCAAAAGATGTTGGGAATGGCGAGGGTGGAGTGCTGAGGAAGGGATGTAGGACAGATGGAGAAGTGACAGGGGAAAGGGGTAGCATGGGTACAGACAGCTCTGAGACACTGGGCAAGGCCATTAGATTCCAAATAATTGATCATTACAGAATGTCTCTCTGGTGCTTCTTGCTCACCTCCTCTCTCTTCCCCCCTCTCTTTCCCCCTCCCCCTCTCTTCCCCCCTCTTCCCCTCTTCCCCCTCTCTTCCCTCCTCTTCCCCTCTTCCCTGCCCCCTTCTTTTCACCCCCCTCTGCACCCCCTCTTTTCAACCCCTTTCTTCAGCCCCTACTCTTCAACCCACCCTCTTCCCTCCCCCCACTATCACCCCCTCCCCTCTCTTCCCCTTCTCTCTCCCCTCTCTCTACCCCCACTGACTCTCCCCCCTTCCCCTTTTCCCAACAATTATTCCTCTCTCCCTGCCTGCTTCCCACTGTCAGTCCACAATGAAGATACATATCAGAATCAGGTTTATCATCGCTCACATATGCCATAGAATTTGTTTCTATTTTTGTGGCAGCAGTACTATGCAATACATAAAATTTGGTACGTACTGTGCAAAAGTCAAATGTAGTCTAGCTATTTATATGTGCCTAAGGCTTTTGCACAGTACTGTAGGTCTTAAAATTATGAGGAGGTGGAGGGCTTAACATTAAGATGTTAATCTAAAGTTTCAGAACATGTATGAGGACCTACTTTCCAAAGGGAAAAAATGAGGAAAGACTCGTGAAATGAATTGATCAAAATTTGGTATAGTATTTTCATCATAATAGCCTCCATTGTGTGCGAAGAGCATAAGAAGCAGAAACCAACATTGAGCTCCTCCACCCAGCAGAGTGATTGCTGAACTTTTACATCCATTATTTTCCTGCATTATCCTCATATTCCCTTATTCCCTTAATAGCCATTGATTTCTCTTTTTGAATGCGAAGCTGATTGTGCTTCCACACCTCTGTAGTGTAGAGATGTCCAATAATTATCAGGAGCAGCATGAGAAATCTTTACTCATCTCATTCCTAAGTGGCTTTATGCTGAGATTGTGACTCCTAGTCGAAGATACCCAGCCACCAGAAGCTAGATCTATCCTGTTGAACTCTTTAAGAGTTATGACAAATATTAGATAAATAAGCCCAGAGGAAGGTAGTGCTATGGGTTGTGCTTTTGGCAATATTCAATTCAACAACATTGTGTAAATAATGTCATGTAAAGAGGATATGTATTTTACTAACTTTATGGCCAAGTAGGGATGAGCATACTTTGCATTGCTGAAGATATTAGCTTGGAGTTTCTGATGTATATTGGAGTATATCCTTCACTCTTTCATTTACTAGAGTGTTTGAACGGTCATTTCAAGGTTAACTGGGGTTCTCTCATCACTGACATTTTCTTTAAGATGCTGAATTTCCAACATTCAGTCTTTGATTTGCTGCTTTAATTTATAGCACTGTTGACTTTGCACTTCTTACATTGCCTAGATCTTCCTTCCTCACCTCCATGCAGGGCCCCAAGCAGTCCTTCCAGATGAGGCAACACTTCACCTGCAATATGTCTGCTGTATCCAGTGTTCCCAGCTTGAACCCCTCTGCTTTGGTGAGACCTGGCTGAGATTGGGAGACTGCTCTGTCAGGCACCTCCGCTCAATCTGCAAAAAGTGGGATTTCCCGGTGGCCAACCATTTTAATTCCTATCCCCATTCCTGTTCCTGTTCCTGTTTCATCATGGCCTGCCATGATGAAGCCACTCTCAAGTTGGAGGAGCAACGCCTAATATTCCATTGAGGTACCTCCAAACTGATGGCATGAACATTAATTTCTCCAAGTTCCAGTATTTTTCCCCTCCCCCCTCTCTCTTCTTCAATGTCCACTCTTATCTCACCTGCCTATCACCTTCCCCGGTACGTCTTTTTCTTCCCCTTCTCCCATGGTCCACTCTCCTCTCCTATCAGATTTCTCCTTCTCCAGCCTTTTGCCTTTTCCACCAATCACCTCCAAGCTTCTTCCTTCATCCCCACCACCTGGCATCACCTCTCACCATCTAGCTTGTCCTCCCTTCCCTCCCCGCCAGAATGCCTTATTCTGGCATCTTACCCCTTCCTTTCCAGTCCTGATGAAGACATTCAGCCCAGTGTTAGCAGTTTCAAATTGTTTCTCATGTGACTGGTTCATTTCTATGACAGAGTTGTAGTTATATTTTATGTGAATTGTGCTTGATTGGAAAACTGATTCTCCATACCTGATTTTGTGGGAGTTTGGCTGCTTTCCATAATAAACTGGAGCAAGTTAAGACATTACTGATAGCATTCTACTTATGATCTACTACCCTCCTGTGTTGGAGTTAGGAGTATGTCAATAGAAAGATTAAAAGAGAGTCGGGAGTGGTTGTAAGACCACTAGAAAATGACACTGGAGAGGTAGTAATAGGTAGCAAAGAAATGGTGGGAGAACTTAATAAATATTTTTTCATCAGTCTTGGCTGTGGAAGACACAAGCAGTATGCCAGAAATTCTAGAGTGTGAGTGGGCAGAAATGAGTGTAGTCGCTCTTACGAAGGAGAAGGTGCTCGGAAAGCTGAAAGATTAAAGCAAACACGAGGAAATCTGCAGATGCTGGAAATTCAAACAACAACACACACAAAATGCTGGTAGAACACAGCAGGCCAGGCAGCATCTATAGGGAGAAGCGATGTCGACATTTCGGGCTGAAACCCAAGAGTCTCGGCCTGAAACATCGACATCGCTTCTCCCTAATGATGTTGCCTAGCCTGCTGTGTTCTACCAGCATTAGATATGAAAGTAAGTTATGAATGAAGTAGCTGAAGAGATTGTGGAGGCATTAGTAACAATCTTTCAAGAATCAATGGATTCTGGAGGGCTGGAAAATTGCAAATGTCACTCCACCCTTTGATAATGGAGGGAAGCAGAAGAAAGAATATTACAGGCCAGTTAGTCTGACTTCAGTGGTTGGGAAGATGTTGGAGTTCATTATTAAGGATAAGGTTTAGGAGTATTTGGAGGCACATGATCAAGTAGGTCCAAGACAGCATGGTTTCCGTGAGGGGAAATCTTGCCTGCCAAATCTTTTGTAATTCTTTGAGGAAGTAACAGGCAGGATAGACAAAGAAGAGTCAGTGGATGTTACTTACTTGGATTTTCAGGAGACCATTGACAAGGTGTTGCACATGAGGCTGCTTAACAAGATGGGCGCCCATGGTATTACAGGAAAGATACTAACATGGGTAGAAGACTAGCTGACTGGCAGAAGGCGAAGAGTGGGAATAAAGAAGGCCTCTACTGGTTGGCTGCTGATGACTACTGGGTTCCACAGGGGTCAGTGTTGGGGCCACTTCTTTTCATGTTATATGTCAATGATTTGGATGATCGATTTGATGGCATTATGGCTAAGTTTATGGATGATATGAGGATAAGTGGAAAGGCATATAGTGTCGAGGAAGCAGGTAGTCAGTAGAACGATTGAAAGATTGGGAGAATGGGCAGAGTAGTGGCAGTGTACAGGTCATCAAGTTTGTTAGAAGGAATAAAGAAATAGACTGTTCTCAGCAGGGAGAAAATTAATAAATCAGAGGTACAAAGGGACTTGGGAGTCCTTGTGCAGGATTCCCTATGGGTTAACTTGCAGGTTGAGTTGGTGAGACGGAAGGCAAAAACAATTGAATAGGATTAATTTCAAGAGAACTAGAATATAAGAGCAAGGACATAATTGTGAGGCTTTATAAGACATTGGTCAGATTACACTTGGATCATTGTGAGTAGCTTTGAGCCCCTATCTAAGAAAAGGTGTACTGACTTTCATGAACGTCTAGAGGAGGTTCACAAAATTGATTCTAGGAGGTGAGTGAAGCTATTCCCTCTGGCAGGTAAGGCAATAACATTGGTCAGGATTCGATCTGCGACACTGGAGCTTAATGCATAATGACATGTAGCTGTGATCTATAATCCAGTGTGGACCAAAAATTAACATGATTGTGAATTGTGGCTGCTTTTGCATAGTTCTTCAGTTGGTTAATAAGACCAGTCCCAAATCAAGCCTTCGTTGCAACTGGTGATAGTGACACATCTTGGACTGTGCTGGGTTTATTGCCAGTTGCATGTGATTTGCTTCAGATGGTTTTGTGGCCAAAATGAACAACCTGCATTTGAGAGGCTGCCTTTGAAGCATTGCTTGAAAATCAGAGAGTTTTGAGAAGCTCTCTTCTTTTCCCTTGTGATATTACCAAGAATCTCAAGTCTGTACTTCAGGAACACATTGAAGTCCTGAGTAAATGGTGAGAGGGGTGCACCATCTCACAAACTACCCACACCCACCTGTTCCATCAGATATCTCTCGCCCCATCTGCAAGGGACTGTTGATAACACATTGGCCTCAATATTCTCCTTAGAACCCATAAAACCAAGGTGAAAGAAAGTCACGCTTGATCCCAAAGAATATCACATGATGAATCTGCTGCTGGTTGGGCAATAATAAGTTTGGAAAGGGTATGTCTCAGACACTTAAAGCTTAAAGGCATTATCAGAGTGAAATGACCAGCCTTTTTGTTATGTTTCTTCCAAGAAGGTTTAGCTACAAGGCCCTGTGACTGAAGATATGTTAATCTTCGAATATGATCCTATTGTGGCAGCCATTCATCCCATCACTAGGCAACTAGGGATGGGCAATAAACATGGGCTTAACTGCGATGCCTCCATCCCACAAATGAATAAGTAAAAAAAATCAATGTACAGTACTGGAAGGAATTTTGCCACTATGCATTGGTGTCCAAGTCATTATGAAATGCAGATTGGTTTCTGGATGCTATGATTTTCCAAAGACTGAATTAAATATTTTACTGGGAAGAACAATTAAGGTAAACCACTCAAGGTGACAGACTCTTCCTTAGTTTACAGCCTTCTGCTATCGCCAGGGGAAATTTTGAATGGGCTATGAGCAGAGAGTGGGATGGCTGTTACAAAGTCCCACCACAAGCTCAATCAGCTGAATTAAATTCTTCTTTGCTGTTAAGATTCTGTGAGGCCTAGAACATGACATAGCAATGGAGGATGTTGTGGCTGCTTATGGTTGTGTCCCTGGGCTATGCAACACATGCCTGATGATTAAAGGAGCACTGAAGCTTGAGAAAGTTTTGATACGCATTCAGCATGGAAAAAAATAGCTGATATTCCTTTACCTTGTCACATTTTTAGTTCATTACATATGCATTCATTGGCTGTCAAGAATCCACTATGATATAAAATGATGCACAAACTATATTGTAGCTTCTGCCACATCCCCCTGCAAATTTGAAACTATGAACTAGGCCTTAAACGTTAGACAGGTACCCAGTTTCAACATAAGGATGATATGAGCTTATCCAGTCTGTGCCACAGTGCAAGGGGTTGATCTTTTAGCAGATAAATTTTCTTTAGATAATTCATAAAGTGTACACCTTTTGCCCTATTTCTCTGCTGTTAGTCTCTTCCAGAACAGTTCTCCATCACCCTGACATTGATACTTATCTATGTTCTGTTACCCTGAATGAAGTCTCATTGACTCCAGACATGATGTTCATCCTGTTGACACCTGCCCCACCCAAAACTTCACTCTTCCTCAACTCCAGCCTCTTGTATACCAGCAATGAAATTCTGTAAAGGGTTCACACAAACCTGGCATGGTCTCCCACTCAACCTTGTTTCATGCACTTCTTTGAAGCAAAATACTAAGAAATAGTTAATATCTATTTGTAGCAACATTTTTTTATTTTTCATTTACTTTTTGCACTTTTTCTAACTCCCAACTTTTCTGCACACTTAATAAAACACTGTGGCAAATAGGTATGAAGTATTTAACTTTTTGTATGAATGTATACCTGAGAATCATTTTACTGGAGTGAAGATTGATGATTACTGAGAATGTTGGAGGGGTATGTAACCAATATTGTGAGGTAATGAATTCATTTTCATGGAGAATCCAAATCAGTCACTCTCCAGTGTTGGGTTTTGGTCTTGGCTTTTACTACTGTCAGCCACTTGGCAAAAGACTGTAGCACAGTGAAATGCAATTAAGAAAATGCAGATTGAACTCTGACCTGTAAAACTGCATTTCAATAGATTGCCAGAAGATCAGAATTGGCCTGTGGCTGTCCTGATGGAATTTAAATAGCTTCTTTTCTCTCATCTTTCCCTGAGACTGACATTTTAGTAGTTTGCTAAAGCATGCACATTCATTTGTAGTCATAAAATGTGCCTGGAATTTACTTTTACATTTATCTATTTGCCCCAGTTATCTTTCATCATTTCAATAGGGCCAGGACCTGCACTGGATATTCTGAAACTGCACTGATTTCAAATGCGTTTAATTTTTTTTCTTTTAATAAATATAGTATATGAGATTATGTTTGTTCACTTCTGTTCCCAGTTTGAGTTTTAAATTGATCAGGACAAACAGACAATGGTACCTATCCCTGTACATTGCTTTCTTGTCAAGATTGAAAGACAACATGTACATGCTGCATTAATAAAACTGTTCACCTTGCTCTACTTTTGCCAAGGAAGAAAGAAAACGGAACAGTTTTCATTTTTAGTAGTTGCACAGTAATCTTTAGCACTGTAAATATGTGACAAAACCCTCCAACTTTGGCATTCTTTAAGTAGGTCGAAGCATCCAATATATTTATGTTTCTGAAAGATCTGCATGTAATTGGATAATTTAGAAATGTTGCCTTGCTGTTCAATAAAATGTCACATTCTAAATATGAGATGAACTTTTCCATTATTGATCTGAATAAAAGATTTAAGATAAATGACAGGTTAACTTCTTAAAAGAATAATAAGATTGAGCAGAGTCAAGCTGGATTTATGAAAGGAAAATCACATTTGACCTAACTGCTGGAGTTATTTTTCAGGCATGAATTCCTAAATAGATAAGGGAACTAGTGGGTGTGGTGTATTTGGATTTCTAGAAGGCAGTTGATAAATTTTCACAGAGGTAGTTGATCAATAGCCAACAGAATTTAAAAGGTATTGTACTGACATGCATAGAGAACTGACCTTTGGTCGGAAAGCAAAGACTAGGAATAAATGGGTCTTCTCAGATTGGCAGGCTACGACCAACAGGAATTAGTGGTCAGGCCTCAGCTTCTCATAATCATTATCAATGATCTTGCTGAGGGGATCAAATGTCATAGTTCCAAGTTAGTTGGTCGTCCTAAGCTAAGTGTGATTTTGAGTTTGAAGAGGATGTAAAGAAGCTGCAAAAGGTATTGATGAGCTGAGCTACATGGAACTAAAGATGGTAGATACAAAGCAGATTTTCTGAAGAATCTATTTCTCCTCTCCCAACACTCAACACGAGTGATTTATACATAAACAATATAACAATAAATTATTAACTATACTTTCAATAGCTATAATTACCTACTTTTTCATACAGACAGAAAACTTGAATTACATATTGCTTGAAAATCTATTCAGCCCCCACAACTATTTTCACATTTTACTGTCTCACTTTCTTAATATTAAATATATTGCAGTAGGGTTTTTTGAGCTAATTTACAAAATGTTGTAAGTCATATCAAATCAAGATTCCAAAGCCTGTCAACAATTTACTAAAAGTTAAAATCCAAAATTGTAAGGCTGAGAAATTATCCATCCTCTTTGTAATTACTACACGAACTTCCCGCAGATGCAGTACTATATATTACTGTACCAACTTTAGAGGATCATCTGATAAATATCCCCTGTCTCTGTAAGACAGAAATAATTTTTCACCTAAACAAAGCAAAATGAAGTGGAATAAGCATTCAAGACAAGTCGAGGAAATGATAATGAAGAAACACAAGTGTGGGCAAGGATACAAGACCATCTCAAGGGCACTGAATATACCTTAGGGCTCAGTGCAGTCCATCATGAAAATATGAAACCATGCTCACACTGCCTAGGTCAGGCCACACCTCTAAACTTCCAGAGAAGAATGCCACTTGTAAGGGGGGCTACTGTCATGTCAACATTCACTCCGAGTGAAATGCAGAAGTCAGTGGCTGCAACAGAAGATGATGGCTACAGAAAACCCTCGCACATAAAAGGTATTTGTGGCAAGGAAGAAGCCATGGATAAAAAAGAGCATACCCTTGCCCAAAAAGACTTTGCAAAGCATTACTTAGAAAACACTGCAAAGATGTGGAAAGAGGTCTTGTGGTCAGATGAGACTGAAGAGGAACTTTTTGTCTTCAACACGAAGTGGTATGGTGTGGCGTAAGTCTAAAACTGCACATCAACCATGTAACGCAATCCTCCTTATAAAGTATGGTGGAGGTGTACTGTGCTCTGCAGCTGCTTTTCAGCAACAGAGTCTGAAAATCTGGTCAGGATTGATGGACAAATGAATGTTGCTAAATTCAGAGAGATTCAGGATAAAAACCTGCTAGCCTCTGCCAAAAAGGAGGAAGTTTTTCTTTCAGTAGGACAACAAGCCAAAGCACACTGCCAGAGCAGCCATGGAGTGGCCTGAAATGAAGAAAATTGACGTCTGAGTGGCCCAGTCAGAGTCCTGACTTTAATGCAATTGAACACCTCTGGCAAGACCTCAAGATTGTTGTCCAACACCGCTCCCCGACTGGCTGTAATAGCTGTGTGATGTGGTTCAACTAAGTACTGAGCAAAGGGGGATGAATATTTCTGGTGTTACAGTTTTTGAATTTTTCATTTTTCATGCTTTTCAATTTTCCCTGTGTTTTTGGGTTCTACTGTGAAAAAAGGAGCATGTGATTCACAAATGGCACGCACAAGCACTACCAAACTCTGGAACATCTGGAAAGATAGATCTGTGAGCATTGACACAAAGATATGCCTCCTCAAGAGTCTCGTCTGGCCAATAACCCTATATGGCTGTTAAACATGGACCCTAAAAGCAGCTGATGAAAAGAAGTTGTCAGCATTTGAGATTTGGACATACAGATGGATTCTCAGGGTATCATACATTGAAAGGAGATCCAACAATTTCATCCTAGAAAAGAGTGGCACAAAACTAATACTTCTAGAAACCATTATCCAAAGGAAACTTTGCTATTTTGGACACATCTCAAGAACTGTTGACACACTGGAATGGACTGTGCTTGAAGGCGGAGTGGAAGGAAGCTGCTCCTGAGGCAGATAGAGGACAACCTGGATCGACAACATCAAGAAGTGGACCAGCCTCACCGCCAGAGATGCAAGAGGTTTGACTGCCAACAGATCACAGTGAAAGATAATGGTCGCCGAGGCTCTGGCAGAGAATGGCACATGATGATGACGATTCAAAAATAAAAATTCTCAGTTGAATTGATCAAAATCCCTGGTTGTAATTCTCATTTATGTGAACAAAGGGCTGGGGGCAGAATACTTTTACAAGCCAGTACATAGCAATTGGCAGAACCCCTTAGTATCTTCAAATACAATGGTTGCTCCAAGGGGTTCTAAGCACAAAGCACCAAACACTCATATTGTACATCTTTTGTACAGTGTTAAGTGATGGCTACCTGGAGATATGAACACCCAGAATATTCAGTGACAAATCAGAAACATTCTGAATAGTGCATTAAGTGCCATGGATATACTGTATCCTTAATGGGATGTTAATACAGGAGAAGGCTACGTAATGCATTTCCTGATCTCATCATGGAGATTTCAATGAGGGTCAATTAACATGAGCACTTATTTACTGTCTTTCCCTGTGTCATCATAAATCAGAATGTCGTACACCTAATGGCTGGTTTTGATGTCTTAAAATCTCAGCGGATGTCACACTGTGAAGAGGTTCTGGATTTGGCAGACACAAGCTGGATACAAAGGTTTCTTGATCCACCGGATGGACTGGACTGCTGATTCAAAGAGGGCAAATGGTGTGGGTCTCTGTTCTTCATGGTGCTTAGATGTAGTGGTTGTGTTGCATTCTTGTTCTCCTGAACTGGAATATCTAATGATTACTATCCGTTCTGCTTACTGAGAGAGTTCTCCTCTCTGATACTGGCTGCAGCATACATATGTCCAAAGGCAGATGTTAAGTAAACACTTAATGTATTGAGTGCTGCGATCAGCAAACTTGGAACAACACACCCTAATGTCTTTCAAATCATTGCCAGAGATTTCAGTCAAGGTTGCTTGAAGAAATCTTTGTCCAGTTCATATCAACATAAAACCTACAGCACCAGGAGTCCTAATACACACAACCACTGCTATACTAACGTAAGGAATGCCGACATTCCATCCCTAGGCCACTTTTTGGGGAAATCTGATTATCTGGCTATCCCCACCCCTCTACAACCAGGCAAATTTTAAAGAGCAAGGCTCCAGAAATAAGGACAATGAAGAGGTGCTCACATGAGGCAGAGGAACAGCAACAGGACTGCTTCAGACTGGGCCATCTGCAAAGACTCACCGGAGGATCTGAATGAATACGCCACAATTGTCAATGACTTTATAAAGTCACCAGTGGATGAGTATGTCCCAACAAAATCAATTAGAGTCTTCCTCAACCAGAAGTCCTTGATGAGCCAGGAGATCCACAATTTGCTGAGGGCTGGATCGGTGGCATTCAGGTCTGGCTAGCAAGTTAAAAAAAAAGAGATCCAGGTACAACCTCTGTAAAGCTATCTCACATTCAAACTGGCAATTCTGGAACAAGCTTGAATCACTGGAGGATGCTCGACAACTGTGTCAGGGCTTGAATGCTATCACCTCCTACAAAGTAAAACCAAGTGACTTATGTGACAACAATAATTTAGTCCCAGATATGCTCAATACCTCTTATGCTCACATTAACCGACAAAACACCTTTACAAACTCCTACAACTCCTGATGCCCCAGTGATTTCTCTGAGGCTGATGTGAGAGCATCCTTCACACAACGTGAATCCATGGAAATCATTTGGTCCAGATAGAGCACTCAGTACTAAATACCTGTACTGATCAACTGGCAGGAGTGTTCAGTGATTTCATTAACCTCTCGCTTTGGCAGTCTGAGGTTTCCACTTGCTTCAAGCAGGCTTCAATTACACTGATGGCCAAGAAGAAGATGGTAACTTGCCTAAATGATTAACATCCAATAGCACTTTCATCCACTGCGATGAAGTGCTTTGAGAGATCGGTGATGAAACATCGATTCCTGCCTGAGGAGCAATTTGGATCCAATTTGGCACAATAGGTCGACAGATACCATTTCAATGGCTCTTCACTCAACCCTGGAATATCTGGAGGTAGAAAGTGAATGTATCAGGATGCTCTTCATAGACTACAGATCGGCATTCAAAACTATCTTCCCCTCAGAACTAATCAATAAACACCAAGGCATAGGCCTCAGTAACTCCTTGCAGATTTCCTCACTTGAAGGCCCTAGTTAGTTTGGATTAGCAACATCATCTCCTCCACAATCTCCATCAGCACAGCTGTATGTTTAGCCCCTGCTCTACTTGCTTTATATTTATGACTGTGTGGCTAAGCACAGTTCCAATGCCATATTTAAATTTGCTGACGATAGCACTGTCATCAGCTGAATCAAAGGCTGTGATGAATTAGCATATAGGAGGGAGATTGAACATCTGGCTGAATTGTGCCACAGCAACAGCCTCTTACTTAATGTCAGCAAAACCAATGAGCTGTTAATAAATGACAGGAAGAGGAAACTAGACGTCCATGAGCCAGCCCTCAGTAGGGGATAGGAGTGGAGAACGTCTGCAACTTTAAATTCCTTGGCATTTTCATTTCAGAGGATCTGTCCTGGATCCAGCATGAAGATGCCATTATGAAGTACCCAGGACACCTTCAAGGAGCAGTGTCACAGAAAGGAGCGTCCATTATTAAGGACCCTCAGCACCCAGGGCATGCCCTGTTCTCATTGTTACCATCAAGTAGGAGGTACAGCAGCCTGAAGGCACACACTCAGCGATTCAGGAACAGCTTCTTCCCCCTGCCATCCGATTCCCAAATGGACATTGAACCCGTGAACATTACCTCACTTTCTTAATATATATTATTTCTGTTTTTGCACAATTTTTAATCTATTCAATACACATATACTGTAACTGATTTACTTATTTATTTTTTTCTTCTAAATTATGTATTGCATTAAACTGCTGCTGCTAAGTTAACAAATTTCACGGCACATGCCGGTGATAATAAACCAGATTCTGCTTTTGATTCTGATTCTTCTTGTACTCAGCACCTCCACTTCTTGAGAAGTTTAGGAAGATTCAGCAGGTCATCTAAAACTTTGACAAAATTTTTAAAGATGGAGAGTATACCGACTGGTTGCATCATGTCCTGGTATAAAAACATCAATGCCCTTGAATGAGAAAGCCTACAAAAAGTAGTGGATACAACCTAGTCCAACACGAGTAAAGCCTTCTCCATCATTGAGCACATCTACAAGGACTGCTGTTGCAGGAAATCAGCATCCATCATTGGGGACCCCCACCATCCAGATCGTGCTCTTTTCTCGCTGCTGCCATCAGGATGGAGGTAAAGGAGCCTCAGAACCCTCACCACCAGGTACAGCAGCAGTTATTACCCCTGAACCAGCATGGATAACTTCACTCACCCAACACTGAACTGTTCCCACAACCTATGGACTCATTTTCAAGGGCTCTTCATCTCATATTTTTGATATTTATTACTTATTAATTTTCTTTTTTTATATTTTAGTTTTTGTGCAGTTTGTTGACTTTGGCACATTTATTGTTTGTCCATCGTGTTGTTTATGGCTTTTCATTGACTCCATTGTGCTTCTTTGTACGTACTGTGAATGCATGCAAGAAAATGAATCTTATGGTAGTTTATGGTGACGTATATGTACTTCGAAAATAAAAGCTGCAAAAAGTTGTAAACTCAGCCAGTTCCATCATGGGGACTAGCCTTCCTAGCATCAACGATATCTTCAGAAGTCAATGCCTTAAAAAGGCAGCATTCATCATTCACAAACCCATCACCCAGGGCATCCTGTCTTCTCAATGCTACCATTAAGGAGGAGGTGCAGGAACCTGAAGACATGCACTCAAAGTATCAGGAGCAACTTCTTCCCCTCTGCCATTAGATTTCTGAATGGACAATGAGCCCATGTACACTGCCTCTCTATTTTTTTCACCTCTTACTTAATTTAGTTTCTACATATATTTCTTATTGCAATTTATAGATTTTATTATGAATTGCAGCGCATCGCTGCTGCAAACAACCAATTACGCAACATACAGTATGCAGTGATGCTAAACCAGATTTTGATTCGAATTCCAAAATTTACTTTGAGCATTGAACTTAGAACTTTGAGGTTTCATTTTGAAGACTTGATTCCATTTTAATTAATCATCTTCACCCTCTATTCCAAAAATGTTCCGTGCCTAATAATTCCCAATAAGCTGAGTGAGTGGGCAAGAATATTGCAAATGGTATAGCCCATCGAAATAGGAGGGGTTAACCACAGTGATGCACATAACAGAAAAAAGGAGTATTTGTTGAAAAGTGAGGGATTAGGAAGTGCTGATGATTAAAAGAATGTGGGGATGTTTTTACATGTCACAAAGACAAGAATGCAAGTGGAGCAAGAGGTTCAGTGAGAATAATGTGAAATAAAAAAAAGAAAATGATAAAACTCAGCTAAGTAATTAAGCAGAATTTCTGGAATGTTTGTATTAGGGACTCTTCCTTCGAACTGGAGTATTGATTACAGCTTAGGCCTCTTTATCTAAAAGAGGGAAAAAGAAGTGCAATGTAAAATCATCAGACTGATTCCAGGAATGGCAGCTTTGCAGTATGAGGAGAGATTGAAGATACAGCTTCTGTATTCTATAGAGATTAGAACACTGAGAAGAGATTTATTAAAATATACAATCCTCTTCAAGGTCTTGATCTGTTGGATGCAGGGAATATGTTTCTTCTGGCTAAGGTTTAAGACCAGGGACATGATTTGATAATAAGGGATAGACTATTTTGGACTGAGATGAGGAGAAACTTCTTCTTTCAAAGAATGAGGAATCATTGGAACTCTCTAACTCAGACTGCTGTCATTGTGTTCATTCAAAACAGCTCATTAGATTTCTGGACATAATAGATAAAGGGATATATGGATAGTGCTGGCAAATGGCTTTGAGATGGGTCAGCCCTAAACTTGATAAATGGAGGAGGAGACTCAAAAGGTCAGTTCACCAACTCCTTTTCTTAGTTCAGATGTAATCCATTTTATTTGCCCTTTAAAGCAAAAATTTGGGGAATCACTTTAGAAAACCTTTGGTTTTAGGAAACCATGGAAAAGCTGCTTTGGATATCTGAACAAACTCAACAGGTGTAATGAATTATTTTATTTTCTGCCATTGTATCTTCTCAATCTCCTCATTGATGGACCCCTTTACATGGAACATTCACAAATCTGGTGGCAGTAGGATGAACCTGTTCTGATATCACTGAATCTGGATCCTAAGTCATTGAGTATGGGTGTCCTCTCTGCTCACCGTAACAAGGAGAGAGCGTATCCCAGATAACGTCAGTCCTTAATGATAGATGCTGCCTTCTTGAG
Source organism: Hypanus sabinus (assembly GCF_030144855.1). Lineage (NCBI taxonomy): Eukaryota > Metazoa > Chordata > Chondrichthyes > Myliobatiformes > Dasyatidae > Hypanus > Hypanus sabinus. Next base: position 71,202,304 of record NC_082713.1, on the reverse strand, counting down.
ACCCCACTTTTTGAAGGTGTTCTTAACGGTGGGGAAGGCTGCACCAATAATGCAGCTGGCAGAGTCTACAACTGTCTGCGTCCCTTTGCGGTCCTCTGCATTGTCAGCCCTCATTACCGGGCTCTGATGCAACCAGTCAGAATGCTGTCTGGTTTGCGTGAGTCTTTGGTGAAATGCCAGATTCTCCTCAAACTCTTAATGAAGTCTTGAATGAAGCTAGTGTGTCTTCTAATAACTGATATAGCAAGTAGTGGTGGTCAGGGCTGCTGATAGCAATGATTTCATGTGCACCTCTTACTTCTGTTAACCTAGCATTGGCAGCAAGCCTTTCAGCCACATGAGCCTTAACCACTCATTTTCCCTCCCTTTGTTCCATTACATCCCCCTCCTATAATATACTCTTTAGACACTGCCACTTTAATCTTCAGTCTTCCATACTAATTCATCTTGTTTTGCAAAAACAAGTTACTGTCATATTCATCTGGGTTTGATGCTGTATTTTTTATAGGCTGCTGTCCTCAAAACACCAATGCTGCTAAGAAAAGGTTTCTCTGTATTGTACATCTTTGTTTAACATTGCTGCTGTGATGTTATTATTATTCTTTCTCCTTATCTTCCTGAGTGCTGCTTAATAGCACTGCATTAGGAATTTAATACAGCTGGAAGCACTTTGAACCAATTCTGTGGCAAATAGTTTACATTAACACTGAATGAAATGGTTCTAAATGAGCAATTGAGTTAATGAGTTCTGACTCCTGTAAACCACTCACACTACATTTGAGACTTGTCATTGCACCCCACTTGACTGCATTGCAGTTTATAGTCCAGTGCCATGCTATCTTCACCTTTAATGTATATTTAATAAAGCAAAAAGGTCGAAGAACCTGGCACAGAACACTGAACCCTTATTTATAAATGCATTAATGTAGTTGTTGCTGGAAATGCCAGTATTTGCCAGTTTCACTCCAAAATAGGCCTAAACTGAGGTTTAAAAGTCACTGACATTGGTGGGCTTAACAACTTTAGATCTGGTAGATGTGTCAAATTTCCTTCCCTGAACCTGCCAATTCTTAATGAAAAACAGTAGCCTACTGGTTAACTGTCACTGAGACTGACAGCATACTTTATTTATCCAGATATGAATACCGGAAATAAAATGGTTCTCATTTCAGCAACTGTTATTTAGTGTTCCTTAATAAATTTTCTTTTCCCTTTTATGTTTTTGCAGCAAAATATTAATTTATGGTGCTGCCTCTGTAGTGACTGATGCTGCAGTTCATGCTTGGCTCTTAAGTACAACTAGCTCTTGCATTTGGGAAGATTTTGCTCAGCCTTCTCTGTGCCTTCTGAAGCTCCTACACAACTCTACCTTGTGAATCCAAAATTTTTCATCCTAAACTTGTTTGTTTCCCTTTCCACTTTGTGTGGTAAAGCACTTCAAAACATCTTTCTGAGCCTCACAAGGGAATTTGAAGTAGAAGTTATTCACTGACTTTGAGAGAGTAAATGTGGAGTTAAATAATTGTGCATAACTCACTTAATATAGAGAGGTTTTGTGTAGTGCTTGCTCTTGTTTATTTGTTTCTATTGTGTGTCTTTTTCCTACACAGCCATGGTACATGTCCAACTCTTGATCTGACTCTCTATGCAGTGTAATTGGTGGAGGGATCTTAAGCTGAAACTTCCCTAATTTTGTGAATAGAAATGGATGTTTTATGTAGCTGCATTCTTTCATCGACATAGTGTTCAGTGTTTTCTTTTGCTTTGCAACTGCTGTGTGGAGGTTGTGGACAAAGTCAAGGTCAGGCTATGGCTTCTGCACAGCATTGGTCTGTAGATGATGGATTGTTTATCTGGAATGAACAAAAGACGTCAGCCTTGGCTTACAATCAGGAAGTTGTGGGTTTGAGCTTCATATAAAGCATGGAGGATGTAAGTCTGCGCTGATACTTGGGTTCTGCTGCAAGCTGTCAGCCTTTCTCTCTCAAAGCTATTATGTTCAACCTACTGGTGGGGCCAAGCTTTTTGCTTTGAAATTCCCTTGCATGGTTTAAAGTTGAATTTTGTTTTCTGATGCTCTTAGTAATGTAATGTGTGGTGTTGAGCGTACTATAAAAGTAAGATAAAGCTTTTGGGAACACATTGCTGCTATTTCAGATAGCTTAAGCCTCTCTCAGGAATGAATATGAAATATCCAATCACATTTATTTGCAGTGAAGAGGTTCTCCCCAGCCATGACTAACCTCTAAACTGTTCCCACCAAAACCAGATATCTGGTCACTCATTAACCATCAAGAGTTGAGTGCATATCCAGAGTGAGTCTGGTGTGCCGGGGTGATGGACGACTGCATTGTTAGAAATGTGATCTTTTGGATGATATTGACATTAAATAAAAGTGAAATGAATTATACAAGAAAAGATTATTTTACACAGAAAGTGGGGGGTTTGGAAGAAGTTGCAAAAAAGTGGTGGTGTAGGAAAATGTGTTATTAGGCTGATAGGTAGACACATGACTATATGGAGAAAGGGGGATTATGGATATTGTGTAGGCAGAAAGGAGTAGCTTAGTTAGGTAGTTCAAAGTACATTTATTATCAAAGTGTGTATACTTTAAACAACCTTGAGATCTGTCACCTTACAGGCACAAAACAAAGAATCTCCAAAAGAGCCCATTAAAGACGACTGTCAAACACCCAATCTGCAGAGAGAGAAGAATAGTGCAAACAATAAAAAGTAAGCAAATAATATTCAGAACTGAAGTTTTACAAAAGACAGAAAGACAGTCATCACTGCAGCCAGAGCAGGCCAACAGTTCAGCGTAGAGCTAAGTAGACGTCACAGAGGAGCGAGCAGAACCGACCTATCCCTCGCCTCCAGTCCCAACACCCTGATCTTTTCAATCTGCTCTGGTGCAGTAATTCAATTACTGGTTAAATTAGTTCAGTACAACATTGTGGGCTGAAGGGCCTGTTCCTATGCTACCTTCTATGTATTCTGTGAAGGACATAAATGGAATTTTTTTGTCATTCTTCGTGAATAGTAAACAAATCATGATGACTTGTATTAGTGTTAATTGGTATATTATCATTAAGAATAGATATGACATTAAAAGTCTGGATGGGCTAAATAATTATTGTGTTTACTTACTGATACAGAACTGCTTCCCTGACTCACAGCTTTACACATCTGAGGGTTTTAGCTGCCTGGTTCTCACAGCCTTCACAACTTTATTTATTCTATTTCTGATTGTTCCTTTTCCTTTGTAAAAATATGAATAATTACTCTTCCACAGTGTGATAGATAATGAAACCAATTATAAAGCAGAAAAAGACCAAGACGTTGTAGTTTTGCTTAGAGGTACAAACAACACGCTTAGTCTATGGTGTTCCCTACAAGATTGGATGGGTATTTTTAATCCAGTGAATATCTTGTAAACAAGTAATTATGCTGAACACTCCTCCATTGTTTGAGTGAAGCGTACAGATTTCTTGGATGCAAGTTGTAAGTACACATGATATGAAAATGATACCAATTACAGTGGTAACATGACAGTTTTGAAAGCATTAGAAGTTGTGAGCTCTAGGTTTATCCTTTCAATAACTCCACAGCACATCAGTTCAAACTCTAATTTGTCTGAGGAGTTACAAGTCTCAAGCCAACTTCATTCTCCCTCCCACCAAGTGGATTAGCAACATTAGGACCAGTGCCCCTGGTAGCAATACATAGGTGAAATGACTTGAATTTGGAGTAACTCTACAGATTCCTGAATTGTCTGCAACAATCTGCTGGAAGAACTCAGTGGGCTGAGTAGAATCTGTGGGAGGGACATATGGAGACAAACCACTGCAGGTTATTGGCCCAAAATGTCACCAATTCCTTTCCTCCCACAGATGCTGCTTGATCTACTGAAAGGCTTATCTGAAAGGCTGGTTGTTGCTCCAACTCTAGCATTTGGAGTTCCTTGTGTCTTCATGAATTATATGTTAAGTTTTTTGGAAATATACAACATACAGTTTCAGTTAAAACAAAACATAATGTTTTAGTTGAATGTAGTGTTCTCTGTCAGAGGTGTCAGATGAACAAGGCCTGAAAACAAGCCTTGTGTGTTCTCCCAGATTGACGTAATCCTCTCCTGCTTTTCAAAGGTGTTCCTGGAGATCAGGCCACTACTTAAATCCAACTCAGGGTTATGAAGCTTGTGCAAATTGATAACTTTCAGATTAACATTTATGGCTTACAGTACTGTGCAAATGTCATAGGCACATACATGCATTTGGGGACTTTTGCACTATACTGTGTTTCTCAATGTGGAGCAAAGAGTCAGTTTATAAATCTGGTGGGAGAAAGATGTTGGGAATGGCGAATGCGGAGCATCGCAGGAGGGCTGTGGGACAGGGGACAGAGAAGGAGTGTCAGTGGCTGGGAGTGGCGCAAGAGCAGACACACCCAGCTGTGAGACACCAGACAAGGCCATTTGATTCCAAACAATTGGTTTATTGATCATTACAGAATGTCTCTCTAGTGCTTCCCTCTCCCTTGCCTTTCTCTTCCCCTTCTCTCAACTATAATGCCCCTCTCCCTGCTCGCTTCCCTCTCTCAGTCCACAATAGAGACCCATATTAGAATCAGGTTTATCATCACTCACATAACGTCGTGAAATTTGTTTTATTTTTGTCAGCCCTAGTACAGTGCAATACATAAAGTTACTACACTACTGTGAAAAAGTCTTAGGTATGCTAGTAATACATATATGTGCCTAAGACTTTTGCACAGTAATGTATTTATAGGGAAACCAACTGCAGGGTTTCTACATGAAGATAATGAAAAGCATTAAATCAGCTCTGAACTGTTTTGCTCTGCGTAGGTAAAACCTGCCTAACCAGAATCATGTTTTCATTCACCACACTCTTTTAGCCCACAGCAAATCAATCATTTTCGATTCTTATTAATAGCAAACTTTCTGAGTAAGATAGAAACAAAAACTGCTGGAAATATTGAGCAGGTCAAGCAGTATTCAATAAGTCTTATGACCTCATTCTATCAGGGATATTTCCTTTGTTACACAGGTCATTCTCCCACCTTCTGTCCAGTAGAAAGTTAATGGATTTTCCTCTCTTTTCACTTCTGATGATGGTGCTGGACTGAAATTTTAACTCTTTCTCTGAATAATGATGGTATCCAAACTACTTAGTACTTCCATTATTTTTTGTTGCCTCAGATTACTTTAATTTTTGATCTTTCAGGTAGTATTTTAATAAGAGTTTTAATTATCCGGTATAATATCTTTTTACCCGCACTAATGTCAATTTTGTTTGATAATACTTGCTCCTGTGACGTAGCTTGGGTTGTTTCATTACATTAAAGGTTATATGTAAATGCAATTTAAGCTACCTTGGCACAAAATGGTAGAGTCTAAGATTATTTATCTCTCAACCAGTGTAGCTAACTGTGATGAACTGGGCACTTATTTCACTGGTACTGTGTGGTGCTTGTTGTGCAAATACTGGTTCACTTTGCAACAGTCACTTAGATCATTCAATGGCCAGATCTAAGGTGCTTTATAACTGCAAGTACTTCAATTAGAAAATTCATCTTAAAATGACGTTACTACTAAAACAATCCCCAGAGTAATGTTCCACAATCCTACCTCCTTTACCATAGCATTGAAGGATAGAAAAAGACAAGTTGGGAAAGCTTTTAATTGGAGTAAGGGGAAATATGAAGCTATCAGACAGGAACTTGGAAATATAAACTGGGAACAGATGTTCTCAGGGAAATGTATGACAGAAATGTGGCAAATGTTCAGGGAATATTTGCGTGGTGTTCTGTGTAGGTACACTTCTATGAAACAGGGAAAGGATGGTAGGTTCCAGGAGCCATGGTGTACAAAGGCTGTTGAAAATCTAGTCAAGAAGAAAAGTAGAGCTTACGAAATGCTCAAAAAACTAGGTATTGATAGAGATCTGGAAAATTATAAGACCAGCAGGAAGGAGCTTAAGAATGAATTTAGAAGAGCCAGAAGGGGCCATGAGAAGGCCTTCGCGAGCAGGATTAAGGAAAACCCCAAGGCTTTCTACAAGTATGTGAAGAGCAAGAGGATAAGGCGTAAGAGAATAGGACCAATCAAGTGTGACAGTGGAAAAGTGTGTATGGACCTGGAAGAGATAGCAGAGATACTTAATGAATACTTTGCTTCAGTATTCAGAATCAGAATCAGGTTTATTATCACTGGCATGTGACGTGAAATTTGTTAACTTAGCAGCAGCAATTCAATGCAGTACATAATCTAGCAGAGAAAGGAAAAAAAAACATAATAATAAATAAACAAGTAAGTTAATTACATATATTGAATAGATTTTTAAAAAGTGCAAAAACAGAAACACTGTATATTAAAAAAGAAGTGAGGCAGTGTCCAAAGCTTCAATATCCATTTAGGAATCGGGTGGCAGAGGGGAAGAAGCTGTTCCTGAATCACTGAATGTGTGCCTTTAGGCTTCTGAACCTCTTACCTGATGACAAAATTGAGAAAAGGGCATGCCCTGGGTGCTGCAGTTCCTTAATAATGGACACTGCCTTTCTGAGACTCCGCTCCCTAAAGATGTCCCGGGTACTTTGTAGGCTAGAGCCCAAGATGAAGATGACTAGATTTACAACCTTCTGCAGCTTTTGGTCCTGTGCAGTAGCCTCTCCATACCAGACAGTGATGCAGCCTGTCAGAATACTCTCCATGGTACAACTATAGAAGTTTTTGCGTGTATTTCTTGACATGCCAAATCTTTTCAAACTCCTAATAAAGTATAGCTGCTGTCCTGCCTTCTTTATAACTGTATCAATATGTTGCGACCAGCTTAGACCCTCAGAGATCTTGACACCCAGGAACTTGAAGCTGCTCACTCTGTCCACTTCTGATCCCTCTATGAGGATTGGTGTGTGTTCCTTCGTCTTACCCTTCCTGAAGTCCACAATCAGCTCTTTCGTCTTACTGATGTTGAGTGCCAGGTTGTTGCTGTGGCACCACACCACTAGTTGGCATACCTCACTCCTGTACGCCCTCTTGTCACCACCGAGATTCTACCAATAGTAGATGTATCATCAGCAAATTTTTAGCTGGTGTTTGAGCTATGCCTAGCCACACAGTCATGTGTATATAGAGAGTAGAGCAGTGGGCTAAGCACACACCCCTGAGGTGCGCCAGTGTTGATCGTCAGCGAAAAGGATTTATTATCACCAATCCACATAGACAGTGGTCTTCCAGTTAGGAAGTCAAGGATCCAATTACAGAGGGAGGTACAGAAGCCCAGGTTCTGCAACTTCTTAATCAGGTTTGTGGGAATGATGGTATTAAATGCTGAACTAGAGTCGATGAACAGCATCCTGACATAGGTGTTTGTGTTGTCTAGGTGGTCTAAAGCTATGTGCAGAGCCATGGAGATTGTGTCTGCTGTTGACCTATTGTGGCGACAGGCAAATTGCGATGGGTCCAGGTCCTTGCTGAGGCAGGAGTTGAGTCTGGTCTTAACCAACCTCTCAAAGCATCTCATCACTGTCGATGTGAGTGCTACTGGGCGATAGTCATTAATGCAGCCCACATTGTACTTTGGCACTGGTATAATTCACTATGGAAAAGAACCTTGGCTATTGTAGGGATGACTTAAAATGGACTGAAAAGCCTGAGCATATAGATATTAAGAAAGAGGATGTGCTGGAGCTTTTGGAAAGCATCAAGTTGGATAAGTCCCTTATCCAAGTCACTTAAAAATAAATAAAAAGATTTTTAACGAAAGTCACTGGGACCGGAAGAGACGTACCTCACGCTACTGTGGGAGGTGAGGGAAGAGATTGCTGAGCCTCTGGCAATGATCTTTGCATCATCAGTGAATACGGGAGATGTTCCGGAGGATTGGAAGGTTGTGGCTGTTGTTCCCTTATTCAAGAAAGGAAGTTGAGATAGCCCAGGAAATTATAGACCAGTGAGTCTTACTTCAGTGGTTGGTAAGTTGATGGAGAAGATTCTGAGAGGCAGGATTTGTGAAAATTTGGAGAGCCATGGTATGATTAGAAATAGTCAACATAGCTTTGAATTTTTTGAGGATGTGACTAAACTCATTGTTGAAGGTAGACAGTAGATGTAGTGTGTATGGATTTTAGCAAGGCATTTGATAAGGTATCCCATGCAAGGCTTATTGAGAAAGTAAGAAGGCATGGGATCCAAGAGGACATTGTTTTGTAGATCCAGAACTGGCTTGTCCACAGAAGGCAAAGAATGGTTGTAGACGGGTCATATTCTACATGGAGGCTGGTGACCTCAGGGATCTCTTCTGGGATTCCCTACTCTTGATGATTTTTATAGATGACCTGGATGAGGAAGTGGAGGGATGGGTTAGTAAATTTGCTGATAACACAAAGGTTGTGGGTGTTGTGGATAGTGTGAAGGGTTGTCAGAGATTACAACCGGACATTGATAGGATGCAAAACTGGGCTGAGAAGTGGCAGATGGAGTTCAACCCGGAAAAGTGTGAGGTGGTTCATTTTGGTAGGTCAAATATGATGGCAGGGTATAGCATTAATGGTAAGACTCTTGGCAGTGTGAAGGATCAGAGGGATCTTGGGGTTCGAGTTCATAGGACTCTCAAAGCTGTTGCACAGATTGACTCTGTGGTTAAGAAGGCATTCAGTACATTGTCTTTCATCAACCGTGGGATTGAGTTCAAGAACTGACAGGTAATGTTATAGTTGTATAGGACCCTGGTCAAACCCCACGGAGTATTGTGCTCAGTTCTGGTCACCTCACTACAGAAAGGAAGTGGAAATTATAGAAAGGGTGCAGAGGAGATTTACAAGGATGTTGCCTGGATTGGGGAGAATGCCTTACGAGAATAGGTTGAGTGAATTTGGCCTTTTCTCCTTGGAGTGACGGAGGATGAGAGGTGACCTGATAGAGGTATATATGATGATGAGAGGCATTGTTCATGTGGATAGTCAGAGGCTTTTTCCCAGGGCTGAAATGGCTAGCATGAGAGGGCACAGTTTTAAGGTGGTTGGAAGTAGGTACCGAGGAGATGTCAGGGGTAAGTGTTTATGCAGAGAGTGGTGAGTGCATGGAATGGGCTGCCGGTAACTGTGGTGGAGGCGGATACGATAGGGTCTTTTAAGAGACTCCTGGATAGGTGCATGGAGCTTAGAAACATAGAGGGCTGTGGATAACCCCTGGTAATTTCTAAATAATTACATGTTCGGCACCACATTGTGGGCTAAAGAGCCTGTACTGTGCTGTAGGTTTTCTATGTTTCTATATACTCCAGTTGAGATGTTTATACAAATTCACAAATTGTTTATAATTTATCACAATCTATTATTTTCATTAAATATTTGATTCATTGGAAAGAAGCCCTTTCAGCTGTTTTACAGATATTGTGATTAATGGACAGTCTGCAAACAAAATGTTTTTTGAGCTGTGAATATGCTTGTATTTACTCACTATGTTACATAGTGGTAGGTGGTTGTTTTCAATAATGACAAAGCAGTTTGGCAGTTAGGTTCACTGAGCTGTGGAATTTCACAGTATTGATAATCTGCAAACAACGCCTATTTCTGTATTCAATGTCTTCATGGCAAGTTGCAGTGGTATTGACAATAAATTAGTCATGAGTGGCTAATTGAGAATCCAAATGCAGCTCATTATTCTTCAAAACGTTAAACAGCAAAGGTGTAGTGTTGAGCTCTTGTGTGTGATCATGGAAACAGCGCAGTAATGTATTTGTCAACGTGTAGTGGAGACCGACTTTGTGGATCTAGTGGAAGCAAAGGGAATGGTGAGTGTAGAGCACCACAGAATTGTTGTGGGGTAGGTGGCAGAGGAGGAGTGCCAGGGGTGGGGGTTTGGCACAAGTGCAGACACGCCCAGCCCTGAAACATCTGGCAAGGTCAATTGATTCCAAGCAATTGGTTTATTGATTATTACAGAACATCTCTCTGGTGCTTCCTGCTCCCTCCCCTCCCCCTTTCTCTATTCCCAATCATGATTCCCCTCTCCCTACCCCCTTCCCACTCTCCGTTCGCAATAAGGACTCATATCAGAATCAAGTTTATCATCAGCCACATGTGTCATGATATTTTTTGGGGGGGCAGCAGTATAGTGCAATACATAAAATAACTAGAGTACTGGGCAAAAGTCTTGGGTATCCTAGATATATATATATATGTATGTGCCTAAGATTTTTGCAGAGTACTGTATAGCGATGCAGTGTTGTAAAGTCCCTTCAGTTCATATCTTTGCTAGCCATCAACTACCCATTTGTACTAATCATACATCAATCCTGATTTTATTTATTCTACTCAAACTTCCTTCAATTCCCAAATTTTCCCACTGGAGTTAATTTACAGTAGCCAATTAAACTACTTATAATCCAAATTTGACCAGTTCAGCACTTCTCAGGGATCTGATATATAAAGCATGTGCCAGTTTTCAAAAATCCTGCTTCTTTCATCCCATGTTATCAAAAACATGCTTGTAGATGTCAAAGTTCACAAAATATAAACATAACCTGGATTCAGTTCTGTCAGAGTGCCTGTGTGCTTGGGAGGAGTGTTCAGGGCATGAAAAGGGTTCTGGTTAAGTCGGCTGCTTTGGCCTAGATGCTGTTGAGTTTCTTTTGCTCTTGAGTTACCCTTATATAAGCAAGACGAGAACGTTTTTGATATATGCCATGGAATGCTATCAGAAGACATGTAAGCTACAGAATACCCTGACTCTAATCTAATTTGGTGGCTACAGTTTTAACGGGTCTGTTTCAGTTAAGTTTCTGAACAATGGAGACCTCCAAAAAGATCTGAGATACTTTGTGTTGGTAACATGCTTGAGTGTCAGTGGTAGGTGATTGGCTTTCTCTTGTTGGAGAATGGTTATTGGTGCTTCTGTGATGCATCTGTTAGTTACCATTTATCAGCCCAGGTCTATGTCTCTCTGCATGCTTCCTTTATGAAAAAGACCAAATTGCTCGATTGACCTTCTGTCAGATCTCAAAACAATAATATCAATCCCATTCCCCTATTCCCATGTATACTCATGCCCAATCACAGCCCTTTTATGAGCCCCCAGCACTGAGGATAGTATATAGTGGCCAGTTAAATCACCATCCAACACATGTTTCCAAATTAGAAGGTGACTAGGGTGGCCCAAGAGAAATCTAGGCAGACTAAGAAAGAATGTACAAATCTGCATGGGCAACAGTAGAATTAAACCTGCACCTCAGGGGCTGTGTGGCAACAGCACTTACTGTAAGTTACAACTGAGGAAGGGAAAGCTTGCAGCCCTATTATGTTTTTTACACTTCCTCAAAAGATCTCACAGTGCTTTGCAGCTAATAAATTAGTTCTTAAGTGTTGCTATTGTTCAAATAATTTACAGAATTATCTATCTCTATGCATTCAGTATAGACAAGGTATTATACTCAATTAGTTGGTTACAAAATTTGAACTTTAAGAATGTTTGTTTTCCTTTTGGTGCTGAACTGGAACACTAAGTAATGTTGCTAACAGTCATGCATTCTTAAAATGAGTCCTTCAGATCAACATGAAACAACACAAATGTCCTTGTAGATCAACGTGTTTTAATGGTTTTGAATTGAATTGACTTTATTTCTTATATCCTTCACATACATAAGGAGTAAGAATTTTTACATTACGTTTTCAGACTATCTACATAGAAACATACAAATTCAAAGCACAAATCAGCCATTTACCCCCCTTCCTCAAGCATGTGCTGAGATAAGATTATGATTCACCTAAATGATACTTCAACTCTGCATTTTTGTCTATTTTTATATGTTCCATGACATATAAAAAGTATTCCAAGGCTGTGCTTTTTGAGGGAGAATTCCAAAGATCTGTGGTCCTTCACCTCATTTTTTTTTACTCTCAGCTTTGACATAAGTGGCTAACTCCTTATTTTAAAGTAGTGGAAAAATAAATCTATATTCAGATACAGAGGAAACATCTGCTTCACGTCCACGTGCCTCATTATCTTGCATGCAAAAAAAAACTCACTTCTCACTCTCTCAATCTGAAATGTTTCTTAACACATTGAACTCAAGTCATCTCTGGGAGTGTCTTTTACAATATCCAATGAAATGTTTTAATATGCATTAATTAGACAGGAGAAAGATGGAGCATCTGGCAAACTGCTGATTATAAATTAATTGCCCTGCCCTCCTACCCTCCAACAATATGTCAAGGTAAGATTTAATCCTGGCTAGTTCCTGATTTAAAAATAACTCTATGTCAGCGTTTTAAGACAGATGATTTCTCAGCAGCTACGTCAGCTTCCAGTAAAGCCAGCGTTTTACCACCATTTTAAGAGAAATCAGTACTAATATACATGTCTAAAGGGGCTACAGTTCTGTGTTTGCTTGGCATCTGAGAGGGAATGAATCTCCTTCTCATTTTGCAGGTACACAAGGAATCTTACAACATGCATCTTTATTGTAGGCCCTCAAGTTTGAAAATTGGAAGTAATGAATTGTCTATTTACAAAAAGTTTCTTCAGTTTGTTGCAACCATATTATGGTTCACAAAGGAAACTGATTCATTTGTGACCTTTCATAATGCACTATTTCTCTCCAGTCTACTTAGGAGAATGGCTCTTTTGGCAAGTATAAAACAAAACAGCATCTCTAAAGTGCTTACACATGGCTGTTTCTTTCAAATTTTCTGATATTTTCCATAAACAATTTAACGAACCAGAGACTATTTGGTTTGAACAGTTTTGCCTAAAAAAAGGATCCATTTTTATGCATGTGTTTATCAGTGATGTACAAATGAAAAGGCATTTTACTTATGTGTGTTGAGTCACATTTTGGCCACCTTGCAACCTTTGGAAAATTAACTGGGATACTTCGAGGTGTGCTTCATTTTTATTTTGGCATCTCATGTAATGCTATTGAGTTCAGTGTCCGCAAAGCCCTAAACTTAAAGGGAGATTTTTAGAGCTATCTAGTATCCTCACTATTGAGAGGTTATATTGTATCAACCTACTTTTCACAGCCCTGTCCAGTCTCTGTAATGAGGCCTAGCTGCCGGTACCCATTATTTGAATGGTGGGATAGCAACATAGAAAATAGGTGCAGGAGTAGGCCATTTGGCCCTTCGAGCCTGCACCACCATTCAGTATGACCATGGCTGATCATCAAACTCAGAGCTTTCTTCCCTCCAAGCAGGAGATACTTCCAGCTAACAAAATTGTTGAAATACAGTTTATTTTATTTTAATGATTCATGTTTAGATTTAGACACACTGTCCTTGACACACTTTTAACACTCACAGAGGATTTTTAATTTGCAAGTGATTTCCAAAATAGGAAATATTTATAAACTATAAAAGGATTTCCAAGTAAAGTTACAATTTCTACAAACTAAAAGAGCATACCAATAAGTCACAGATGAATGAGCCATCCAATGGAAAAACCAAAGGTCGAAGAATTAATTCTAGTTCTTTCTTCTCTCACTCTGTCTTTCTGTCATTCTCCTTGTCATCCCTAACAACTCCCATTGCTTTCTAACATTTCTACTGGTTTGTTCATAGTTGATGTTATCAACATGTGATGTTCTTAAGTTAACTTTGCTGCAAAAAAGTAATTCACACAGATGGTTTGAAAGCTTCTGGGGACAAAGATCCCAGACACCCAAAATTAATGGTGTGAAGAGTGACTCTCTGAGTATACAAATATCTCAACTATTGATTAATCAACTATACCAGTGGCCATGTTTGATGTGCAAAGTGACAAAATCAGTCTGGTCTGCAAGCTTCCTTGAACTCAGTCACAATGGAGCAAGTAACTTAGCCAGTATTGTCTGGTTTGATGCAGACCAATTAAAATAGCCTTGTTGTCTCATGCTCAATAAACATAGGACTACAAGAACTCATTATTTAATTGTTTACAACAAGAAGCTGAGTAAGGAACATTGCCACGTCTGTCCCTGTGCCTTCTTCTTTGGGAAGGACTATCCACCCTGCACTGATGACCCTTTCTCCTACCTTCAACTCTCTTTCTCTTCTTGGACACCCTGCTCTGGCCTTCTGCCTGCTCTGGGTCTTTTCATTGCTAATTGCTGGAGAGACATCAATCGTCTCAACTTCACCACTGCTCCCTCCAATTCCAACCTCACTCCTTCCAAAAGCACTGCTCTCCACTCTGCATTGATTCTAAACTCAGCATCAAACCTGCAGATGGGGGAGCGGGAAGGGAGGTGCTGTCATGGTCTGGCGTACTTACCCCTCGAACAAGACCCCACTAAGAAGCACCAGGCCATTGTCTCTCACACCATCACCAATCTTATTAAGTCTGGAGATCTCCCATCCACTGCCGCCAACCACATGGTTACCTCACCCCGCACATTCCATTTCTAACATCAATTCCCACCCAAGGTCCACATACCCAATTGTCCAGGTAGACCCATTGTTTCTGTTTGTTCCTCCCCCACTGAACTTATATCTGCATTTCTCAACTCAGTTCAGTCCCTTCCTCCCTACATCCATGACACTTCACAAGCCCTTAATCTTTCCAATGATTTCAAGTTCCCTGGCCCCGATCTCTTATTTTCACTATGGATGTCCAGTCCCTATACACCTCCATACCCCACCAGGAAGGCCTCAAAGCTCTCTGTTTTTTTTCTGGACACCAGACCCAACCTGTTCCCCTCCACCAACCCTCTCCTCCGTCTGGCAGAACCTGTCCTCTCTTTCAATAATTTCTCCTTCCCCCACTTCCTTCAAACAAAAGGGGTAGCCAAGGGCACTCGCATGGGTCACAGCAATGCTTGCCTTTTTGTTGGCTACTTGGAACAGTGTATGTTCCAAGCCTACACCGCTATCACTCTCCAATTTATCCTACACTACACTGATGACTGCACTGGTGCTGTTTCCTGCACCCATGCCTAGCTCATGGACTTCATCAGCTTTGTCTCCTTCTTCCACACTGCCCTCAAATTTATCTGGTCCATTTCTGACAGCTTATCTACTGATGTCTTTGATAAACCCATTGACTCTCACAGCTACCTGGACTATACCTCTTCCCACACTGTTACTTGTAAAAAACCATCCCCTTCTCTCAATTCCTCCATCTCTGTTGAATCTGCTCTCAAGATGAGGTTTTTCATTCCAGAACAAAGATGTCATCCTTTTTCAAATAAAGGGGCTTCCCTTCCTCCACCATCAGTGCTGCCCTCAACCACATCTCTTCCATTTTGTGGACATCTGTCCTCCCCCCATCCTCCCACCACCCCACCTGGGATAGGGTTCCTCTTGTTCTCACTAACCACCTCACCAGCACATAATTCTCCAGAACTTCCACCATCTCCAACAGGATCCCACCACCAAACACACCTTTCCCTTCCCCCTACTTCCTGCTTTCCACAGGGTTTGCTCCCTACATGCCTCCCTTGTCCACTCATCTCTCCCCACTGATCTCCCTCCTGACACCCATGTAAGCTGAACAAATGCTACACCTGTACCTACACCCCTTCCCTCACTACCATTCAGGGCCCCAAACAGTCCTTCCAGGTGAGGTGACACTTCACCTGTGAGTTTTTTGGGGTTATCTACTCTATCCGGTGCTCCCACTGTGCCATCCTATATATCAGGGAGACCTGATGTAGAATGGGATTCCATTTTGCCAAGCACTTACAATCCATCTGCCAGAAAAAGCAGGATCTCCCAGTGGTCACCCATTTTAATTCCACTTCCAATTCCTATTCCAACATGTCAGTCCATGGCCTCTTCAACTGTAAGGATAAGGCCACAATCAGGTCGAAGGAGCAACACCTTATATTCCGTCTGGGTAGCCTCCAACCTGATGGCATGAACATCAATTTTTCAAACTTCCAATAATGCCCCCCACCCCCAACCTCACCATTAGAAAGCTCAGATTAGCAATAAGTCTCTCAGAAAGTGAAAATCCAACACACTTGCAGGCTCCAATTCTACAAACGTTCTTTGTCACCTGGCTAGCATACATTGGAATAGGATGATGCAGTCCTCAACTTTCATTGACCAGCCACAGATTAGCTAGTAGCCTTGTTCATGACTCAGAGGGTCACTGCTAACAATGGGAGACCTGACTAGGTTACTTCATGATTGTAGACTACTGTAACACCTTCTTAAGTGCTTATATTCTTTATAAAAGACCATGGACCACTTATCTGCAGAGATTCTCATTGAATGAGTCCATGTTTGCACCAGAGCCAACAACTGTCCACTGCAAGCATTTTTGTGATAATGGAGGCTGTGCAAGAGGGCCAGACGTTGCAGTCAGTGGACAACATTAGAAAAAGTGTTTGCAGAGACACCACATCCTACCCGGGCCATTCTGTAACACTGCACTGGCAGGCTCAAGACTTCCAAGTTTGTCATGACTGAAGTATTTAAAATGGTGCAGAAATACATTCATACTCACAGGTGCAGGACGTCCGAAATAAAAAAAAGCAAAAAGCCAGAGATATTCAGCAGGTAAGCCAGAATCTGTTGAGGGAAAAACAGAGTTAACGGTTGAGGTTAGCGAACTACATGTGCTACCTGACCAATTAACTTGCTTCTGTTCCTCCAAGCTAATTGCCTCTTCCCTCATGGGTGCATTGGGTTGTCAGGTGCAGCAATGTAAGTGGATCTTCATCCTCATTTCTCTCATGCTCCTGCTCCCCCCATCCATATTCTCTAGATCAGCCTTCTCCTTCTCTTGCCTGGGGGATGATGTGTCCTCTCAGGAAGCACAGCAAAGTTAGAGAGAAGAGTTGTACTCATCATCTGTAGAAGGTACTCTTTATGTTACTGAGGGTAATTCAAAGGGGATGTGGTACTCAGGATGAAGTTCTGCTCATTGGTATGTCTATTGGTACCACATGGTAGGCTTATTCAGAAAGTCAGAAGGCATGGGATCCAGGGAAGTTTGGCCAGGTGGATTCTGAATTGGCTTGCCTGCAGAAAGCAGACGGTCATGGTGGAGGGAGTACATTCGGATTGGAAGGTTGTGACTAGTGGTGTCCCACAAGGATCGGTTCTGGGACCCCTACTTTTTGTGATTTTTATTAATGACCTGGATGTAGGGGTAGAAAGGTGGGTTGGCAAATTTGCAGATGACACAAAGGTTGGTGGTGTTGTGGATAGTGTTGAGGATTGTCGAAGATTGCAGAGAGACATTGATAGGATGCAGAACTGGGCTGAGAAGTGGCAGATGGAGTTCAACCCGGAGAAATGTGAGGTGGTACACTTTGGAAGGACAAACTCCAAGGCAGAGTACAAAATAAATGGCAGGATACTTGGGAGCGTGGAGGAGCAGAGGGATCTGGGGATACATGTCCACAGATCCCTGAAAGTTGCCTCACAGGTAGATAGGGGAGTTAAGAAAGCTTTTTGGGGTGTTAGCTTTCATAAGTCGAGGGATAGAGTTTAAGAGACTCGATGTAATGATGCAGCTCTATAAAACTCTAGTTAGGCCACACTTGGAGTACTGTGTCCAATTCTGGTCGCCTCACTATAGGAAGGATGTGGAAACACTGGAAAGGGTACAGAGGAGATTTACCAGGATGCTGCTTGGTTTAGAGAGTATGCATATGATCAGAGATTAAGGGAGCTAGAGCTTCTCTCTTTGGAGAGAAGGAGGATGAGAGGAGACATGATTGAGGTGTACAAGATATTAAGAGGAATAGACAGAGTGGACAGCCATCACCTCTTCCCCAAGGCACCACTGCTCAATACAAGAGGACATGGCTTTAAGGTAAGGGGTGGGAAGTTGAAGGGGGATATTAGAGGAAGGTTTTTCACTCAGAGAGTGGTAGGTTCGTGGAATGCATTGCCTGAGTCAATGGTGGAGGCAGATACACTAGTGAAATTTAAGAGACTACTAGACAGGTATATGGAGGAATTTAAGGTGGAGGGCTATATGGGAGACAGGGTTTAAGGGTCGGCACAACATTGTGGGCCAAAGGGCCTGTACTGTGTTGTATTGTTCTATGTTCTATGTCTGGCAGACCAGGAAGGTACATGTTATCTGATTGGTTTACAGTTTGGTGACTCCTCTACAATCAGTTGGAATAACTGTCCGAGATGAGAGTGAGGTATCGCATCACTCCCTCTGTAGGGTTGGCCTGTCTCTCATTCCTGATTCTCTTGCAAAGATGGAGGAAATAAAAGGTATTAAATCAACTCTTGATTTCTGCCCCTTTGGAAGTTTGGCTTTAGTGTGGCAAGAGGAGTGGTTATGATGTCATTGATGGGATGAGAATCATGGGGGAGGTGTGCGGCTCTGCAAGCATGACTGTGTGTGAGCATGTGTGTGTGTGTGTGCCTGAATACAGTATGAGCATGTGTGTGTAAGGAACAACTGTATTTCATGGTTTTACACTTCACCTTCACGTATTTTGTAGGATCATGATTTTTCTGCAATGAATTCTTTGTGTGGGCAGTCATACTTACTTCCTGGCAGCCTCCTTGTCTGATGGGAGCAGAGCCGCCCCTGAAATCCCATGACTTGGTGCCTGGCTTCTCACAGTCATCTGCATCAGTAACATCTCAGTGGGTGAATCTGGGAGCTCTCCTTCTCCACCTGCCAGTCTGGACTCAAGAACCCTTGGTAAGGGCAGCCCAGTTCTCAGTGTTGTTGGAATTTGCCCAATCTACCTTCTTGCTGATGTCCGCCCACCACCAGCACAGGCTTTCATTCCTTGCCCCTGACTGATCTCTTGTTCCCTTTCCCTCTGACAAATCCAACCAGCAAGGACAAAGGTGAATGCCCACCCACTCCCTCCACCAATCAACGTCAGCGGTTCTGGGATTGGAATTCTGTGCGAGTCGCATTAGAGTTGGTGAAACTGATTTAGAGGCAGAGTGTTCAGAGTCCTATCATCAGTAAGTCTGGAGTTTAAGGCCTAGAGTTCAGTTGATTAGAAGTTAAGGCCTGAATACCAAAGCCATAAGTTTGTAAGTCCATGGGGAACTGAAGGCCCAAGGTCTGCAGGCCCACAAGTACGCTGGATGCCTGGATACGGCCTGTCCTGGGGTTAGAGTTCTGTGTGTGTGTGGGGCGGGCGGGGTGCTGGATGGGAGGAAAGTTGGGAGGTTGTTCTGTTGTTGCTTGCGTGCTGTGAGAACATGGTGGGCATGCTATGTTGGCATGGGAATGTGTCGCAAAACCTATGGACTGCCTCACACACAGATTATGCTGGTTGTTAATGCAAACAATGGATTTCAGTGTATGTTTTGATGTACATGTAATAATTAACTTAATCTGAATCTGAAGTTTTGATACCATTGATGGTCAGCATGGAACTGCTGTGTGAAAGGGCTTTTTCCTGCTGTATGAGTCCATGACCTTGGTCACATCTAACTGGCCGTGATTAGCTTTTGAGCACAAAATGTCTCCAACAACTCTCTCCTCCCCTCCAACTCTTTTGTAAGCTAGGCTCAGGGTGGATGTGATGGTCAGATTGCTTTGGTGTGGGGAGTATTAGAAACTGTGGTAGGTATAATTGAGAGAGTTGATGAAACATCATGGTGATGTCGGGTGGCTGGGAGATTAGGGATTTAGGCTTGGGTTTTAGAGGGGCAGGGAAGACAACAGGGTGTGTATGTGTGTGGGGGGTATTATCTGAAGGTTTACTGGTACTTCAGTCCAGTCTCTGGTGTTAATGATCCCCTGGAGAGTATTGTAGAGCAAAATCCAAGTTCCTCATACAAAGAATGATGTTACCCAATTACTCTTGATTGGGAAATGGTCGTGAAGGTTGCAAGGATGTCATACATCTGGAACTATGCAGCTGAATTTTGGAAGGAATCAAAAATTATTCAAGTCTTAATGATGTAGACAATAAATCACAATTCAGTTGCAGTTCATGCTGTTGCCTCACATTTCCTGCAACCCAGGTTCAAACTTGACCACAAGTGCAGTGTCAGTGCAGCTTCTCTGCACTTCCTCTTCCTTCCTCTATCCCTAACCACCTCCTCTTTCCACAGCACTCTGCCACCCCACCCACTGCCACTTCTCTAACTAGCAGAGGAACTGGCTTGGCCTGAAGATTCTGCTGCTTTAGATCAAGGCGGCCATTCTGGGGAGCCAAACATCACTGTCCATTGCATACTTCATTTTAACAAAGAATATGGGTAGCACAACATAATTGATTTGTTGTTGGTCATATGAGGTAATTGGTTATATTGGTCAGTGAAAACTTCTTTTGCATGCAATCCACCCATTTCAAAACATTAATATGTAGGGGCATTACAAAGGGAAAAGCAATAACAGGGCCCAGAATATATTGTTTAGTTACAGAAAAAGTACAATGAAGGCAGATAATAAGGTGCAAGTTACACAGTGAGATCAAGAAATCATCTTTTAACTCATCTAGTGGCACAGCTAGTAGATATTAAGTCTTTGCACCCTACAGTGGGCCAAGTTCAATTTGACCTGCAGTACTCTCCGAGTGGAGTTTGCACGCTCTTCCTGTGACATCATGGGTTTCCTCCAGTTGCTCTGGTTTCTGTTGTGTCTGAAAGGTGCTCAGGTTGGCAGGTGAATTGGAAACAGTTAAATTATGCCTAGTGTGGGTGGGTGGCCAGATAATCAGAGGAGATTTGACGGGCAAGTAGAGGGAATAGATTACAGGTCAATGTAGGGGAGTGATATCGATGGGATTGCTCTGAGAGCCAGCACATGTTCAAAGGATCAAACAACCTCCTTTTAAACCTTGAGGGAATATGGAAAAGTCCTAATAAGAGCAGTGTGATGTAATTAAATCTCTCTGTATTTGAGTGCAAAGTATGCAAACCCTTTTCTGTTCTGCACAAGCTTTTGGGCCTCATGTTTGAGAATTTTACTTCAAGGCTAGCCTTGAACATAATAAACATGATACTCCACCTCCTCCATGGCAAAATTAACAAGGCCTTTTATGATTGACGTACTCTTGCACGTAATTTCATTTCAGTGTTTTAAAACATAGAACAGTACAGCATAGGAAAAGCCTGTTTGGCCCATGGTGTTGTTCAAGGCTAATTAAACTAACGACACTGAGTCTCTTCTCTCTGGACGTGCCCCATTTTTCTTCATTCTCTGCATATTTATGTGTCTGTTGTAGAGTCTCCTGAATACCTCTGTTAAATCTGCCTCCACCACCAACCCTACCAGTGCTTTCCAGACACTCACCACTGTCTATGTGGGGGAAAAAAGCCTGCCCTGATCCCCACCACCCAGCTTAAATGCACGCTGTCTAGTGTTAGATTGCCTTCTGAATTTTCAGTGCCTGTGTCGTCCACGTTCATTTCAGGAGCGAAACTTTAATTTCAGTGTACTGTGGAATGATCGTGGTTGGATAGCTGGAGTACCGCTTTATGAAATTGTTAACCAGTCATCACTCCAAGTGGCTCTGGGTGAAAAAGTTACTGCCAGCCCAGCACTGCCTTTGTAATGAGGAACAAGCTAATCATTGTGGAAGGCTCAGAAAATTCAAAGAGCATTGTTGTGAAAAGTTTGCAAGTAGCTTCCCCTTTAAAAAAACATTTCTCTGTGATGGTTTATTCTTCTCAGTGGTGTGAAATAAGTATCTTTATTTCCATGACAGAATTAGCAAGTACTTAAAAGCAATCTTTGCTGTGTGAGTATAAAACTGTTTTAAAACTACCTCAATCTAGAATTGGCAGAGTTGAACAGAATTTGTCTCTTTATGGTTGGTTCATGGAATATGGACAGCTAGAAAAGAATCTAAACACTTCAAGCATATTAGGTACAATATATTGCAACTAGACCATGGAAGTGGGAGTCCTTTCACTTAGAACTTTGAAGGTTAAGAGAAGATGAGTCAAGATAACCTATTTTTAATAAAGATTTATCACAAGAAAGAGTTGATAATTAATAAACAGAAGCAGTTTGCACTGACAAGGAGGTTTATAATCATGTAAAGTGGATTGAAGATGATTATAAATAAAATACAGTAACCAAATGAAAGACTTGAACTTAGTTAATTCTTACAGTTTGCAATTCATTAGCTAACAGGGCAGTAGTCGTAAATTTTTGCGAAACTTTCAGGAGAATGTTGTATGCCCTGTCACCTGGACTTGATCATTTTAACGAGAGAGCTCCATGATCTACCGTAAGGAAGCATATCCCTCAGGGAAACCTTTTGGTATAAACAGGAAAAATCCATAATGCAGTGTAGTGCTGTGATATTTGTGCTCTCTGAAAAGCAGAGGAGGTACGTGTCTACAGATATGTGTCTACCTAGTGATGAAGGCACAAGTAAATGGATGCATCCATATTTATGTCATTAAATGACACTTCTAAGTTAAAGCACTGTACACAGATGGTTAATTTAAAGTTAGCTGATATGTTTTGGCCTTTGTTTGTTGGTGGTTTACATTATTAGTTTAAAGCTTGTGCCACTCTGGTGTCTCTGCTGTAAGGGACTTGATGCTGAATGCTGGAGGATCTATGAACTGTTGAATCAGGTGCTCACCTGCTTGGGTGTGCCTAGACCAGGGGTCAGAGGTGAAAGAGCCACAAATGGCTCGGGAGCCGCAGGTTGCCGACCCCCGGCCTAGACCATTGGGCTGCTTCACTCTCTCATCTTCGCCTGTGAAAGAAAGACCTGTTTTTTTTTGTGCTCGGCAAAGCTAACAGATCTCTTTATCCAGGACTCTTCCATTGCTTCCACTCAGCAGTCTCTTTCCCTCCAGGAATTGTTGACCTATCTGCCCACTGCTGTGTTGCCTACCCCTACCCTCTCCCAAGCTTTTCGTTGCAAACGTTGAAAGGGCCATATTTCCACAGAAGGAGTTCATTCAGCCTTTTAGGCCAATGGTGGTTCCCAAAGTCCAACTTGTCTAATTTAAGTTCAGTGATGGAGGTGGTTGAAGTTGAGTGAAGTTATCCCCTCTGATTCAAGAGCCTGATGGTTGAGGGATAATAACTGCTTATGAACCTGATGATGTGGGTCCTGAGGTTCCTGCACCTCCTTCCTGATGGCAGCAGTGTGGAGAGAGTATGGCCTGGGTGGTGGGGGTCTTTAATGATGGATGCTGCCTTCCTGTGTCAGTGCTCCGCGATGATGTGCTCAGTGGTAGGGAAGGCTTTACCCATGGTAGACTGGGCAGTATTCACTAGTTTTTGTAGGGTTTTCCATTCCAGGGCATTGGTATTTCGATACTGGGCCATGATGCAACCAGTCAGTAAACTCTCCTTCACACATCCATAAAAGTTTGTCAAAGTTTTAGATGTCATGCTGAATCTTTGCAAACTTCTAAGGAATTAGAGGCGATGCCTTGCTTTTTTTGTAATTGCACTTACATGCTAGGCCCTGAACAGTTCTGCTGAACTGGTAAGAACAGCTAGTTCAACACTACAACACAACAGAACCTGAGCTAACCCTGAACTGTTCACACACAGCATCCTTCAGCACGAATCACTGAATGGTGCTCAACATTAGTGCCCAATCTTGATTGCTTTCTCTTCTCTCCCCACATCTGTCAACTGAATTCTATTTTAGTTCAGCTTTCCAAAGAAGATACCAATGTGTTTTTTTTCCCCCAAATTTTAAATAGATTGTGATGTATATCAGCCAATCTTTGGATCTGACAGTTATATGTGAAACCCGTTTTTACTGGGCGTCTCTGGAAATGCAGCTCGTTAGCCCCTTTCTAACATCCACTGGAATCTGCGGCATGAAACCCATCTGTTACAGGCTCTGTACATCTAGGGTGGATACAACTTTGGTCCCACCAAACCCATGAGGTTGGAATGTTTCACCAACCCAAACCTCAGTTTGTGTGAATGTTGTGTGATTTACTGCCCCTCATCCCCGCAATCGCCTGTGGGCAAGAAATAGCAGACTGTACTCTGAATACAATTATAAAATCTTTATTTATGAATATTAACTTAACCAAAGAGTTATTAAAGAAAGAAAAACACAGAAAGAGCCCAATCTAATCAAACAGTCATTAAGTGCACTTAAGTTGGAGCTCATCTTGAAGTTATCTGTAACTCACGTGCTGGACCCTCAGAAAAGTACACAACACTTTCCAAATGTTGCTCAAAATCCATCTCGATCAAACAGGCTCCCGCATGGGAGTATGGGTCCTTCCTCCTTGAAGCCATTCATCTGCACGAAGCACCCTGTGCAACAGAAATGGCATCCTCCACCACCTCCCCTCCTGTCTTCTCCCAGCTCCCACCAAAAGAGACCTCGACTCACACCAGTGTCCCTCACAAAATCTCTCCATCCACCACTCTATAGAACCTTCTCACAATGCCACCATCCTGATTGGCTGACACCACATTCTGAAGTTGAACATCAAAGCCCCTTATCTCAGCTCAGACCCAAACAGGCTGAAAGCAGAAAACAGAACTGCTAAAATGAAATTGCTACAGCATAGCAGTAAAATTCTTAACCAGGGCATTACATATACTTCAAGAATTAATTTACTAGCTATGCAATTAACATGGGCTTGGGTGTTCTGCTTAGTTTGAAGTGATGGTCAACCCCACCACAAAGGGCTGTCTGTTTCATTGACCCTATTGTCAAGATATTCATGGTACTTCTTTGTGACTCGGGATCTTTGCCACCTTGAGAGTTGAATCTTGTAAGAAGCACTATTCAGGCTGCATCTGCTAAAGAGGCAAAAGAGCTGGCTGGGATATAACCTGCCACCCCTACTTTACCCATATATGGGCTAACTTCACAAGGCTATACCAGTACAGCAGTATTGCTTGGTGTACACTTTAAAGTTAAAGTCTGGGCCCTACATGAAGAGACAGCTCGATGAAAATATATTGCTTAAAGTACTTGACTCTGCTCCTCTCCTCACTAATCCCTCTGGACCAACCGCATTCTCAGCTTTTGTTCTGTATTTCCAACGTCTAATGATTTATACTCCGGTTTAAAAATAGTTTAGTTGACATGTGAGTCAACTTTCAGAGCAAAGCAGGGTTTCTCTCTGTAGCCTGACCCACAAACGTATCCTGTCTTCATTGAGAATGAAGCCAATACTTAAAGGAACAGTGTATTCGACACTGGTAGATTGACACATTGAGCAATTGATGAAATGAGTGCAACTGTCATCAACAGACAGCCCAAGAAGTGACAACTAGAAGCTTTTTTTAAATAGTTACTGATTGTAAAACAGAAATAACGATTTTGCAGACAGTTTTGGATTTATTCTGTCACTTTATACATGAAAGAAAATATATGCTCAAGTTTAAGTAAAATGCAACTTAAATCTGCTTCATATTTCAAATTATACCATAATACCCATTTGCCACTTTGGCCACGGTCTCCTATTCTACAGCGGTGAAGTCATTATAAGTTAAATCAGTCTCATTTATCCCTTCACAATCACTATTCAAGAATTCCCTACATGGCTCATTACGTTTAGTCTCTGAACTTCATTGATCCCGAAAGCTCCCAAAAGTTTATTGAGCTGCTTATGATTCAATATCTTAGCACAAGCAAGTTAGTGGAGGACAGGATAGTATTTGGCAAATCACAACCGATAGAGCAGACAGCATAATCGTGGAGACATGGCAAGCAAACCTCCTTGTTCAGTCCTTTTTCTGGTTGAGTGAGAGATCTTGGTGAAAACATCTGTAATGTTTTTCTTCAAGGTTCTTAACAGGTCTTAAGTTCTGGTCTAATGACGTTCCAAACCTCTTGACTTTCCTTGAAATGATTTACATGGAAATTTGATGCTAAGAGCAATTAGCTGTGAACACTAGGAATATTCCCACCTGTAACCCATGCAACGTTAGAAGAACAGCAAGCAATTGCAGATGCTGCAAGTATGAATTAAAGGAAAGAAGTACTGGAAATATTGATAGGTCAGGCAGTATCCTGGTGAGAGAGAGAAACAGAATGAACATGCCTAGTTCAAATCATTTATCTGAGTCTGCAGTATTGTTTCTCTTTCAATACATAAAACTCATTTTGTCTCAGGAAAGATAATGTGCTTTGTATCCTCTAAGCCTCCTCAACCATTCTTCAGTGGAAACGATGATCAGCAATTTTTATCCCTGGGAGTTTTGGGCGAGTCACATTACCATTGTGGGTTACCTTGTCAACTAGTTCACTTACTTCTTCACACTAGACTGGGACCTTCTGTTGACCTGTCCCCTCATAAACTGGAAGTGAATTAGAAACTTGACCACGTTAGTTGAAGGGCAGAAATGAGTCCTTACATTACCTGTATCTAGTTTTACATTTTCATAAAGCAGATAACTAATAATGTCTAGGCTAAGAATTCATAACAGAGGAAGTACCTATTGTGCTTCATTTAAGGACACTACAAAATCTACTGGGATGTTCAAATCAGAGCAGTAAATAACTTCAATTTTACATTGTAAGTAAGAGATTAGATACATAAATGCATTTTCACTGCCTTGAATCTTGCCTTTTGCACTTCAGAATGCTTCGATTGAATTGTTGGATTCTGATGTTTTTTTGATCCAAGGTTCTTTCATAAGTCAAGAATGAGACATAAAACTTATTGCTTCACAATTGTTTTATTGAGGGCTAAGAGAACAAAGAGGTAGAAAAGGAGAATAGGGGAAGTGTAGGTGTCAATGGCAAAGGAAAACAAAGAAAAGAAAGATGGCAAGTCATTCCATTCAATTTTGTAAATAAGAGTTAACCAATCAGATAGCTCCTATTCAAATAATTCAATACCAGAGAAGCTTCCAGAATAATATAAGGAACTGTAGTCACTTGGATACACACTGAACAACTGCATATACTGTTCATAGGTAATTATATAAAATACAAGAGGGCACAAAAAAGTTAAACTGTAAATAACAATTATACAGTCTTATCCAACATTCAACCCTTTGATTCTAAATCACATATTGAGAAATATTTGATCTGAAACTTCAGGGGCAGGAAAATTTGTGATATCTACATTAAGTGCAAAATAGTTAAAAAAGCTACCTAAGGATTGGAAATATCAAAGGGTATTTATAGGATTATGTCATTGTTAGGTAAATCGTCTTTGTAAGTAGAAGCATTTCCATAAGTGTGAACTACTCTACTAATGTTCACCCTTATATACACAAGTAAAAAATATAGGTTATGATATAATGACAAATATTATGACTTATAATAGAGTAATCCCTAGATTTAAATGAATCCAATTAAAGAAATCACATACATAAGATTTTAGATTCTTCTTTATGAAAATGATCAGACAAATCAGTTATGCCTTCAGACTTTTCAGGTATCTAAGTACAACACTCCTTAACTATAATGTAGGCACGAGGTCAAAATAACCACAGTGCTTTTGTCTTCATCGGGTATCACTTCATCTCACTTGTAATGGCTGGTGTGTAGCCACTCTCTTTTGCCTTCGATTTTCACTGCCAATTTAGCGATTAACAGCACTTAATGAGGATCTTCCCATTGAGCTCCGTGTTGTTCTTTATGTGACCTCTTAATTAGGACCCACTCACTAGGAATTGGGGTATGTCCTCCTTCTGTTGGACCACTCCAAGTGGTTGAGAAGTAAACTTGGATTAACAGGTTGGGCTAATTTCACAGTTAATCAAACTGTCTGCCATAAAGTGTATATCAGCTTCTCTTAAGAATCAATGACTGGGAGGTCCCTGAAAGCCAAGTGATAAATAGTAACTCTGTTATGTAGCCCTTATGGTAGCCTCATCCGCTGGTATTGTTGACCATCAACTGTGAAAGCCAACCATGGTTGGCTTTCAGGTGCCAGTGCTATAGAACAGATCAATTGACCATATTAATAACTGTAAAGCATTTGTGTGATGGCCTCAGAGTATTACAAATAGTTGATGGATCTGCCACTAGAGGGGTTAGCCTGTTAACACATTGATTAGCAATCCAGTAATCCACTGTCAGTCTCCATTTGTAGGTCCCATCTTCAGTCCTGTGTATCGTCACTCTCTTGGTCTTCATTGGAGCAAGCCATGACAGCTGCAAATCCTGTTGTTTCATCATTTTCATCTTCACTTCTTTACTTGCTCACTCGTCACACATTCGATCACACTGACCATATCTTTACCACGTGTTCTATTTCTTTCCTTTTCCTCAAGCATTCTCTGGATCTTATCACTTGACTTCTTAATACACTTAACATTGGTGGTATTCCTCATCCTGATATTTTCATTAATCTTATCAAACTGAGATGTTTTATTCAGGTAAGAGTTCAAACTCTCAGTCACTTGTTCCCACATAACTGGAGATTTTGCAGACATTGCCCTCAATAATCATATCTGGGATTATTTATTCTTTTACTCACTTTGTGTTGTTGTTAGAAAAACAGTGAGACTTGACTGTTACCCTAATCCTACATTAATCCTATTATACATTCTTACTAGCATTTATTATACATTTAATAGGAGCTTGTCCCCACTACCACTCCCAGCTATAACAACCAATAAAAACAGAAAATGTTGGAAACACTCAGTAGGTCAGTCAGCATCCACAAAAAAGAAACAGTTAACATTTCAGATCTGGGGCACATCACCAGAAATGTGAAAGTGAGGAACTTAAGGAATATTAAATTCTCGCTTAATACTATCGGAAACTGTATCTGATTTAATGACGTAGTCATTGACCTTCTAGGTTTTTGGGATTTCTCATTGTATAAATTTTTTGTCAATTTTCCCACATTAAAACAGCAACTATATTGTAAAGTACCTTACTTGGTGTAAAGTATTTTGGGAGTCTCTGCTATTACAGTAACAGTATTATCTCATTATATTTTTTCTCTCTGAAGGGCCTTGAGACTATTTAAAGGATGCTAATAAAAATACAAGTACTTTTTTCATTTCTGAATAATACTGTAAAGGCAGCAAGACTCTTTAATGTCCAGCGTTACATTAGTGAGTTTTTCTTTTTACAGTGCAATTGGCCTTCCTCTTTCTCAATTCTAACAAAGGTTCCCAAACTTTAAATGTTATCCATTTCTCTTTCCAGAAATGTTGACTAACCTGCTGAGTTTTATTTTCACCCCTGCATTTTCTCTTTTAATTCAGATTTGCTGCAGTTTTTTCCCCCTTTATTTTCATTTAGTTTAAATTCTGGATTTTTTTTTGCCTGAATCACAGTGTTCTATATGCATACATCAATGAAAATCTGTTAAAATAAAAGACAATTTTTATGTCGAATTTGGTTGGAACATTTGCACATGAATAATAGCTACTTGAGAGAAATGCCACAGGACTTGTTATTTTGGGAACCATTCCTCAGCTTGACACAACTGTGGTGGAAAAGGAAAGATTGAAATATTAATGGTAAGAACATTACAGAACTATTTGACTACAATTGAAAAGAAAAATGTAATTCGTTTTTCTTTTTTATTGTAAATTCTTCTTTTACAATATTTTTCAGTCTATAAGAAAGTAGTTACATTTTCATGTCGCATCCTTGACAGTTTCAAGACACTTTATACAAAGGAAAATCTTGCATTTGCGTTGTACTTTTCTAAAATACTGACTCCCAAACTGCTATACGGCGAGATACTTTGTGAGGTTGTTGCCTATGTAGTGTAGCACAAAACAGTTAGTCCTGACGAAGGGTCTCGGCCCGAAAAGTTGACAGCGCTTCTCCCTATAGGTGTTGCCTGGCCTGCTGCGTTCCACCAGCATTTTGTGGGAGTTGCTTGAATTTCCAGCATCTGCAGGTTTTCATGTGCATGCTTCTTCATTTCAGTTGGGATTTTGGGTTTGGTTTTATTGGATTTAGCCATCTCAGTTGGAGAAGAGAGTGTGAGAAACCTGGACAAGGTTGCCACCTCACAGCATTTTAAACCATTAATTTTTATTTTCCAATCATAGTTATTTTTCTAATGTAGGGAAATGTCAATTTATGTACAGCAAGATCCCACAAATATGACAAAGATGAATGCTAGGTCTGGCTAAAATTAAATAACAGATAAAAGTAGTCTTGGCACTGGCGAACATCCCATCCTGACTTAGAAGTATGTTGAGGGCCGATTTACATCCAGCTGTAATTGAGCCCCTTTTTTGGTGTTTCATTTAAAATAATGACAGCTCCATCAGTGGTATTCATGTTTTCTTTACTCTGAGCTGACAGAATAATATTATTGAAGCTAAGCTAACAAGTTCTGGTTCTGGGTTTCTAAGACTAGCTTGAAGATAGTGGTACCATCATGTGTCTTTATCAGCCTAGTATTTCCAGTACCTAGTTGAATTCTCTCAAGCTCAAACACCCAATTTAAAATGTATGTTCTGGACAAGTTCTTTCTTAAATTTTTATAAATGTTTATCTATCTGGGCAGCAACTTGGTTTATAAAGAACAGTATTGCTATATTATACATTGATATAATTCTTATACTTCAATTGCTTGTGAAGTAGAAAGTTTTCTGTCAGTGGTATTTTTGTTCTGTCTGAATCATCTCACAACAGAATTAAAGATTAGATGTCAAAAAGAATGGAAAGAGGCTTTTCAGCCCATTTCACCCATGCTGACCATCAACCACCATTACCTGACTGTTACCCTAATCCTACATTAATCCTATTATACATTCTTATTAGCTCCTGAACTTTAACCTACAGTCACCCCAACCAGCTTGTACAGACTGCCTACACAGCAGTGACAATTTAATGTGGCCAATCAACCCATCAATCCACATCTTTGTGACGTGGGAGGAAGCTGGAGCAAACGCACGTGGTCATGGGGAAAAGGTGCAAATCTCATACGTGCAGTACTCAAGGTCCAAACTAAACCCAGGTCTCTGATGCTGGCAGGCAAACACTCTACCAGTTGTAACATTAGGTGATATTGATTACGGATTTTAGGTTTCTTTCATATGTGCACTGCCATTTAACACCACAGGCTACACCCATCTAGAAACCAAATGTGTCTATTGCACCAGTACAAAACAAAGATATCGATGGATTGATGTCATATTGTGGCCTTACTGGCTCATTGCAAAGTGATCGTGGAGAAAGAAAAGAAAGTGATTTTTGTCTGCACATGTTGAAATCGGTTATTCTTATTAAATGCCTCATCATTAAAAAAAATCTTTTCCCACTGTAAATGTTCAAATGTACATTGACAAGAGTATCCAAAGGTTTTCAAAGAATTTTCTTCTATCTATTTTTGGCATATAAAGTAATAGAATTTAGTTGGAATTTTAATTTAGCACAGAAGCTAACCATTTATCCCAATAAACCTAAGTCTCTGGTCATGCTCCACACAAGCTTTGCTTTTCGGTGTGTACTGCTGAAGAACACACCTCCCTGATGACCTTTGCCTCAAGGAGATACCCATTTGATCAGCTGCAATCACACCCCCAAAGTTTCATTTTTCATATTTTTGACATTCTCTTGAATAAGGTGTCAGATTAATTAGTTTATTGAACTTATTAGTGACTATCCTCAATAATTAGCCTCTGCTTAAATGTTGCACTGTAGTAACATACAGGTCACAATGCGTATAATGAAGGCAGGGCTGCCTCTGAACACAAGTACACGTATATACCTATGCCAAGTAAGAAATGGAATTCACTTGTAAACAAGGTAGCACAGTGAAAACGGGATTGGTTGAGGATTAATTGATCAGGAGGGATGGATGATGGGTGTATATATTCCACTGGACTAGTTGTTCCTAGGCATCATCCTTGATGAAGATGGCAGAGTCTGTCATCAAAACATCAGTTAAAATCGATTCACGTACCCGTTGGAAGCTTGAGAAGGCTTTTCTCACCTAATGATGTTATAACAAAAATCCTTGGTACCTGCATGCAGCATGTGTGGGAATAATAGTGTTGTTTTAGTTATCGGCCTGTTGAAGTGTCTGGAAGTTATCTACTTTATATTGTGTTGTAAGCATTCATGTTTTGCTGGTTGGAGGAAGGTATTTACAAGTCTCCATCGATTTACATTTTTGAACTGAACCCATGAAGATTTATTTGTGACCTGATCAGAATGGCAGTGCTTTATTTAATTCTGTAGATGCATACAGTATTTCCTAAGTATTGTAATGTGATGCAAGTCTGACAAGTTTTAACAGAGTTGAATGGAGATTTAAAACAAACTGGACTATTTGAATTTGATTTTTTTGTGTGAGTTAGCAAATATGGAGAATACCTCTTGCACTGGTCTGTGCTGCCCTTGAACAAAAGAGAAAAGATCAAGGTAAAGTAGTTGCTTAATTAGAACAAATGTCTCCGAGCCTCCATAATCGTATGGTAATCGTGATTGATTTCCGAGGCATTGTAATGGATTTCCTTATTTAACTGCTTACCTGAGGAAGAAGCCAGGAACAGAGAAAGTTCACTTCCAGTGTTGCTGTTACATGTATTCTACTATACAATGCTTTTTTT
The DNA here is from genome assembly GCF_030144855.1 of Hypanus sabinus. Lineage (NCBI taxonomy): Eukaryota > Metazoa > Chordata > Chondrichthyes > Myliobatiformes > Dasyatidae > Hypanus > Hypanus sabinus. Next base: position 71,169,972 of record NC_082713.1, on the reverse strand, counting down.
TAAGCAACAAAATAAATTGCGGTTGGTAAACCACTGTGATTATTATTAATGGCTGTGTCTTGTTGTCCTTCGTAAGATGAATTTGAAATGTAATACAAATTTAAAGACTCCTTTTTGCCTTTAATTATGATTAAGCTCTTTTTGCCACCATATTGAAAGCAATGATTGGATAACCTTTGTCAATCTTGTAAAATCCAATAAAGTTTTACTGAATATTGAGTTCCCTATTCGGAACAAATCGATCAATACTTCAACTATGAATATCTCTTGCACTTTGTAATTGGCATTATATGCATATACAGTGGATTGCAGGCAAAATGTATGAAATTTTCTTGTAGAAAACCTCTCTGCTGACCTGCAGACATCTGACCCTTCAGAGTATTTAAAATAATAAAGGGTGGAGAGAATACAGATACAGAAAGACTGTTCTTGTTGGCAGGTCAAGGCTTTCCACAAAAACCTTTCTGTAAATCCACAGGATATAATTTTCAGCTGTCTGTAAATGAATACACCAGTAAAATAGTAGGTTGGTACAGTATCAATGTGGACATCATGATGATGTTATAGAAAATTCCAGACTCCAGGCATTATTTATTCAGAGTGATTTCTGCCATTCAATCATGACTGATTCATTAGCCCTTCAACCGCATTCTCCATAACCTTTGATGCCCCTACTAATCAAGAACCTTGCAAACTCTGCTTTAAATATACCCAATGACATGGTCTGCACAGCCGTCTGTGACAGTGAATTCCACAGATTCACCACCCTCAGGGTAACTGAAGAATTCCCTCCTCATCTTTCTAAATGGATGGCCTCGAATTCTGAGATTGTGCCCTCAGGTTTAAGACTCCCCTCTATAGGAAATATCCTCTCCACATCCATTGTATCTAGGCCTTTCAATATTCAATCGATCTCAATGAGATCATCTTCACACCATTCTTCTAAAGTCCAGCAAGTACAGGCCCAGAGCCATCAAATGCTTCTCAAACCTTAACCCTTTCATTCCTGAACATCCTATGCCAGCACATAATGCGTGAATGAAAATTGACAAGAAACTTTATTCATTAACTCCAGAAATGCTGCATTGTGCAACTCCTGCGTCAGTTTACAAGATGCTGCAGAGGCCCTTGGCTCCTCCAAAATCCAGCTGGGCTGTTTTTTCTCTGGCTGTGCTGGAAAGCAGTGCATCTGTTGACTCTATCATTGCTTTAGGGACAGTGACTACCATCTGTTCCAGCCAGCAGGAGGCTGAGTAGGTGAAAACAGTGCAGTTTCTGAGCTTTGTCTGTGCAGGGCATTCACTTTATTCCTTGACTGGTGGACAATATTACAGGTTTGTTCTGACAGAGTGCCATTGACCTGAAATGTTTACCCTTAGTTCACTTTCTGGAAACGCTGACTGACCTCATGATATCTGTATTTTCAGTAATCAGTTTCCTGAAATACATTGATTTTCCTCATAGGTGCAACTTACTGTTATGTTTGTGTTAAAAGCTTTTGTATATACCTGGTTTATCCTATGTGCTATCCACACCTGAGTAAAGGAACGCACATTACCTGCCCTCATTTTCCTGTAAGTCATGCTGTCAAACCTGAAATTCAGCCTTGACTATGTTTCCACCAGTCTGGGTGTACCATTGTTAACCTATAAGTTCCTTCTTTATTCTTTTTTAACCTGCACCCACCTTAGTTGTATTTTTAACCACAGTTTCTCCTGTACCTCCTCCTTTTGCTGTTGTTTCAGATGTTTGCATTTAGTATTTTCCCCCAGAGCTCTGTCAGCTGTCTCTAGCCTCCTTGTTCACCTCCCTTTCTTTAGATCTCTAACCTTTTCTTTCCCAATTTTTTTAAGTTCCCTGCATGAGTTGGTTGAATATATTTTAATGAACACCTCACTTTTTAATGTGAAGTATGTGGATAAGTGGACAATCTCTGAAGTCAACACACAAAGTTTGATGTCGACTTTTGAAGTCCCTAGGAGCTAATTAACCCTTATGATGTTGAGCTCTATACTGCTGTTAGTAATCTTGTGCTTTTCAGAAAGCCGACCTGCAGTAGTTTCAGATTAATGTCCAAGTAGAGTAGCTGCCAAGGTTTACCCATTGAAAATTAGTCATTTTTGGTCTGAAAGCAAAATTTGTTGGGTCAGAAAAGTGTAAAAACTTCCTTATCATCTTTAGAACTTTACCAGCATTAGTAACTGTAACTGTGGTTAGTTTGTTAAATTAGTTCTTGTTTTTTGGGGTGGGTAATAATATATTTTTTCTCCTTTTCTTTTTTTTTGTTTTTTTTATATTGATATACCTAGCTTTTTCTTTGTCTTGTCTATATTTGGATCTTTTACGATTTAGGAGGACTTAACTACATTGTATTTATTACTTATGTATCCTTTTGTGCTCATTTTAGATTTTGTAATTCTGTAATCTCAATAACTATGTATCAATCTTACTATGTTGATATTAATAAAAAGATTGAAAAAGAAAAAGAAACAGTAATTGTAAAAGGTTCTAGAAGTAATGAGGAAGGAGAATGGTGAAAGGGAAAAGCACCACAGTTAAAAAAAATACATATTTCAGTTTTACAGAATGGTCTAACCATACAATTACTGTTTTGAAACTTTGTGATCAAAATTTTCACAACCAGACCTGCTTGATCAGGTCACACAAAATCCCAAAAAAGGATGATCTTTAATGACTACACAGTAGCACCTGGCCAGGAGATAAAAGCATCATTTAGGATACAAATAGAGTTTTAAGGAGTGATCAGGGAAAACTGTACGTCCTCACTGTGGAATCTGCGGGTTTTCTCCGGGTGCTCCGGTTTCCTCCCACAGTCCAAAGACGTATTAGTTGGTAGGTTAATTGGTCATTGTAAGTTATTCTGTGATTAGGTTAGGGTCAAATCATGGTTGGGGGTTGTGGCTTGAAGGGCCTATCCTGCATTGATTTCTAATCAATAAATAAAGTAAATCTAAAACAAAAAAGTTTGTGGGGTTTGTGGGGTTTGTGGGGTTTGAAGGGCCTATCCTGCATTGATTTCTAATCAATAAATAAAGTAAATCTAAAACAAAAAAGTTTGTGGGGTTTGGGAGATGCAATAATAACATTTAGAGTGCTCAGTGCCGTAGATATTCTAGTTAAACTTAATGGTAGCATACGGAATTTTCGTTTCTCGTTCACCTAGGTGGGAAGGTACACACTGCAGTACAACTGAATTACTCATTTTTCGCACTGAAACTTCAGGTTGAAAATGTTTATTTAGATATTCTCAGTGTGGACATTGAACACCAGTGTTTACAGGTCAGAAGCTGATGGCAAAGGTGAAAGCAATTTGAGTTGATAAAACTTTTTAGTGTTTTTTAGACAAAGTCAATTCTCCTTATCCTATGGACAGTAAGATGCAGTCCTTGTTGACAATGGATCTCTTTGTTACTTCTCCATGCAATTTCTATTGTAGACCACACAACAGCCACTCACATTTGGTGCACAGCTTATCAGTTGCAGGGTGTACAATGTAAAGTTGAGCTTTGCATGCAAATACACAGCAAATGTGGTTAATGGTTGAAGTGGATTTGGCAAATGTATCTTTGGTCAATTAGCCATCGATCAGTTCTGCAACTCTTTTTGGACTGTGGAATATTTATGCACACTGCTCTTAAGAAAGGGCTTCACTAAGAAATGCTTGGTAGCAGTATGTTTTAATCAAAAATCAGCTATACACGCCTATCTGATTCAAACTTTAGCAGATAACTGCATGTGTGAAATTGTCACTGTCTTCCCGCCTGTCTAACCACTTCCGTCCCTTCAGCCTCCAACATTTCAGCTCCTTTTCTGGTCTCTTGTGCACCTGATCCTCATTGGCTACCATGTTCTTGGTTCGTTAGGCCTCAAACATGGGAATTTCCTCTCATCTCCTATGCCCTTCCCTGCCTTTTAAAACTTAAATGGTTCCTCTATGACTAACCCTAATTTTGCATGGCTTAATGCCAAAGTTTGCTTGATAATGCTCCTTTGAGTTGCATCGGTACATTCTACTTTACTAAAAGTAGATACATTAGATATTGCTGCTTTTGTGCATTGCACATTTAGATGGAGACATGACGTAAAGATATTTACTCCTCATGCATATGAAGGACGAAAGAAATAAAGTTAATTCAATTTAATTATATTAGCTTCTTTCCAACTGGTACATTCCTCCTTGAACTTCTCAGATCTCTTCATTATCTCCATGCTCACATCTAAAATGAGACTGGCTGCACCTTAAGTACAATTACATAGATTGAATCTGCAGCAAAGGTTCATACAGGTTACTTAGGTCCATGGTATTATGTAAGGTCCATACAAGATTTCATCCGAATTTTCTCTAATCCATCAGCAACACCTTCTATTCCTTTCTTTCCACTTGCTTACCCAGTTTTTAAAGGCATCTGAGCTATTTACCACACCAATTGCTTGTTGTGTGCTCCACATTTCTCTTGTCCTCTAAAGAAACACATTTCTCCTGAAAATTTTTCATTGTTCATGATTACATATAGACCCAATGACCAGTTCATTGATTGCAATAGAGTACCAGGAGAGGCAGCATCCTAAGCTGTCAAAGCTCTGATATTCACAGCAGCTTAATGGATGGGAATGTTCATCAAAATGTTTTGATTCCCTTCTCCTTCATAACTGAGAGTCAAGAGGTAAATACAGAACTCTTACAAGCTAAGAACATTAAACTCTACAAAGACCAGGAACTAAGCAGGGGTTCTGTTCTTTCTCTTTGTTGATTTATCTGCCTGATAAATAAATTGCTGCCTGGGATGAAATAATTTTTACTTCAGCAGTCTTCTATTGCCAATTATATCTCATCAATTTTCTGCCGAGACTTTGGATTAAAATAACTTGACTCTAGCATGTATTTTTAAAACAATCTTTTATGAAAGCCCTGGCTACTCAAAGGGCCGAATGGCTCTATTCTGCTCCTATGTTTTCTGGTCTTCTGGTTATTGCATAGTAGGTGTTTTCAGTGCTATTAATTTATTGGTTATGAACTCAAATTTCCACTCATTTTTCACTATTTGACTTTGAGAACCATACAGTCAGACAAATACTGTCAACCTCTCATGAATATCTGTGGAATTTGTGGCCACGAGCGACTGCGGAGGCTAAGTCATTGGGTACATTTAAGGCAGAGATAGATAGGTTCTTGATAAGCCAGGGCATCAAAGGATATGGGGAGAAGGCAGGAAAGTGGGGATGACTGGAAGAATTGGATCAGCCCTTGACTGAATGGCAGAGAAGATTCGATGGGCTGATGGACCCTCACTATTGTTAATCTTATCACCATTTCTTGTAGACCAAGGATATAGCAGTCAGAAGTGATAGCATCAGAACAATTTGATTCAATAACTGAATGCAAAGATTAAATATAATTGAAGAAACAAATATTAATGTTGTGATGGCAGTCACAACCACAACCATTGAGCAAGAGTCTGTAAGTGTAGGCCTTTTAGACTATTGGCGTGCTTGAGATGGTTTCCCTGTCAGTGGCGAGCTTTCAGTGAGTCATTAATCTAATGTGTGCAAGAAGTGATGGCCTAGAATCCTTGAAGGGCAGCAGAGTGGTGCAGCTACTTTACAGATCCAGGCACCCAGGTTCAATTCTGACCTGCGATGCTATCTGCATGGAGTTTGCATATTTTCCTTGAGTCTGTTCAGGTTTCCTGAAAAATCTCAAGGGTAAAAATGTTGTAAGATTAGTTGGCCACAGCAAGTTACCCCTAATTAGCAGGTGAGTGGTAGAATCTTGGATCTTAAGGTTTACCTACTTTTCCCTTTTCTTCTTCACTAAATTCACCTTCCTCAACAGTCAAGATTTCCCTACCTTACCATCTTGTCTTTCCTTTTGATTGGAGCATCCTCCATACAGTTGGCCTCAAACACTCTTCACATTTAGGATGTGAATGCCCAAAAACAGCTGTTTCCAATTAACTCAGTAGTTAATTGATCTGAGACATAAGCTTTTTTCCCCTCTACAATTGCACTCCTTCCTTCTGAACATCTCTAGCATTTTTTGTTTTGAGTATTTCAGGCAAAAATCATTGTTATAGAGAAGTATAGCATATGTACAAGACATGTGCTCTTCAGCACATCTAGTCCATACAGAAGCCATTTAAACTACCCACTCCCATCGACTGGTCATAGATTCCTTTAAGTTATAGAGTGAAAACAAGATATTTTAAAAAAATATGCTTTAGGTGCTTGTAAATCAATTTATTACATGTATAAATTTGCAGGACCCTGTTGAGTTATAGAAGATGTTTATTGCTGATAAATGAATTCCTTCTTTAAATTCTAAAATTATGTTCAAGGAACAAGAGAAAGCTGATTCAAGTTTTTTGAGATCACCAAAACCAAAACATAAGTAGCTTTAAAGTAAACGCCCTTTTCTTTTGTCTCTGTTTTTGGAACAGGGTGAAAACAAAAATAATGCTTTCACTCCGACAAGCTTTCAGACATTTCTGTCAGAGTGTAATGCTGACTACTGGTCAGGTAGCAAGGGAAGCTTGCAGACATTTGGTAACTGTTTTTATGCTAAGGTGGCAAAAGTTTTACTCTTTTAGTCACAAGGCTGTGTAAAAGAAGTCATGGCTTTGGTTTCCAGCTTATTCTGTAGATGGTGGCCAGGAAAATGGTTAGGTACCTTTCTCATCAAAAAGGAAAGTAAAAATAAACAGTCATGATATCATTTGTTACCTGCTAACCTCTCACAAAAGGGACACTTTACTTATTTTGTATCTTTCCCTGTCTTAAATATTAAAAAAGTGCTTATCTTCAGTGGAATTATGGTCAAAAATTGTTTGTAACCTGGTATTTTCGGAACAGTTGCAGCTGCACTTCTTGATTGACGGTCATCAGACCCTTACTCTTCACCGGGGCCTTCTCTCCCCGCCAGGCCTCTCTCTCCTCCACAGGCTCCTCTCTCCTCATCAGCCATCTCTCTCCCAGCTAGGCTGCTCTCTCTCCACACCAGGGCCCTCTCCACCATGCCAGGCCCCCCTCTTCATGCCAGACCCTCTCTCTCTCTCTCTGCCAGGCACCTGTCTCCATGCTAGAACCCCTGTCAGTATCCTCTCTCTCCCCACCTGGCCCCTCCCCTCCTCCCCCACCACCCCACCCCTGCCAGCCCTATCTCTCTCCACCTGGCCAAAGTGGCAGGGCAGGGTTTGGTGACATTGAGTCTCCAGTAATGAGATTGACAAACACAAGAGGGATGGTTTTCCCACTGCCCATATAATGACATCCTAACCATAACTTTTCTGTGGTCTATTTTGAAACTGAATGCATGGGAGTGTCCCCAGTCGGTGTTAAATTCACAGGGAATGTATCACCCTATTCTCATTGCTCTAATTTGATAGAGCCGATAACTATTTTATAGGCCTAATTATTAGGCTCAGTTTAGATCATTTGAAGATTAGGTCTAAACTTTGCAAAGGCTAGAATTCTACATCCTTTTTTTAACCACCTTCACAATTAGCCTCACCACCACCAGGGAACTACTCCCAGATCTCTTTTGTCCAAGTACTTATTTTGCTTTTAACTTTTGATAGAAAGATTGAGAATACTTCACACTTCTCAGCATGAAATTTCATCTGCTTTTTCTCTGTCCATTCCACCAACCTGTCTGTATCTCCTTGAAGTCCATTACTATCCTCCATACAGTTTACTCTGCCTACACATCTTGTATGCCAGTTTTAAAACCAAATATTGTATGAAAAATATAAATTACTAATATGTTTTATAAAAATCACCAATCCTTGTAAGATCAACCACTGGGGCATTCCACTCTACATTTTGTTTCTGATACTGAGACAACGGGATATCCAGTTTGGGATTTGGTACAAACTTCAATGGATGAGACTTAGCAAGGTGATTTAGCTCTCCTGACTTGGCAGCAAGTTTGAGGAAGTCCAAGCAGGAACACAAGATGTGAAAGAGGTCCCGTACTGAGGCTGGTCTTGAGAGCAATTTACTGACATCTCAGTTTTTGCAGGAGCATTTTATATTCATCATGATGTGTTCATATTTCTTTAAGCTGACTCTCGGGTACATTTGTCAAATGCTCTGGTTTTCTGCTGCTAGATTCGTTCCTTTCTCATTGCAAAGTACTGACTGCATGATAGCTCATGACTTCACACCCTCTGGTTGATCCATCGGAGGCCTCATTTATTGAGTAAACCTTTGTGCTCAGGCCCTGGATGCCTCACGGATTCAGCAGCCTGGGTCTGAGCCTGACCTTGGGTGCTGTCTGTGAGGTGTTTGCATTGTTTTCCTGTGACCTCATGCGTCTCCTCCATGTTCTCACACAGCCCAAAATGACGATGTGAGTTAGAATGTAGGGAGAATAAAGCGGTTCAGGATAGAGCTGGTGTAAAAATGGGTGGTACCTGGTCGGCACGGTCTGGTGGATTGATGGTCCAGTTTAGCTGCAGCATGTCTCTCTGTGACTCACTGAATATTGATGAACCAGTCAATCACTGGAGGACATTACTGCTGATCAAATTCTGTGCCTGCAATTTGCTTTAGAACAAAAGCTCAGCTCAGCCGCTGCACTCGAATCTGGGGGCTTTCGGCCATATTTTAGCTGAATGTGTTGTTGGGCTGTGGTTAGGGAATTACTCTATCATCTTAGTTTTACCACGCAGCTCTGTCGAGGTAATGGAACCTAAACATAGGCTGGCATCTCTGCAGCCCTTGTTGTGACCTCAGGCCATCCCAGAGATTTCTATAATCATTGTATTCACTCTTGTGATGTAGGAAGTATTGCAACCAGTCAGAGCAGAGCAAGGTCCCTCAAGCAGCAATGTGATTATAATCAATGATCTATTGAAAAAAATTGCCACTACTACAAGAAGAGCTCAGTTGCCCTTCTTCAGAACTATGGCCTGGGATACTTTAAGTCCTTTGAAGGGTGCAGAGCCTCTGATTAACATATCATCTGAAAACTGGCCTCACCAGACATTGCAACAATCAAGTATCTTGCCACAACACATCTGCTGGGATTGTGGGCTCACCCACTGAAATGGACTTTCTGACTCAGAGATGAGACATAAAAAAAAATTTATAGAGGCAGCATATTTTAAATCCTAGTTAATCTATATTTGAGGTACAAAATTGCTTTACTTTAGGGTTAGAATTTAAGCTGATGTCACTGTAAATAAAACTCCATAAAATAACTGTATCATGTAATAGACTGTTCTGAATCTCACATAATATCTGAAAAAGAATCCAAGTACCGGTCTGCTGAAGTTCAAGTTCGGCTTGTATCACTTCATACACTTGATCTGAAATGGTGGGCATGATTACAATTTCCTGGTCATTAAAGGCATTTGGTGCTGCATGCGTCTGAATACAAGAACCAGCAAGAAGAGATGAAAACCTTAACAACATCAGTGTGCGGATTAATGTCGAAAAATGTGACAGCAACAGAGAAATCTGTCTGGATATTGTTGGAATTAATTAGAACTGTATAATAGTACTTGCATTGTCATTACAGCACAGAGAAATGCACTTGGTATGGCAACAGCACCAGTGCGAGCCTGCTATGTTTCAGGAGCAGGAAAACACAGTAGACTATCACTGGCATCATTTATACAAGTCATTTCCTGTGGGTTTTCTGTGATGATAATGATGATGATGATCCATCTTCAGAAGGTAAAAGAAGTAAACAGCCAGTTTTGTAATCACTCTTCCTGCCAGGCAAGAACAGTTGTGGGATTTGTGCAAAGGTATAATTGTCCTCAGAGACTTAACACTTGGATCACCAATCAAAGATGCCAAAGTCGTTTTGTATTGCTCTTGTTCATACCTTTTGCATGTTGGATGTGGAATTCTTTTACTTTAATAAGAATCAGAAATATCTGGTTAAAAACCTGTTTCAATACCTTTTGCAAACTAAATGGTAGTTTCCAATTAAGGTTAAGCAGAAAGTGTACTGTGGGAGAAAACGGTCCATATTGGAATAACTCCAACATTCAGCAATTGTATTTAAAGACTTTCCTCACAGGGAGTTTACCAATCTTGGGACCATGAGGTTAAACCACTATCCAGTGCATGGTTGAAATACTTAAAATACTCATTTTATTTTCATCAGTTTCTTGTTAATAGTGCTTCCAAATTTTTGCAATTTGTGTACACACACATATTCTGATCTTAAAGTATTTCCCAAATTCAAAGCATATCAAATTATTTCACAATTCACAATATTTTCTTGTCTGTTTCGGCTACAAATATCAACTTTCTTATATATTGCACACATCAAAAATAGTGAATCAGGTTTTTTGTGCTCTTTAAGAGAACTTTTTGTATCTTTGAACTCTTTAGTACCAAGCTTAAGTAGCGCAGGATTGAGAGGTAAAATAAACCTTCTCAAAAATCTATTAGAAATTAGATTTTCTTCTTTGTGAGAAGGGGGTTAGAAAGAATTTTTCTTCCAATATTTTTATCTTTCAACTGTTTTCTAAGACCTATAATGATTCCAAGGGGAACTGAAGACCTCATAACTGCTTATCTGGATGATAAGAAAGTAAATTTGTAGAGGGAGTAGATATAACCAATATTATTACCTAAAATCATTTCAGATTAAATATGAAGTTTTGGCTGGATGCATTAATTGGGACCAGTTATTTGAGTGTTCAGCAACAAAAGAGTTCTGCACTATAACTCTTTTTACATGTTGTCTATGTTATTAAACAATTTAGTTTGGCACAACTTCCTTGACTAAAACTACAAATTAATATCATTAGAATTTTGCCATAAATTAGACCATTAATGGGCATTTAATCTCATCTCTTGAGAGAGCTCGCTATCTCTCCCCAGCAGTTATAGGCATTAAATGTTGTTCAATCTAGTAACAGACTTTTTATCTGTTAAGGATCAAGAAATAAAATTTAAAAACGTTTAAATAAGCTTCAAATCTTTAGGGAGTTTTCTTTGTCAGTTTGAGTAGGACTGTAAATGTTCTATTTGCTTCCAGATTCAAAAGATGTACTGTCAGCCCTCTTATAATGAATGCCTGGCTTTAATCCCTACCCTGTTTATTTGTCTTAAACTGAAATGCCCCCTAGTGTAATTCATGTAAATTGAGGAGTCTTATCCATAATATGGTAATTGCACAGTCTAAGATTTTTGAGAAATGTTAGCAAAATCTTTCTTGTTTTATTAACTAAATGATTAAAGTATGATTAAATAGTAAAGCCTTATGTTCAAGCGAAGCCAAAAAGGGTATTGGTGTTTATATGGTGTAGATTCTAAAGAGAAAATACAATAGATTGCCCTGATCAGTTACATCATGTTTAACGTGGTGTTCTTTGTAATATTTACTTTATTCTTCCTCACCTTTAGCACATTTTATGGAAGGAAATTGTGGGTGTCTGCATCCTGTATGTTAAAGAATCAGAATGTCATTGACTCCTTATCTCCCTTAAGAAAGCATTATTCCTCTGCCTGGCACCTCTTCTTCATGAGATAGTAAAGCTGGCATTTCTCAACCATTGGCACAAGTTCACATTTTGTCTCTCCCTGTGACACTCTGCAGTATATCAAATTCTGATGTGACATTGAACTAATCTAAATGATCTTCTTTTTACAGAAATAAATTGGTAGTTGGGCATTTTTCTTTAACAAATTACTATTTAATTTAGTGTGTAAATTGCAGAGTTGTTTCATGTCATAGAAAACGTCTGTTTAAGGAGATGGTTTAAGAAGTTTAAGAAGAATTCAGATTTTTGGATTATTGTGGGAACTGCAGTAGCGACGGTTTGCATCTGAAGTGGAGAGGGAGTAATAGCCCAGCGTGAAGGTTTGCCGGGGCGGGGCTTGGGGGAGGGGAGGGAGTTAAATACACTGTGGGGGATGGGAACCAGAGCACCAGAACAGACAGTGGCGTGATTGTAATGAAAGATATTGTAAAGACGATAAACAAAGACAGGAATCAAAAGGTTGAGCATGTAGCAACTATGTTCTGAGCTGCATATATTTCAATGTAAGGATTAATATAGGAAAGATGGAGGAGCTTAGAGCATAGATCAGCATGTGAAATTATAACATTATAGTCATCAGTTGCAGAAGGGGCAAGAGTGGCAATTCATTGTCCTGACGAAGGGTCTCGGCCCGAAACGTCGACAGTGCTTCTCCCTCTTTAGATACTGCCTGACCTGCTGTGTTCCACCAGCATTTTGTGTGAGTTGTTTGAATTTCCGGCATCTGCAGATTTTCTCATGTTTGTTCCAGGGCTTTGTTGTTTTAGATGTGATAGAGCAGGAGGGAATAAAGGTGGAGGGGTGTCATTACTTGTCAGGGAAATTGTCATAATCTCATGTTCTTTGGTAGGACAGACTGGAGAGCTTGTCTATTGAGGATTTATGGGTAGAACTGAGGGATAATTAAGGTACCGTCACGTAAACCACCCAACAGTCTGTGGGACTTAGAAGAGCAAATTTGTAGAGGGGTCACAGGCTTTTTCAAGAAACATAAGGTTGGGACAGTAGGTGATTTTAACTTTCCTCATAATGCCTGGGATCCCCAAATGGTAAAAGTGCTGGATGGGATAGCGTTTGTCAAATGTGTTCTGGTATGTTTCCTTAATCAACACATAGAAGTCCCGCCTAGAGACAGTGTGGGACTAGATCTTCTATTAAGGAATGAGACAGGGCAGGTGACAGAAGCTTGTGCAGGGGAACACTTTGCATCTAGTGATCTTAATATCATTAGTTCAAGATAATTATGGAAAATGATAGGTCTGGTTCTCGCATTGAGATTCTAAATTGGAGAAAGGCCAATTTTGATAGTATCAGAAAGGGTCTGGCAAGTGTGGATTGGGACAGGTTGTTCTCTGATAAAGGTGTACTTCGTAAGTGGAAGGCTTTCAAAAGTAAAATTTTGAGAGTGCAGAGTTTGTTCCTGTCAGAATGAAGGGAAAGGATAACAGGTGTATGGAACCTTGGTTTCTGAGCGATATTGAGGCCCTGGTTAAGGAAAAAAAGAGGTGTATAGCAAATATAGGCAGGTAGGAATAAATGAGGTTCTTGAGGATTATAAGGAATGCAAGCGAACACTTAAAAAGGAAATCAGGAGGGCTGAAAGAAGGCAACAGGTTACTCTAGCAGACAAGGTGTAGGGGCATCCTAAGGGCTTCTACAGATACAGTATATTAAAAACAAAAGGATCGCAAGGGAGAAAATTGGTTCTCTGGAAGATCAGAGTGGTTATCTATGCATGGAAACAAAAGAGAAAGGACATATCTTAAATGGATTGTTTTGCATCTGTATTTACTCAGGAAATGGACACAGAGTCTATAGATGTGAGGCAAAGCAGCAGTGAGGTCATGGACCCTATACAGGTTATAGAGGAGGAGGTGTTTGCTGTCTTAAGGCATATCAGTGTGGATAAATCACCATGGCATGACAACGTGTTTCCTCAAACTCAATGGGAGGCTAGTGCAGAAACTGCAGGGGCCCTAGCAGAGCTATTTAAAATATCCTTAGGCATGGGTGAAGTGCCAGAGGTTTGGAGGGTAGCTAATGTAGTTCCATGTTTAAGAACGGCTTTAGAAATGAGCCAGGGAATTATAGGCTGGTGATCCTGACATTAGTGGGAAAGTTATTGGAAGGTATTCTACGGGATCAGATATATGAGTATTTGGATAGTCAGTGACTGATTAGGGATAGTCAACGTCCTTCAATCCTGAAGTCGTGCCCACTTGTCCAAGAATCCCCTACCATGGGAAATAACTTTGCCATTACTAATCTGTTTAGGCCTTTCAACATTCTCCTGAACTCCAGGGAATACAGCCCAAGAGCTGCCAGACGTTCCTTATACTGTAAACATTTCATTCCTGGAATCATTCTCGTGAATCTTCTCTGAACACTCTCCAATGTTAGTATATCCTTTCTAAAATAAAGAGCCCAAAACTGCACACAATACTCCAAGTGTGCTCTCATGAGTGCCTTATGGAGCCTCAACATCACAGCCCAGGTCTTATATTCTATACCTCTAGAAATGAATGCCAACATTGCATTCGCCTTCTTCACAACTGACTCAACCTGGAGTTTAACCTTTAGGGTATCTTGCACAAGGACTCACAAGTCCCTTTGCATCTCTGCACTTTGAATTCTCTCCCTATCTAATCAATAATCTACCCATTTATTTCTTCCATCACAGTGTATGACCATACACTTTCCAACATTGTATTTCATTTGCCACTTCTTTGCCCATTCCCCTAAACTATCTAAGTCTCTCTGCAAGCTCTCTGTTTCCTCAACACTACCCGCTCCTCCACCTATATTTGTATCATTGGAAAATTTAGCCACAAGTCCATTAATACCATAGTTCAAATCATTGACATACATTGTAAAAAGCAGCAGCCCCAACACCAACTCCTGTGGAACTCCACTGGTAACCAGCAGCCAACCAAAATAGGATCCCTTTATTCTCACTCTCTGTTTTCTGCTGATCAGCCAATGTTCCACACATGCTAGTAACTTCACAGTAACTTCCACGGGCTCTTAACTTGCTAAGCAGCCTCACGTGTGGCACCTTGTCATAGGCCTTCTAAGAATCCAAGTACTCCACATCTACTGCATCTCCTTTGTCTACCCAGCTTGTAATTTCCTCAAAGAATTGCAGTAGGTTTGTCAGGCAGGGTTTTTCTGTCAGGAAGCCTTGCTGGCTTTGGCCTATCTTGTTACGTGCTTCCAGGTATTCCGTAATCTCATCCCTAACAATTGATTCCACCAATTTCCAAACCACTGATGTCAGGCTAACAGGTCTATAGTTTCCTTTCTGCTGACTCCCAGCCTTCTTAAATAGCTGAGTAACATTTGCAATTTTCCAGTCATCTGGTACAATGCCAGAATCTACTGATTCTTGAACAATCATAATGCCTCTGCAATCTCTCTAGCTACTTCCTTTAGAACCAGAGGGTGCATTCCATCAGGTTCAGGAGATTTATCCACCCTCAGACCATTTAGCTTCCTGAGCACCTTCTCAGTCGTAATTTTCACTGCACATACTTCACTTCCCTGACACTCTTGAATGTCCAGTGCACTGCAGTTATCTTCCACTGTGAAGACTGATATAAAATATGCATTCAGTTCCTCTGCTGTCTCTGCATCATTCATTACAATATCTCCAGCGTCATTTTGCATTGGTCCTATCTCTACCCTCAACTCTCTTTTACCCTTATATACTTGAAAAAGCTTTTAGTATCTTCATCAATATTAGTCACCGGCTTCTTTTCATAATTCATCTTATCCTTCCAGATGACCTTCTTAGTTTCCTTTCGCAAGTTTTTAAAAGCTCCCCAATCTTTTATCTTCCCACTAGCTCTGGCTTCCTTGTATGTACTCACTTTTGCTTTTACTTTGGCTCTGACTTCACTTGTCAGTCACAGTAGTGTCCTTCTTCCCTTTGAAAATTTCTTCTTATTTTTAATATATCTGTCTTGCACTTGCCTAATTTTTGTAGAATTTTTGCCATTGCTGCTCTGCTGTTTTTCCTGCAAATGCCCCTTTCCTGCCAACTTCGGCCAGTTCCCCTCTCATGCCATTATAATTTCCTTTATTCCACTGAAATACTGACACGTTGGATTTTACTTTATCCCTCTCAACTAGCAACGTGAACTCAATCATATCATGATCACTGTTCCCTAAGGGTCCTTTAACCTTAAACTCTCTTATCACCTCCAGATCATTGCACAATACCCAGTCTGGCACATAGACTAAATAGGTTAAGACTTTATTCCCTAAAATGTGGAAGATTGAGGGGAGATTTGATAGAGATATACAAGATTATAAGGGGTATAGATAGGGTAAAATGCAAGCTGGCTTTTTCCACTGAGGCTGGATGTGACTGCAATCAGAGGCCATGGGTTTAAGGTCAAAGGTGAAACATTTAAGGGAAAAATAAGGGGGACTTCTTCACTTGGAGGAAGGTGAGTGTATGGAATAAGCTGTGGCTTTGATTTCAACATGTAAGAGAAATTTGGATAGGTACATGAATGTGCGAGGTGTGTATGGCTGTGGTCTGAGTGCAGGTCAGTGGGACTAGGCAGGTTAATAGTTTAGCATGGACTAGATGAGCTGAAGGGCCTGTTTCTGTGCTGTAGTGTTCAATGGGTCTATGACTCTACAACTATTGATAAGCAAACCATTATATCATTCTGATCTTTGGACTGCATCTTTTTTTCGGTTATATCTATAGTGTTAGGTGGCCAGTGGTGTACTGACCTCTGCACCAGGCTTCAAGGCGAGTGGTCCTGGGTTCCAATCTGGTTGGCTTCTTGCACGCTTTCCATCTGTGCTGGGTTGAGTGTTGAACTAGCAACTCAACCTTGTAAAACAAACAAATTCTAAAGAAATGGCAAGATTGCCACCCGATGCCCCAGTGAGGCACCAGACGGAGTATGTTGCGAATATTGCCTAATGTTGGGAAAAGTCACTAGGTGCAATGTACTCAATGTGTCATTGCTCATACAGACCATAAGACTCCTGTCTTATAGTCTGGTCATCATTAGCTGTCATGTTACATTTAATGTCCGTCTTTGTTTTAATCATTTCATGACCATTCCTTCTCAGCTAAATTGAATCTTTGCTTTGCCTTTTTCAGGTCCATTACACAATGTTGCTGGAATATTTCTCTTCCACAAGATTATAATTTCACCTCGTGACAAAAGAAGTTTCCCCGCCTGGCACACATGCAACTTTGATTCAAGGTTACTCATCCTGACACGTCTTCCTTTCAGCAAGCTCATTAAGGCTGACAAGACTGATATAGTTCTTCGTGCTAACTACCTCCTGGAGCCCTGAGCTGCCATCACTCCTTTGGATTCATTGGGAGTGTCTTTTACCTGGTCCTGGAGATATCTTGGAACTCTTTCTCAGTGAATTATGGCTGCTGCAGTCCAACACACCGAGCTTGTGTTTGAATTTGCTAGCAATGGAATGGATGATGTGCAGCAGGTATGTCTCACAAGCTTAAAGTTTAACTTGCACCTGATAATAACGAATCACTCAACTAATAGAATACAAGAACAATGGGGCCTCCAAGTTCCCCATCTAATTGTGCATCATTGTGATTCAGAGATTTTGTGCCATTTCTTTACCATCACTAGACCTTTGAGCCAACTGCAATGCAAAGAATATCCTCCTCATACAGGAGGTAATGTATTGTTTCAGATTTAAGTAGAGATCAGCAATATATGCTAGTTTTACCAGTAACATCTGTACTCTGTATACTTCCAAAAATGACTGGAAAACTATGGGTTTCCCTATCAACTTAGGCTCTGACTGCACCACAAAAAGGTTAAAGTGATGCATATTTTGTTGCTAGTTATCTGCTTGGCCCCTTGGTGATTGCTATCAAGGTCAATTCATGTTACTTAATATTTTCTAAATTTTCTTTCATCAAATAGGCAACCACCAACACTCACTCTCGCTTCCATTCTGAGTTCCAGTAAAAAAAGTTAGCTGTCAGCTAGAATAACTGTGGGAATAACCGAGACATGGCTTCAAGCTGACAGGGCCTGGGAAATGAATATACAAGGACAGACTGACTGGCAGAGGGGGTGGGGTGGCTCTGTTGGTGAGCACTGATATTCAGTCCCTTGCGAGGGGGGACATAGAATCAGGGGATGTAGAGTCAGTATGGATAGAACTGAGAAATTCTAAGGGTAGTAAGACCCTAATGGGAGTTATCTACAGGCCCCCAAAAAGCAGTCTGGATGTAGGGAGTAAGTTGAATGAAGAGTTAAAATTGGCATGTCGCAAAGGTAATGATACAGTTGTCCTGGGGGATTTCAACATGCAGGTAGACTGGGAGAATCAGAATGGTACTGGACCCCAAGAAAGGGAGTTTGTGGAGTCCCTCCAAGATGGATTCTTAGAACAGCTTGTACTGGAGCCTACCAGGGAGAAGGCAAATCTAGATTTAGTGTTGTGCAATGAACCGGATTTGATCAGGGACCTTGAGGTAAAGGAACCATTAGGAGGTAGTGACCATA
Organism: Hypanus sabinus; assembly: GCF_030144855.1. Classification (NCBI taxonomy): domain Eukaryota; kingdom Metazoa; phylum Chordata; class Chondrichthyes; order Myliobatiformes; family Dasyatidae; genus Hypanus; species Hypanus sabinus. The sequence goes on along the minus strand of NC_082713.1, from coordinate 71,151,929 downwards.
ATATGATATGTTTTAACCTACAATTTGAGAAGGAGAAGGGAAAATCGGATGTGTCAGTATTACAGTTGAACAAAGGGAACTATGGAGCTATGAGGAAGGAGCTATCCAATGTTCAATGGAACAATACCCTAGCAGGGAAGACAGTGGAACAAAAATGGCAGGTATTTCTGGGAATAATGCAGAAGGTGCAGAATCGGTTCATTCCAAAGAGGAAGAACGATCCTAAGGGGATTAAGGGGCGGCCATGGCTGACAAGGGAAGTAAAGGGCAGTATAAAAATAAAAGAGAAGTATAACATAGCAAAGATGAGCGGGAAACTCGAGGACTGGGAAGCTTTTAAAGAGCAACAGAAGATAACAAAAAAGGCAATACGCCAAGAAAAAATGAGGTACGAAGGTAAACTAGCCAAGAATATAAAGGAGGATAGTAAAAGCTTCTTTAGGTATGTGAATAGCAAAAAAATAGTTAAGACCAAAATTGGGCCATTGAAGACAGAAACGGGTGAATTTATTATGGGGAACAAGGAAATGGTAGATGAGTTGACTAGGGAAGACACAAACAATCTCCCAGATGTAATAGTGGCCAAAGGAACTAGGGTAAAGGATGAACTGAAGGAAATTTATATTAGGCAAGAAATGGTGTTGGATAGACTGTTGAGTCTGAAGGCTGATAAGTCCCCGGGACCTGATGGTCTGCATCCCAGGGTACTTAAAGAGGTGGCTCTAGAAATCATGGATGCATTGGTAATCATTTTCCAATGTTTTATAGATTCAGGAACAGTTCCTGCTGATTGGAGGGTGGCTAATGTTGTCCCACTTTTCAAGAAAGGAGGGAGAGAGAAAACAGGGAATTATAGACCGGTTAGCCTGACGTCAGTGGTGGGAAAGATACTGGAGTCAATTATAAAAGATGAAATTACAACACATTTGGATAGCAGTAGAAGGATCAGTCCGAGTCAGCATGGATTTATGAAGGGAAAATCATGCTTGACTAATCTTCTGGAGTTTTTTGAGGATGTAACTATGAAAATGGACAAGGGAGAGCCAGTGGATGTAGTGTACCTGGACTTCCAGAAAGCTTTTAATAAAGTCTCACATAGGAGATTAGTGGGCAAAATTAGGGTACATGGTATTGGGGGCAGAGTATTGACATGGATTGAAAATTGGCTGGCTGACAGCAAACAAAGAGTAGTGATTAATGGGTTCCTTTCGGAATGGCAGGCTGTGCCCAGTGGGGTACCGCAAGGTTCGGTGCTGGGACCGCAGCTGTTTACAATATACATTAATGATTTAGATGAAGGGATTAAAAGTAACATTAGCAAATTTGCTGATGACACAAAAGCTGGGTGGCAGTGTGAAATGTCTGGAGGATGTTATGAGAATGCAGGGTGACTTGGACAGGTTGGGTGAGTGGGCAAATGTATGGCAGATGCAGTTTAATGTGGATAATTGTGAGGTTATCCACTTTGGTGGCAAGAACAGGAAGGCAGATTACTATCTAAATGGAGTCAAGTTAGGAAAAGGGGAAGTACAACGAGATCTAGGTGTTCTTGTACATCAGTCAATGAAAGTAAGCATGCAGGTACAGCAGGCAGTGAAGAAAGCTAATGGCATGCCGGCTTTTATAACAAGAGGAATTGAGTATAGGAGTAACAGGTCCTTCTGCAGCTGTACAGGGCCCTGGTGAGACCCCACCTGGAGTATTGTGTGCAGTTTTGGTCTCCAAATCTGAGGAAGGACATTCTTGCTATTGAGTGAGTGCAGCGTCGGTTCACAAGGTTAATTCCCGGAATGGTGGGACTGTCATATGTTGAAAGGTTGGAGCGACTGGGCTTGTATACACTGGAATTTAGAAGGATGAGAGGGGATCTGATTGAAACATATAAGATTATTAAGGGATTGGACACGCTGGATGCAGGAAGCATGTTCCCGCTGATGGGTGAGTCCAGAACTAGAGGCCACAGTTTAAGAATAAGGGGTAGGCCATTTAGAACAGAGATGCGGAAAAACTTTTTCACCCAGAGAGTGGTGGATATGTGGAATGCTCTGCCCCAGAAGGCAGTGGAGGCCAAGTCTGGATGCATTCAAGAGAGAGTTAGATAGAGCTCTTATAGATAGCAGGGTCAAGGGATATGGGGAGAGGGCAGGAACGGGGTACTGATTGTGTATGATCAGCCATGATCACAGTGAATGCCGGTGCTGGCTAGAAGGGCCAAATGGCCTACTCCTGCACCCACTGTCTATTGTCTATTATGCAAACTCAGTCATAGCATGCCTACTTTTTAACAATTGTTCTTCACTGGATTTCAAATAAATTTTCACTTCCTCTAACACTCAGAATTAAGCATCATGGTGTTAAGATTCTCCTCCCTTATTTTAAAAGGCAGTGAGCGAGCAGGCTCATTTAAAATCTTCCATCATTTGCCAATGATGTTGCAATTCTGTGAACTCTATTTACAAATGAGCAATAAATGCTATCGGGAGAAGATTGCAGAGTGAGCAACTACACCCAGATGCGCCAAAGCTGTTACCATGGTAGTGTTATGAGATTGAGTTTATCCCTCATTTCATGTTAAGTGCTGATTACTTTATTGCTGTACCATCCTAGCCTATTTCTTAAGCGTTCAGTCGAACATTATGGCACATTTCATTTTAGAGATTATTATTTTCCTTTACTGCCCTTTGGAGATATTGGTCGCACCCAGTTATTTCCATCTTTAAATGTTCATCGATAATGTTAAGTTCACTGTGTTACACATTTCTGTGCAGCAAACATTTGAATATGACAGCTAAATATTATCACATTTCCATTCTCACCACCCCTAGTGATGCCACGATACTGGACTGATGCAAATAGTAATTTAAATAGCTACTTGCATCAACAAAATAGATGCTCATTTTCCAATGCCCATGGGTATGACATCAAATCAAATCTCCTGTGCTGCACACAGCTCACCTCATGTCTGTGCACTTGTGTTAGTTGGAAGTGTCACAGCACCACAGTAAGGTAATGCAGGTGGATTAGTCTGACCAATCAAGCACTGGAGCAGCTGCTTAAGGGAAGGCAGTTCTGCCACTCCAGGCAGGAAGAAGAGACACTGCAAAGTCAAGCTAAGTACCACTCAAATAGAGTGAGAAACTTCACAGGGTTCTGTACTAACAGTTAATATCAGTTTGACTATGAAATTGGTGCTTGAGGGATGGAAGTTTTAATATTTGCCCACGCTTTGCTGGTGAGGCTTAGCTCAAGTGCATTATAGAGTTTCTTAAGTGCATAATAGTTTGCCAAACCTTTTGTTTCTGTCTGCTGTCCAAACGTATCCCTATCTAACATTTAGTTGGACTTGAACTTGAACCCTGATTCATCATCCTCATTATTGAGCTGAGTGAGTCACTGTGTTCTTCTTGTCGTTCTTCTTACTTGCTTCTTTCTACCTGACAATTTCAAATGGACTAGAGAAAATTGATAAGGTCACCAGATAACCTTGCTCCTTGCGCAATTCGACAGACTCTTCTCCATGCTCCCTCTGCAGCAGGTTATATATAAAATTTTAAGCAGAATTTTTCCCATCCTTTGGCTGTATTGACCAGGTGAGAAAAAAAGACAGAAACTCAGATGAATTAACATTTTGACAGAAGGTACTGATAGTTATGAAAGAATGAATGAATGATCTTTATTGTCATTATACATAGGTACAATGAAACTCTGTTTGGCTTCCACTCAGGTAATTAAATAAAGCGGTAGATAAAAACAAGGCAGTAATAGAAAAACAGTATTAAATAGATAAGTAGCAGAAAATAAGTTGCAGCAGCACCAGAATATCACAGTAAAGCACAAAGTGCTGTTACTGCAAGTATATGAGTCCTTGTGTGTGCATGTGTTTCAGTCATTGTTCTGTGGGAGTGGTGTGAAGGAGGCCACACCTCTGGGGTAGAAGCTGTTCCTCCGTCTATTTGTTCTGGCTTTTAGTGTCCTGAACCTTTTGCTGGACAGCAGCGGGTCAAACGGGGAGTGGCCGGGGTGTGTGGTGTCTCTGGTTATGCTGATTGCTTTCCTCCCGAGTCTGCTGGAATAGATGGTGAGGATATGTGCTTTCCTTGAAGTAGTATCAGGGCATCTATCTAAATCAGTGCTGTTAATTGCTGAGTATCCATAGGTGATGTGCTGTCATCACCATTTTAGCAACACATCAGCCTTCCACATACTTTTACAACCCATATTCCACTGTAAAAACATTTACTGTCTTAAAAGTAGAAAATATGGACAATCAAAAGCTAAACATTTCAATTTAAAATACCATCAATAGGCTAAGATTTTGCGCACATAGGACTACTGAAGCAAACTGAGAGACAGAGTTATTCATTATGGAAACAGGTCCTTTGCCCAACTAGTCCATGATGACCAAGATGTCTACCTGAGCTTATCCCATTACTCTGTGTTAGGCTTGTATTCCTCTAAACTTTTCCCATTCTTGTACCTGAAGGGTGGAATGGCTTCTTTAGATGTCATAAGAAAATATAAAATATGGAAATTATGATGGTTGTTTAGAACTGTTGACATTGAGAGTGAAGTAACTCCTGTACTTTTGCTTTGAGAATCTGGGATTGCTCACAAATTCAGGTGTTGGGTGTTGGGGGTGTTCTGTCTACCACTATGCTATACTGTCATACATACCGTATAGTTCCATAGCAGGTTAGAGCTTTGTTGGGACTCCCCAAAGGATGCCTTCTCACTGCTTCTCATATTCTGCACCAGTCAACCCTTGCATGAGATCCAAGACCTCTGATTTTGTCTGGAGCTCTAGCGGATTGTAAATTAGAAGGAAAACATGAAGGTAATGTAGCCAAAAAAAAAGCAGTGATACTGGAAATCTGAAATAAAAAAGATTGGTCGGAAGCAATTTGCAAAGCAGATAGCGTTGGCAGAAAGGGAGCCAGACAACATTGCTGGTCAAAGACACTTTGTCAGAACTGGTTAAGAATTATAACAAGTTTCAAATTTCAAGTTGCAGAGAAACTGGGGATGAATGAAAGGAATATCTGAGATAGGTCAAAATGGGGACCTGCATGATATCCATAAGCACCCACTGAAATTTTGCTTCCAGGCAGTAGCTGGATAGTGCTGTTGGTGAAGTACATTTTACTGACTGTGCACATATGTGCCATTCTTTTCTGGGAGAATGGGGAGTGAATGGTTCAGTTATGAGGTGCCCGTCAAGTTGGCGGTTCTGTATACTCAGACCTGCTTAATGCTAAAGATAGATTCCTGGGAGGTGGAGCGCCATGTAAGTCAGCGCTCTGCGGAGTCCTTATAACATCAGTAAACATGTGTACCTGATAAAAAAGAAATCAAACCCAAGATATATGATATTTTATGTATACACAGTAATTTGTGGAGTAACAAACATGCAGATAGGTCTAATCTGTGCATCAGTGGAGCAGCAACTCATTGCAACAGCAGTGGAGGGAAGCAGGTATTGGTTACATCTTAGGGCCCAGGCTGTAGGTTCTCCTTTAACTTTGGCTTCTTCTTCAAGTAGGCATCAAGATTTGACTGCCTTTTATAAGTTTCCTCTCATGAAGCAGTTCCTGGTAGCAGGAAATCATATCAAGAGCAGCTCTCTTTGCCTTACTGCTTTGCTCCCAGTCAGGGTCATTATCGATGAATTGGTCCATGATTTGGTGATGCTGGTGTTTCCTCTTCTCCATCCGTGTCCTCAGATTCACTCAGGATGTGTTGCTCTGCCAATTCTTGAAGCTCTTCGTTATTAAGACCCTCACAATGAAAATGCAGCAACTCTTCGATATCACCATTATTAACACCATCTAATCCTGCTATGTCAGACAGTTCAACAAAGTTCTGCATGAAATCCTAGGATGCCATTGCATGCTTTTGCCCATAGCTTCTTCCGCACTCCAGTCATGCAGTTTAAAGTTACTTCATCCCAGTATCTCTGATATTGTTTATAGCTTTCATGATGTTGTAGTTTTTCCAAAATTGCCTGATGGATTGTTTGTCTTGATCTTTTGTTTCCATGATAGGTTGTTTGAATGTGTGACAAAGGTAATAGGCTTTAAGTTCGATATTACTCTTTGGTCCATTGGTTGGACTAATGTGGTGGTGTTGGGTGGAAGGTAAACCACTTCTACAGGAATACAGGTCCAAAACGTGTCAAGATTCTCAGGGTGGCCTGAGACATTATCAAGCAACAACAATGCTTTAGATGCAAGGTCATGCTCCTCACAATACCACTTCATTGCTGGACAAAAACAAACCAATTTTAGAAAACATTAATCATTGTTTAAGCTTTCTTGTTTGATTTCCAAATCACTGGTAGACTTGACTTTAAAATGACTTTCATTGCTCGTGGTGTTTCAGAGTGATACACTGTCAAAGGCTTTAAGTTAAAGTCACCTTTAGCATTGCCTCCTAGCAACCGAGTTAACTGGTCCTTTGCAGCCTTGAACTCAGATGCACGTTTTTCTTCTCAGGAGGTGAATGTACGAGAATGCATCCTTTTCAAAATAGGCCTTTTTCATCGGCATTGAAGACAAGCTCGGAAGGCTAATCATCCTTTTTGATTATGGCCTTCCGTGTTGCAGGAAAATCCTGAGCTGCATTGCTGCTTCACCAGAGATACGTATGCGATGGAGGTTACTGCGCTGTTTAAATCTATCAAACCAGCCTCTGCTGGCTGTGAATGTACCAACGTATGTTCTTCTTCTTGAATATGATTGAAGATGCTTCTTTCCATTGTTATCAGCTGGCTTAGGGACATGTTTCATTCTGGTTGGTCATTCACACATGCAGTATATTTAGCTCTATTTTCCATTTTTTTCAAGCAAGTGGTTCCTTGAACAAGTCATCTTCATTGATAATAACTTTGAGGTCATCATTGCAGAAGCTTTTTTCTTGTCTGCATTTTTTATATCAACTATCGCTCACCAGCTTCCAAACGCCCCATTGCTTACAAGTTTCACATCCATACTAGTGCTTTTCTTAGATGTACTACCCTCACTGGAAGTTGCAGGCCATTTTGCAGATATTAATTGGAATAAATTGGTGAGGAAGCTGGAATGCTTACACACGAGGGGGAGGCAGAGAGTGAACTAATACATGATTGGCTGCGAGTGGCTCAGAGCATATGTAAAGTACTCTCATTGCCTGACTGGCTGTAATGCCAGCCACTCCTGAGAAATTTTAAGTGTTGTTTAAAATGAAATTTGTCCTTTTTAAAAATTTCAATAAAGAATTGAATAACTGTATTGTAACAAATCAGCGCTATGCAGCGTAGCGTTATACAGGGTTTGAGTGTACCTGGTGTTACCATTGTCGTAGCTGCATTGATCCAGGTAGTGGAATGTATTTCATCATGTTTTATTTTTATGTATTGTATAGGCTGGGGATGCTCTGGAAAGTTAGGCTGCATGACTCAGCCAGTGACCTGCTTTTGTGGCCATGTTCGTTCTGTGGCTAGTCCAACCAAGACTCTGGTTGACAGTGGAAGGTTTTAATAATCTTGTTGAATGTCTAGGGGGGTGATTAGGCTATCTTTTGTCGGCAATGTCATTGCCTGCTGAATATTACTTGCCACGTTTCACGTTCCTGGTGAACAGAGAAGTAGATTGCATGGGTGGTAATTGCCTGGTTTAACGATATAGCATCTGAGCTACTATCTGCTAATAATTTTCTCTGTGGATGTGGTTAGCTGCTCTATATTTTAAAATTACACACTGCAAAAGCAGTATGAACATGATGCTGAGTAAGAGGCCCCTCACTACTGATGATTTATCAATTATTCAAAAGAAAGGTTTAAAACTAAAGCAACACACACAAAAAACGCTGGAGGAACTCAGCAGGTCAAGAAGCATCTATGAAAAAGAATAAACTGTCAGAGTTTCGGGCTGAGACACTTTCTCAGGACTTTAAAACTAGAGTGCATTTTCATTTTGGTCCATTTATAGGGTTCCAATGTACCCCAAATACTTTTATATTGTAGTTTATTGAATCAGTAAATTCAATGGCATACGAGAAGGCCATTTGGCCCATTTTGCTGAGCCTGGCACTTTAAAAATCGGAGAAACGTTTAGATGCTGTAATCTGAAACAAAAGACATACTGCTGGAGGAATCAGTGGATCACCCAGCATATCTTGAGGCAGACAGATGGTTGACGTTTCAGCTTGAGATCCTGAATTAGGGTGTCAACCTGAAAGGTTGATTATTCTTTTGCCTCCATATATGGTACTTAATCTGCTGAGTTCCTCCAATAGTTTGTCTTTTATTTTAAATATCATATCCACTTAATCCTGAAGCCTAACTCTTTCCTTATTTTCATGAGTTACCCACTTCCCTTCAGAGAGCAATGACTTGATCTGCTCTCTCCACGCTCCAACACCGTGCTACCCAGCTACAACTGTTGCATCCGAGATCACCTCTGTTCGAAACTACTCACCAAGTAAGATTCAATCGCCAGCACTCCATCTCAGTAATTTCTTAGTTTTTCTTTAAACTAATGTTAACTTCTTTCAGTTTCTCTGGTCTTTCTGTAAAGACCCACAAAATATATCTTTCCATTTCCTTATTCTGCTGAATACTTTTCTCTCTCAGGCTATAATGAATCCATATTAATTTGTGCTAATCTTTTCTTTTTAATATATCTACAGAACTTTGTGTTTCTTATAATTTACTTGCCTATTTCTTAACAAATTATTGGTATGAAATCATTTGTAATCCTGAGTCTCAGTGCTCCTTCGACAGCTTTATAAGTTGCTTCCTCCGATTTAAGACTTTCTTTAAATGATTAGCCATGGATATATCACTTTCTCAGGTGGGTTATTAACAAATGAGGCAAGATGGTCCAAAGCAACACATGCAAAATGCTGGAGGAACTCAGCAGGTCAGGCAGCATCTATGGAAAAAGTAGGTAGTCTACGTTTTGGGACCTGACCCTTCTTCAGCACTGAGATGAAAGGGGCAAGATGCTAGTATAAAAAGTTGGGGGGAGGGGAAGAAGGCTAGCTGGAAGATAATAGGTGAAGTCAGGTGGGTGGGAAAGGTCAAAGGCTGAAGAAGAAAAAATCTGATAGGAGAGAAGAGTGGAACAGGAGAAAGGGAAGCAGGAAGAGGCCCACAGGGAAGTAACAGGCAGCTAAGAAGATGGTCCAAATGTCTCTTTGGCCTTAAAGACTCATATGCCACATATTAGTACTTTAACTGTTAACCAATATTTGTTATACTTTTCTCCTCAACCAGCCACAGCCAACTCATGCTTCACTGAATCATAGATTTACAGCATGGTAACAGAGCAGAAAGAATCATTTTGTCAGTTCCTCCAGCATTTTGTGTGTGTTGCTTTTGTCACTGAATCTTTATTGTTTTGTTTTGTATTTCCATATTCCGCAATGTAAGTCCTCATTTAATGGAAATGGTTTTTGTCCCTCTTGCCTTAGTCCCTTACGTAGATCTGCAGGCAGACAGTGGTTCTGGCATGTTAGCAACCTTCTGGACAATCCTTCATACTTTTCAAAACATAAATGCTTAGACTAAATAGATTTTTTTTAAATGACCTCTTGTGTAGTTGATGTTTGTCACATAAATCTTTCTACTCTGATCCTTCTCTTTTCTTTCTTTCTAAATCTTTTTATTAATATTAGTAATATGGACAGAATACAAATGATATATTGATAAAGAAATTACCAACATATAAATTCCATTACATATGAAAAAAAAACATACATAATAGTTACAATATAAATGAGTTTACCAAGACATAAGCCATAAGATATATGTATGGACATAGTAAATCTAAATATTTCAAAATGTATAATATAAAGAAAACAGAAAAAAGAAAGAAAAAAAAACAAAAAAAAAATTATATAATGCAGAACTAGCTAATCTAATCTAATAACTATAACTAATAAGTAATATAAAAGAAAAAAGTAACAAAAAAAAAGAGAAGGAAAAAAAAAGCGGGCTGTTTATAATATCTCACAAAAATAAGTATTCATCAATGCCGTCACTTCCGGTCCTCTCAAAATACATAAGCTAAAAGCTGGGAAATCAAATGAACTTGGCACAGGGTCATATTACATCATATGAAAATGTTGAATAAATGGTCTCCATAACTTTTCAAATTTAATAGGTCTCAAAAGTACCACTTCTAATTTTTTCTAAATTTAAACATAACATAGTTTGAGAGAACCAATTAAATACAGTGGGAGGATCAATTTCTTTCCAATTCAACAATATAGATCTTCTAGCCATCAGAGTTAGAAATGCAATCATTCGACAGGCTGAAGAAGGTCTGATCATTCTCTTGGCAACTATTAAAACAACAATGAAGCTAATTACTTTTAAATATGTCTTCAACTTGACAAATGAAATCTTTTGGCATGGTTGAGCCAGAGTGAGGCACTGTGGCACTGTCGGAGAGTACTGAGCAGCTGCTGTTCAATATATAGCACACAAGTCGATGGGATAACATCTCACGATTTGTCTGTCATTATTTGACCCGCTGACTGCACTGGCTACAAATGCTTCAAGGAAGTCCGTTCAGAATTTTAGGTCCTGAGATTTAGTATACAGTATTAAAACAAATTTTCTTTCTTTTTTTGTGCATTTGAAACCAGACATTAATTCTGTAGGCTTTTGTGCATTAATGTTTATTGTTCACAATAAGGCTCTGATGACTTGAAACATGATGTCAAGGCAGGCAGGTCAGCTTTGAGTATTCCAAAGTAATCAAACAAAAAAGATGTAAGACAACTAATAATATTAGGCATAAAACTTAGAACAGTACAATACAGGATTTGGGTCCAAGATGTCAGCGCTGAACACGAAACCAAATTAAACTAATTCTCTTCTGCCTGCATGTAATCTATTTCCCTCCATTCCTTCCACTTTCAGATGTCTATCTAAACACTTCTAAAACAGCACTATTGCACCTGCTTCCTTTATTACCCAACAGCCTGTTCTGGGGACCTGCTGTTGTTCTGTGCATAAAAGATTAAGTTGCTCTGCACATCTCCTTTCACCTTAAATGCACATCCTCAAGTATTTAACTTTTCTGCCCTGAGAGAAAAATTCAGAATGCATAAAATATAAGACGATTAGACCATAATTCACAGAAGCAGAATTATTAGGCCATTTGGCCTATTGAGTCTGCTCCACCACATCATCATGGCTGATCCTATCTTCCTATTAGTCCACATCTCCTGCCTTCTCCCCCTATCCCTTCATGCCCTGACCAATCAGGAATCTATCAGCTTCTGCCTTAAATGTACATAAACAGTACATAAAGACTTGGCCTCCACCGCTGCCTGTGGAAAAGGAGATGTACAGTTAGGTTTTGCAGCCAGAGGTTGGTTGGTACTTAGAACGGGCTGCCAGAAGTGCTGGAAGCAGATATGATAGACATGTAAAAAGGCTCTTAGATGGACACATGAATTTGCAGAGGCTGGAGGAGTGTCATCACACGCAGGCAGAAGAATTTAGTTTAGTTTGGCATTGTGATCAGTACAGAGATGATGGGCCAGAAGGGCCTGTTCTTAAGGAGTGGAGTCCGGTATCACTGTCTTTTCAAATTGAGTTCCTTCGAATAAATGCTGAAATCTTCATTTTGCTTTAAGACTAAAGTGCTGATATTTCCAGTACATTGGTGATGGTGGAACATGCTAAATTTTCCAGTAGCAACAATTGCTTCTGGTTTCTGTCTCTTTCAACTTATCTACATTGAATGTGTCTCTTTTTTTTAAATCCTAGCTTGAAGATCCTCTCCCGTTTCCTGCAGTAATAGTAGAACAAGTACCTAACACAGACTTGTTCTATTCCAGTCTGGATTGTGATGATGTTTCTTCTAGAATGATGGACAATACCTCTCTAGATGTTGTAGAAGAACAAATAATAGAGGATAACATTGGCCTTTCAGGTTAGTACTTGTCAAGATGAATTAATAATAGTAGTTTGCTTTTTTTACTTTAAAAAATAATGAATTGATGAAGCTATTTCCTGATCTAGGGCTTCCAAGCACTTTATTGCTAGTGAGTGTATTCAATCTTGTACTACAAGAAAGGCAGCAACCAATTTGCTCAGAACACATTGTCACAAACAGTGGCGTAACAGTGACCAGACGATTAGTTTTTATAATACTTTTTGAGGGACAGACATTGGCACTGGGAATAACTTCCCTCCTCCTCTTCATGATAATACTAAGGTATCTTTAACTTCAATTTGATGGAGCAGGTACCGCCCTAGTTTAATGCCATGAATGAAAGAGCTTTGAGATTGTAGAAATGTCTCAACTCTACAGTGTTGAAAGTTAGTCACACATATTGTGCTTGGTTCTGTGGTGGAGACTTGGTCCGAAGCTTCTGCCCAAGAGTTGGGAAAGTGCCACACACTGAGCCCAACTTGGCATCTTGAATTGTATATAGGTTACAGTGTTGCATCTGGAAGATACAACTGTAGTCATATCTAGATATGGAAAGAACAACTTAACTTTGAGCTGCTAGTTAGCTGTTAACCAGCTCAGTGATAGCATTTTACCTTTAGATAAATGACTTGCAGCTTCAAGTATACAAATTTCACTGAGCTCAGATTGGGATTCCAGTGTTGGGATTTGCTAAGGCTGCACCAGGACTAATTCCAACTCTTAGATCAGAATTTAAATTTAGATTTAATCATCTCTCAGGTAATGCAGAGAATGTCACAGCTCTAACTTGACGATGACTGTGACTGTTCCTCCATGTGATCTTGATGATATCCATCATTACTGGTCCATTGATTATTGGAATTGCTAACATTACTGGTAATTTACTCATTGATATGGGACCTCGCTCTGTGCAAATCTTCTACATTGCAACAGTAACTACATCACAAATGTACTTCATTAATCATCAGCATGTGAATGAAAAGATGTTTAAAAATAGGAGGCTCATTCTTCTTATTATACTTCAATAAAAGCTTGAGGTCTTTTCCAAGGAAAAATAAGGAACAGTGTAAGTACTCTCAACAAACACAAACTGATTTTACATCATTTTCAAAAAGTTCCAGTCTGTCATTTCATTTACTGATTTTAAGAATTATTCTCACACTTGTATACTTGAATATTCTAAGTCTTCTGCAAATCAAGCTGCCCACACATCCAGGCCAGAAAGTTGTGCCATTTTAATCTAATTTCTCCATCCATGGAGGATATTTCCACAACTTTCTAAAATGCAGGTGACAAGACTGTATCGTTCATTGACTGTGATCTCTATTGAAGTCTTTCAATACAAGTTTTATTAACAAAGTATTCATAAAGCATTTTAATGTTGAAGCTAACCCATGTTTTATTTGATTAATTTGCAAGAGAGGTTTAGGTCATGAGAAAAATTGCATAGTCTAACTTGCAAGGGGCTGCAGTGTAACAGGGTAACTAAATTTTAGATTGAGTTACTTCCTGCAGTATTATACAATGCCTCAGTCTACAGGAGGTTGCTCAACTGGAATGCGCCAAGAAATTGAAACTGCATCATAAATGTGTCCACCTGACTTGAGAGAAACAATTCAAGTTTTTGGAGAGGAACCTCTAGGTCTAGGCTGACATCTAGTGTCATTGATTTGATGAACAGCCATCACCCTTGCATTGTTGTGCTTATCACGGTAGCTGTCTATATGGTTGAAATAATGTTGACTGCTCTTTGAAGTTGATTACAAGTTACATGAAATGTGGTGGCTCTTTTGGGTAGAATGTGGTTTCCTTTTCTAGAAGGTCACTTTCTGATAGTTGGCTCTATCTGCAGCTCTCCTCAAGTAATTTTTATGGTCTGCAAATCGGGAGAGAGTTTGGAGGCACAGGTCTGTAATACAGACTGGGTGTAATTAAATAATCAAGGATCTGCCTCTAGCTTTCTGCTACTTGTCTGCTGACAAGAGTTGACAGTTGGCAAATCTGGTGAAGATGCTGCCTTATAGTGCCAGAGACGACAGTTCGATTCTGGGCCTCCGGCAATATACTGGATGTGGAGTTTGCACATTCCTCACTCAAGCCAAAAACCTGTATGTTATATGGCTGTGGTAAATTACTCCTTGTGTTTGGTTTAGTGGTAGAATCTGGAGGAAATTGATGGGATTGTGGGGAGAATGAACAAAATGAGATTAAAGTAGGATATGTGTAAGTGAATGGTTGGTCATCAGAAAGACCTAATGACTGTTTCTGTGCTCTATTTCAACATTGCCTAACATGAGCACACCCACTGTGAGTGTTTTGAGGTGCCTCATACTTTGTATTTAAACATTCATAATAAATATGAATATTTAATAATGCATGGAATAAAATCACAACTTCTGGTTCAAGAAAGATTTAGGATGGTGTATAGGGGAAAGAATAGATCTTGCCAACATTTGGAATGGATTTGTAGATTGGGTAGGAAAAGCATTTAGGTCAATATAAGACAGATATGTGTTGTGATTGCTTTATTCAATGAATGATCTTATGGAACTTTCTTTGTACTTGTGATTGTGATGAAAAACACCCTGTTTCTAGCAGTGTAACATACAAGTTACTCTTTTTAACTAATTCTTGTATCAGAATCAACTATTTTTTCCTGATTATATATCATATAACCAGCTCAATGCTAGTGGTGCATGTTGACGTTATTCTGGGAGTTACTTAATTGGCAAATGTCGGGGGATATGTAGCTTCTGTGCATTATAAACACAAGAGGTTGTGCAGATGCTGGAAATCCAGAACAACACACACAAAATGCTGGAGGAACTCATCATCAATGGAAATGAATAAACATTCAACACTTCAGGCCAAGATCCTACATCAAGACTGGAAAGGAAAGGGGAAGATGCCAAAATAGGAAGATGGAAAGGAGGATAAGTTCAAAGGTGATAGTTGAAGCTAAGTGGGTGCTGGAGTGGGGGGTTTGTGAAGCAAGTAGCTGGGAGGTGATAGGTAGAAAACGTGGAATACTGGAGAAGAAGGATTCTGATAGGAGAGGAGAGAGGACCATGGGAGAAAATGAAGAAGGAATGGCTACAAGGGGGAGGTAATAGGCAGGGGAGGAGAAGAGGTAAGGGGTCAGCATGGGGAATTGAAGAAGAGGTAACGGGGGGAGGAAATTACCAAAAGTTGGAGAAATTAACATCTCTCTTGCTCAATTTCTCTGTTCCATCTCTAGATAGCAATGTCTTTTATAAGATGTGTCTACTAATATCTTTTATAAACCTACAGATTCCCATGACTGTCTTGACTATATTTCTTTCCAACCTGTTGCCTGTAAAAATGCCTTTCCCTTTTCTCAATTCTTTCTCCTCTGCTGCATCTGTTTCCAGGATTAGGCTTTCCTTCCAGGACATCCCTTCCTCCACCTTTGATGTTGCCCTTACCTGTATCTTCTCCGTTTTCTGGACAATCACATTCACCCTGACTTAACAAGGATAGAGTTCCTCTTGTCCTCACCTACCACCCCATGAGGCTCCACATCTAACACATCATTCTCCCCAGCTTCTGCTATCTTCAATGGGGCCCTACACCAATCACATATTTACCTTCACCCACACTCTCTGCTTTCCACAGGGATTGCTCCCCTGGTGATTCCCTTGTCCATTTGTCTCTCCTCACTAACCTCCACCCTTGCACTTAACCCTACAAGTGGTAGAAGTGCTACAACTGCCCATTCACCTCCTTCCTCACCTCCATTCAGGGCTTCAAACAGCCCTTTCAAGTGAGGCAACAATTCATCTGTTGGGGTCATGTACTGTATCCGGTGCTCCCGATGCATCCCAATCTACATTGGTAAGACCCGATGTAGATTGGGATATAACTTAGTTGAGCACCTCCGCTCCATCTGCAAAGAGTGGGATTTCCCAATGGCCAACCATTTTAATTCCAATCCCCATTTTCGTTCTGATGTGTCTATCCATGGTCTCCTCTTCGAACATGATGAAGCCACTTTCAGGTTGGAGGAGCAACACTTCATATTTTGCCTAGGTAGCTTCCAATCTGATGACATGAGCATTGATATTTCCAACAGATGATAATTTTTTCCCTCCTCCTCCTCTCTTCTCCAATTTCCCACGCTGCCCTTTTACTTCTTCTCCTCACCTGTCTATCGCCATTTCCTGATGCCCGTCCTCCTTCTATTTCTCCCATGGTCCACTCTCCTCCTCTATCAGAGTCCTCCTTCTCCAGCCCTTTACCTTTTCTATCTATCACCTCCCAGCTTTTTACTTCATCCCCACTCCCCCAAACACCAAGCTTCACCTATCACCTTTTTGTTGGTCCCCCTTTTCTCCCTTCACCTTCTTATTCTGGCATCTTCCCCCTCCCTTTCTGGTCCTGATGAAGAGTTTCACCCTGAAATGTCAACTGTTTATTCATTTACATAGATGCTGCCTGACCTGCTGAGTTCCTCCAACATTTTCTGTGCATAATGGTGATGCCAAAAGAACCCACTTGAGCTACTATATCTTGCCTAGTTCTTCTATCCATGGCCTGTATCCTGAATGAGTATTTTAACTAGAATAAAATCGAATATATGTTATAATATGACTTGAATCCTTGATACCTTTGGTTACACTTCGGAGGATTGAGAACGAGATCTGTATAAGGATGGGAGCAATTGAAGAGCAAATCTCCTTGCATGTGAGTTTCTCCTTGGGCTAATAAAGAGAAGTTAGGTTTAAGCAGAGGCTTCGGCTAGAAGAAGTGGCGGCTAAGTTAAATGTCTCTTTCTTCCTTCATTATTTACTGGTAGAACAGTGAGAATGGAACTGAGGGCAATGGCATTATACTCTTGCATGATGCAGTAAGTCAGGGTGACATCCAGTATCCTTGATCACTACAGCTCATTTTCAACCTTGACATGTTCCAGCACAACAGCCTATCCTATGCTGACCTCCCTTTTGTCAAAGTCCCTCTCACTGGTGAATACTGAAGTAAAGTATTCATTAAGGACCTCTATTAACTAATCCACTACAGGCACATGTTTCTTCTTTTCTTCCTGATCAGTCCTATTCTCACTCTAATCCTCCTTCTATTCTTCATTATTGTATGGAATTCCTTGGTGTTTCCTTAATCCTACTTGCCAAAGCATTCTCTTGTCCTCTTCAGCTCTCTCAAGTCCCTTCTTAAACCCCTTCTTGACTACTTTATAACTCTCAAAAGTCCTGTCTAATCTATGCTTCTGAATTTTAAGATAACTTCCTTTTATTCTTGATTAAATATTCCACATTCCTTGTCAACTATAGTTCCTTCACTCTACCATTACCTATCTCAATGGGACAAACCTAGCCAAAACCACGTGTAAGTGCTCTCTAAACAACCTCCGCATTTCCCTTGTACACTTCCTTGAGAACCTGTTCCCAATTTACGCTTCCAAGTTCATGTCTAATTTATTTATCTATCTATCTTCTATATTTTGTATTGCATTGAACTGCTAATATTAAGTTAACAAATTTCACAACACAAGCCAGTAATAATAAACCTGATTCAGATTGTGATTAATAGCATCATTATTATAAGGTATCAATGAAGGAGCTTATGAAGGGACTTAGGAGAGCTAGAAGGGGCTATGATAAATGCCTTGGTGAGCATGTTTAAGGAAAACCCAAAGACATTTGAAACGTACATGAAGAACAGGAGGATGACTAGAGTGGGCCAGGACTGATCAGGGATAAAAGAGAAACAAGTCTGTAGTCTGAGAAGGTAAGGGAGGTCTTTAATGAATACTTTGCTTCCGTTTTTCAATGAGAGGGACCTAGATGCATGTGAGGTCGGTGTAGAACAGGCTTGTGCTGGAACAAATTGACATTAAAAATGAGACATTAAGAATTTATGAATACAGTTCAGGTAGGTAAGACCCTGGGCTGGAGGGATATATCCCAGGTTACAGTGGGAAGCAAGGGAAGAGACTGCTGTGCTGTTGGCAATGATCTTTGTGTCCTCACTGGGCTCAGGAATAGTACCAAAGATTGGAGGATTGCAGGTGTTATACTTTTGTTCAAGAAAGGGAATAGGGATAATCTTGAGAATTATAGATCAGTGAGTTTTTCATCAGTGGTGGGGAACCTATTGGAGAGGATTCTTCGAGACAGGACTTATGAGCATTTGCAGAAGCATCATCTGATTAGGTATAGTCTGCATGGCTTTGTGAGGGACAGATCATGCCTCACAACCCTGATTGTTTCTTTTGAGGAGGTGACAAAACAAATTGATGAAGGAAGACAGAGGTTATATGGCTTTTAGTGAGGTGTTTGACAAGGTTCATTAGGAACATCAGGTGGCATGGGATCCAGGGAAACTTGACTGCATGGATTCAGAATTGTGTTGCCCACAGTAGAGAACAGTAGTAGATGGTGTGTATTCTGTCTGGATGTTTGTAACTAGTAATGTTCTGCAGAGATCTGTTCATTTATTTTATTTAGTGATACAGAGTGGAGTGGGCTTTTTTGGCCCTTTGAGTCATGCCTCCCCAGCAACCCATGACAAATCTAGTTAACCCTAACCTAATCATGGGACAATTTCCAATGATTAATCAACCCAGTACATATTTGGACTGTGAGAGGAACCCACAGCACCTGGGGAGAACCCATGCATTCCATGGGGATGCTGCAGACTCCTTACAGCACAGTGCTGGAATTGAACTCCAAACTCCAGGATGTCCCAAATTGTAATAGTATTGCGATAACCACTATGGTACGGTGGTACCCTGTCTGGGACCCCAGCTCTTTGTGACTTTTATAAATAATTTAGATGAAAAGTGGAAGACTGAGTTAGTAAGTTTGCAGATGACACAAAGGTTGATGGTGTTGTGGATAGTGTAAAAAGTTGTCATAGCTTACAACAGGATATTAACAGGACGCAGAGTTGGACTGAGACGTTTCAGATGGCATTCAATCCAGTGAAGTGATGCACTTTGGAAGGTTGAACTTAATGGCCGAGTACAAAGTTAACCGCAGGATTCTTAGCAGTATGGAGGAACTGAGGGACCTTGTTCCACATCAATAGATACCCCCCCTCAAAGTTGCCTTGTGAGTTGATAGGAGGGTTGAGAATGCTTATGGTGTGTTGGCCTTTGTTAGTTGGGTAATTGAGTTCAAAAGCCATGAGGTGATGTTTTAGCTCTATAGAACTCTTGTTAGACCACACTTGGAGTATAGTGTGTATAGTATAGTACAGTGTTCAGTGCTGCTTACCTGATTATACGAAGGATGGGGAGTGCAGAGAAGATTTACCAGGATGCTTCCTGGGTTAGAGAATGTGTCTTATGAGGAAAGATTGCACAAGTAAGAGTTTTTTTCTTTGCAATGAAGGAGAATGAGAGGAGACTTGATGGAAGTTTATAAGATGGTAACAGGAATAAATAAAGTGTGCAGCCAGCAGTTTTTCCTCCAGGATGGCAATGGCTAAATTGAGAGAACATGTTTTTAAGGTGATTAGAGGTAAGAATGGGGGGGGGGGGGAATGTCAGAGGTAGGTTTATTTACATAATGAATGCACTGTGGATGGTGGTGTCAGAGTTGGATACATTAGAACATTTAAGAGACTCTTAGATGAAAGAAAAATTAAGGACTATGTGGAATGGAAGGGTTACATTAATCTTGCAGTAGGTTGACAGGTGGACCAAAGAACCTGTACTATGTTGTGCTGTTATATGCTCTATACAGTTAGAATTTTAATTCACTAAGCTGGGCCTAGGATGCAATAACAACATCAGGCTAACCAATTAAATAATTCCCAGTATAACTTTAAACACATGATACTAATTCTAAGCTGGTTATGCAATGAGTAATCATAAAAAATAATTGAATGTTTATGAGTATACCCGGTGCACTGCTGTCATTAGATGCTCGTCTCCAACATTCATGATCACATACACAGTTCATTCTTCTGATGCAGTGGACAGAATAAGTTGGTTTTCTAGATGGATGCTGACCACCAATCAGTCATAGTATGGTAGATTGTGACGTAACGCTAATTTATTGCCTTTAACACTAACTTAGTGATATAATAGCTCACTTGTACAGCATTCTGAGTTAATTCCACAAATCAAATGTTACTTTGGAAATTTAGATATCTGGAATAGAACAATGACAGAACATCTCTGCTAGATCTTTTTCCATGTCTCTGTAAGTTTTCTTCCTTTAATTAGTTATCCAATATCCTGTTACTGTAGGCAGTGCGTCCAAATTTTAACAGTTCATTACATTTAGATGAAAAAAATATTCTTGCCATTATTTTGCTAATCAAAGATCTCTGCCTTCTGGTCGTCAACCCTTGGAAATAGCTTCTTTTTATTAACTGAACCTAATCCTTTCATGATTCCAAACATTTATAACAGATTTGTTCTCAGTTATATCTACTATAAGGAGCATAATTCTAGCCTCTGTAATTTCTTTTTGATGGAAACTTTCTGGTAAATCATCTTGTGCTTTTTCCAAACCTTTTCTATCTTTCCTAAAGTGGGACACCTAGAGTTGGACAAAATACATTAGCTGGGGCTGGGCTCGCGCTTTATGCAGGATTAATAAAACTTCAAAGCCACTTTTCAGCCAATTACCTCTCATTTGGGATAGCTGTTGATTCAGGATGGCTGGGAACCTTTTTCCAAGAAAAGAAGGTTTAACTTCAGGAACTGCTCCAGTCTACCCTGGGGAAACATCAAATTAAAATTAAAATTACAAATTAAATATTTTAGTTTGAATATATAAAAAATCACTGACATAGGTGTTTTAAATGGGAGAATAAAACTAATGGAAATGCTCTGAGAACAAGCATTGACGATGGGCTGAATAGAAATATAAGACTATGACTGTTTTGGTGATGAAGAGCCTGTTCATGTTTGGATTAGATGGGAAAGTGACAGGTATGTGATTAATAGCAGATAAATAGGGGCATTGGTGGGTTATTATGACCTGCAGTACGTCCAATCAACGATGGTAGACCATCTGCACCAAAAAAAACCTCACTTATTGGTTTCTACATTCTCTTGTCATACAGTTTCTCAGCCTTATTGTAAAAATGCTAAAATGCCATCTTTGAGGATTCATATGGAACATAATCTCTTAATAGTATGTGAAGACAATCGAAGAAAATTTAAAAAATAGGGGAAGACTGAACATAGATCTCCTATTGTTGTACTGTTCTAGATGTCTAAATATCTGACGTATCTGTGTTTATGTTTTGCTGTTAAGTAACTACTGGGCATACTGTATGGGACTACTACTGAAGAGACCTCTCCATTGCCTGTGAGAAGGTACTTTGAGGCTTGTGCCTCACACATATGTCAGGTGAACGAGAGTTGATATCCATTATTTTTTTCAATTTCACTATGCAGTTAAGTAGTTGCCATTTTATGTTGAAGCAGAAGTGTCAGTGTAAAGTGACATTACACACTATTTCAAAGGAGAATTTAACACAGGAAATGAAGTCTGTGCATCTATTTTCAGGATAAATGTTCTGAAACTTATTGCTTTCAAATTTATTAGAAATACATGTATGTGAAGTTAAAAATTCACTTAGAAGGGAAGAATCCAACACTGGATGTGATTTAATCAGAAATCCGATCCAAAGTATTACTTAAGAGATTAGATTTTTTTTCCTTGTCTCCTGTTTGAAAATAACAAAAAAACCTTTATGCATTAGATTAGCACGGTGTAAATCGGAGTAATTCTGGATTCCTGGATCAGTTGCTATTGTGGGCTTTTGGAAAAGAGAGGGACATTACCACAAAAAAATCTCCTCAATTTGTATTTGCGAGCCATCCCCAGCTGAAGGGGCTGGGTTCCTGATGAGATGCTAAGGTGTACTAAAGTTCTAATAGTTGTTTTTATTTTATTAGGTTAAGTATCAATATTTTTTGAACTGAGGGTAGAATGCAATATCCTTAAAAAAGTTAAATCAAATGAAGTGTTTGGAAAGAAATGAAATTGCTTTACCAAGAGAGAGGAAAGAAAGAGCCCAGATTCCACCAGATAAACAAATCTCATGGCTTCAGAGTGCACACCTTCCTTTAATGATTTGTAAATTCCCTGCTTGCTGAAAACAATGTTTTTATGTTTCCATGAAAGCTGCTATTAATCCTTTTGAACTGCTAAGAGAGTTTAAAGAATTAACTTCTTCTGACGTGAGGCTTGTATCATGGTGCTGAGCAAAGAATTGCAGGTCATTTAATAAGTCAACTGAGTTACTTGACAGGTTGTTAAAGATGGGGACAATAAGTACTTCCTTTAAGTTGCATCTCTCAGAAATGCAGGGCATCTCAAAGTGGTTTTGTGTTGATGAAGCACTTAAAGCATTTCTTGCTCTGATGTAGGAAGCATAGCAGTTTATTTTCAAACAGCAATACCCCGCAAGCAGTACTGAGGTCAGTAACCAGCTACCTTGATTTTTTTAGTGCTATTAACTGAGTGATAAAAATGGTCCAGGATTTCAAAGGGAGAGCTCTTTCCTTGGACCTTTTACAACTATCTGAGCAGCAGAAACCCATTTAAAAGAATTACTTGGGATTGTGCAGCTCTTGTTCAATGCTTCATTTGTCCACCCTACTTTTATTCTCCTAATTGCTTTAATATCCTTGATGCAGCAACTTTTTAGCATGAGGTATTGGGGGGGGGGGGTGGGGGGTGTCTACTGCACAGGTTCGAAAAAAGCTGCAGCGAGTTGTAAACTTAGTCAGCTCCATCATGGGCACTAGCCTCTGTAATATCCAGGACATCTTCAACGAGCGATTGCTCAAAAGGCAGCATTTATCATTAAGGACCCCAATCACCCAGGTCATGTCTTATTCTCATTGCTACCATCAGGAAAGAGGTACCAGAGCCTGAAGGATTCAGGAACAGCTTCTTCCCCTCTACCATTCAATTTCTGAATGAACATTGAACTCATGAACACTACCTCACTACTTTTTTAATTTATATTTTTGTACTATTTATTTAATTTAACTATTATATACATTTACTGTAGTTCATGTTTTTTCTCTATTGTGCATTGTTTTATACTGCTGTCGGAAAGATAGTAAATTTCATGACATACTGTATGCCAGTAATATTAAATCTGATTCTGATTCTTATTCTAATTACATGAGTGACAAATTCTACATTAAGTCAATCACTTTACCAAATAGATTTGGTGAATTTGAGAATATTTTTGATGGGCTGCCAGGTATTATCTACCTGTGATGTGATTTGAAATTGTGTAGTGTGTTTAGCAAGTGCAGTGCTGCAATGAATGTTGACATAATGTTGTGATTATAATATTGTTCATAATTTTTGGAATTAGAATTTATATTGTGACTGGAACATAAAACACACTGTAGAACAGTACAACACATCACAGATCCTTTGGTCCATGAAGTTGTTTCGACCTGCTCCACAATCAGTCATCCTTCCCTTCTATACAACCCGTAACACTCCATTTTTCTTACACATATGCACCTATTAAAGAGTCACTTAAATATCCCTGTTGTATCATCCTCCACTACTACCTTCAGCAGTGTGTTTCAGGCATCTACCACTCTCTGTGTTTAAAAAAAAAGCCCTGATAAGCCTAGACTTCTCCCTAAATTTGCTTCCACACACCTTAAATGGATGTCCTCTTATTTTGGCCTTTGCCACCCTGCAATAAAAAGGTGCTGGCTGTTTCTTCTGTCTCTACCATCATAATCTTATACACCCCTATCAAGTCAACTCTCATCCTTTTCTCCACAGAGAAAAGCCCCAGCTGACTCACCCTTTCCTCATAAGGCATGCTCTCTCATCCAGGTAGCATCCTGGTAAATCTTCTCTGCGCGCTCTAAAAGTTTCATTGTCAATAGGGTGACCAGAAACTAACACGTTTTCTACTGTATTGATAATCAAATTAAATATCCAGCCATTGATACGTGAGGAGGAGCTGCATTATAAAAATTGAGTTGTTTTTTCATGTAAGTGTTGCTGGAAAGGCAGGCATTCATCGCCAACCCCTCTGTTATTTTTGAAAAGGTGGCACTGCACAGCAGCTTCATTCTTCTCCTGTTCCTACTGCCAAGATGCTCCCACAAAGCTGTTAAAAGCACACAATTAATAAAATTACAGAGAGCTGCACTGAATTCAGTCAGTAGGTACAGCAAATAAAAACAAGACCTCAGATTTAAAATTGAAAGAGTCTTGTCACAAGGCTGCTCCTGTGAAAAATTAGTCATAAAAGTAAATCATTTTATTTTTGTGCATTGATTGGGTCACTAGTTTTATCTCTGCAACTGGTCCCATTACTCATCTGTACTTGATAATCCCAAAAAGAGAGTACAAATAAATCTGGACTTTGTGACCTGAATTTGGTTGCTTATTCAACAAATTCTTGGCTTTGATTAGACTTCAGGTGGGACCTGATTGGAGATGTGGAGCTTTCCACAGGAGTAAAGAAAGACTGGAGGGATTGCATCATGACCTCTGATGCTGAAGGCATAGTAAACTCTTAACACTGTTTTTGAAAAGATATTTCTGTGTGTGTCTGTATGTGTGATTGGTGGGCTAGTTGAAACTCAAGCTGAACAAAGCAACAAAATTATGGTGCTCTGTGTAATACTTTCAATTCCATGTTGGTTCAGATCATACAAAGATCAGCTTTAGTATTCTGTCATATAATCAATCAGGACAAATATTTTGGCTGCTGTTGTTTTGCCACACCAGACTGTACAGATTGAAGAAAACAAAATGCAATAATTTATTGAGAGAATCCATAGTTTCAAGAATCAGTGAAGAATAATTGTGAAATGTTAATACTAACAAGCTTATTATATTCAGTTTTTTGTATAAATGCTGGAATTATTGACAATAAAAAGCAGCTTTGCTGACTGTGTAACTTCCTTTCTTCCCATCCACACCTTGCACTTTTCTCTCCCATTGTTATCGTTTCATGAGACACTAGCAAACTTTCTTTGCCTCAGAAAGCAGAGTTTATGTAAAGAAAGATATTTTCAGAAATTACAGAGAAATATCAATCTGGTTAATCCTCTCAGTCTCTCCATCAACAAAGGCTTCCATAACTAAAGAGAAAGCAAAAATAAGGTTACTTAAGTGTAGTCTACAGCAGAATTTGACACTTTGCAAGTGTCTAGACTTGACCTCCTACCAATGCAGAATTAACTGAATTTAAGCAGGTCATAGGTCTGTAACATGGGTTAGTAAGGAAGTGTTAGGTAGTGGGGTGGAGATATGTCTTACCAAAGGAGGTGTAAGGTGCTAGTTCCCTCTGCTATTCTGCAGGGCACCCTTCAGCAAGGTGTAACACCTGCTCAGGCCCCCCAATCAGGGTCATGTGAAGCCATAGGAACAGGTGGTGGATGGCTGTATGAGCAGCTGGTGCATATCGCAAGACCTAGTTATGTGACCACTGACACCAGGCTGAGAATCTCTGAAGAGCATTGATAAATGCTGGGGTCTCCCATCTTGTATTGACACTGCTCAGATGAAGACACTAGCAAACCACTTCTGTAGAAAAATTTGCCAAGAAGAATCATGGTCAGAGACCATGATCATCCACGTTGTACAGCACGGCACATGATCATGATGGTGATGATAAAGGAAGGCTTCCATAATCAGACATGTTGCCTTATACATAACTTAATAAATTAATAATGTATATATCTCTAAGGTGAATGTAAAATATCCCATTACAGTGTTCCAAGAAAACAAGGACCAAAGGGTGATCAGTAACCTTCTATGAAGTTTAATAATCACCCTTCTGTCAGCCCCGTTGACATAAATGATTGAGTAACATATTATTAATTGTGGATACTTACGGTGCACAAACTTTATGCTGAGCTTCCACACCTCACAAGAATAACTGCACTTCAGGAATACTTCACTTCATATATTTGTGACATTCTGAGTTCACAAAGCTCCTGTATAAATAATAATATTAATAGCTTCTTTATGGAGCATATTTCATACAGACGATGTATTTCAAAGCGCTTTGCAATTGGGTAAAGTGCAAACATGAAAATAAAATAACAAATAAATATCAAAATAAACATGAATAGAAAATACAAATAGATGTTAGTTAAAAGCAAGGGTAAATAAACAGGTTTTGAACTGGTGTTTAAAAGTGACATCTGAGTTTTATGTATTGAATTCCTCAGCTTAAGAGCGTAGTTCAAAAAAGCTGACCTGCATATTATATTTTGAGGGAGATTGTCTAAATTTAAGAAACTGGCAGAATAAACCTGAGAGCTTGAGCAGGATATTAAAATGAAAGTGATTTTGTGATGTACTCCTTTCCCAAACCAACTATTCTCTGTAATAATCTTGGAAAAATGGGCTTTTCTTGCAGAACATATATCAGCACTAAAGGAGGCAAATTTTTCCTTGAAAATAGAATGGTGGACTTCTATCCCAGTTTTTCTCCATTTTCTCCCAGCTAAAAGGTTCAATTATTATCAAAGTATGTGCACGGTATACAGCTCTGAGGTTTGTCTTCTCCAGATAGCCATGAAGCAAAGAATAAAACATGGCAGTCATTCAAAGAGAAGCTCAAACTGACTGGCCCACACAAAAGAGAATGGCAACATAATTATCAATTCTCTAAACTGCCTCCCTCCACACAAAGCACAGCAAGAAACCCCCTCCCCACACAAAAGATCTAACAAAATTGAACATAAACATCCACACCCTCCCAAACCCCCCTCCCTTTTCGCAAGAAAAACTAACAACACTCAACAAGAATATCTGCTCCAATTTCACCTCCCCACACACAAAAATACAATGAGAAGGAACAGGCGAAAATACAGAATATAAAATCTGTAAGACTGAAAAAGTCCACAGTGTATAAAACAATAGACCAATCCATAAACACAGAACCTCAGTAACATCCTCTGACATTATCAAAAGAGAAAGACTGCACTTGAATGCCTCTCCTCCGGGCACAGCAAGCACCGCACAGCGATAGGCCACCACACAACCTCCTTCCTTGGCAACAGAGGAATCCCATCAGCAAGCAAAAGGCAGGCAGTCAGTATTGAGCCCTCACTCACCTTCCCCATTCACCTCAATGTTTCAATCTACCTCAATGCTTTAATCAGCAAAATGGAGTTGAACACCGGCTCGCACCCATCTCTAAGTTTCTTCGCCTTGAAGGCGTTCGACCTCATGCTCACTTCTTGGAATTCTCTCTGAGACAGCAAAGACCTTGATCATTCAAGCAATCTCCAAGCTGTAAATCGCAGGTTCCAACAGTTTGAGAAACACACTTAAGGTGAAAAACAAGTGAGATAAGCAGTTTTGTGGACTATCTGGAAGATGTCGATCAAGGGAGCATTGTACATTGACGCCATCTTGACCAGAGCATATCTCTGCAAGATCTCTTGAGTTCATGGATGGAAGGGTTTAACACACTGTGTTTAATATATTTGTCAAATTATTGCTGAAAGAATCAACCATTTTCTTTACTAAGCAGTTTAGGTCACATAGGGCAGCTAAACTAGCCAGCTCAGAGGACTTAATTAACCTTGCAGCATTAGAAACCATTTTTTTTACCATAATGTCTTTCTTGGTCTTAGTTACAGGCAGGAGGGCATCACAAAGTACTCAAAAATGATCAGAGACAGTGATATCAAACAGAAAGAGATTAATAATATTTAACCCTTTTGTCATTACCAAGTCAAGTGGATTTCCAAGTCGATGGGTGGGCTCAGTAACATGCTGGGTAAGATTGAAGCGGTTTAGTAAGCTTATGAATTCAGCGGCCACAGAGCTCAAATTTGAGAGATCATTAATATGAATATTTAAATCACCAGCAATGGCAAACTTGTTGTAGTTTAATAATATAGAGGATAAGAATTCCAAATATTCCAAGAGAAAGCAGGGATTGGATTTAGGAGGGTGATAAATGATAGCGCAGATCTTGAGATCTGAAGTGCATGTTTTAAATATATGTAAGTCAAAGCTTGTTGACAGACAGTAGATTGCTTCTAAAATGCACCTCATTTACCTACTTGGGACATTTTAAATTTGTGCAGGTTGTGTATGTTGGAAAGTAAGTCAGGCAGGTGTTTTTTTAATTATTTTTTTATTGAAGTTTATCATCAAACAAACATTTCCATAAGATGTATTTCAGACATTGTACATATATATCATATAATCATATATATCACAAATCTCCACAAAGTATTTATCTGAGGTATCCACTTATAGAAAAGAGTGGAAAGAAAAAACAAGCAAAAGGAAAGAACTATGTACAAGGAGGGAGTGATCTTTTTTCAACGTATTCATTGATTTGTGAGAATAAAATCAAGCCTATGAGGCATTATGTAGTTAAACCATTTTTCCCAGTATGAATAAAATTGTTCCAGCTTATGATTAACAGATGCTGTTATCTTCTCCATTTTGTAAATGTCCATTGTAATTTCCATCCATATATTTAAAGTTGGGCTCTCCTGTGATAACCATTTCCTAGTAAGAGTCTTTTTACCAGCCACCAAGTGTATTCATTAAATATTTATCTCTTGTCAACCATTCTTGAGGTATATATCCAAAATATATGGTCTTACTCTCTAAGGGTATGTCACATTTAAAGATGTCTTGTAGGGCATTGTGTATCCCCCTCCGATAGTTTTTGATAACAGGGCAGTCCCAAACAATATGATAATGATTTGCATTTTGATTTCCACAATTTCTCCAGCAAACAGGGAGGTTACTATCATCATGGGATTTCTGAGAGGGTATAATAAAATATCTTATCGTTTTTCCATCCAAACTCCCTCCATTTCTGTGAACTATTTTTCTCCTATTTTCACCTATTTTTCTTCTGAAGGGGACTTTTTTTAAAGTTAAGATTATCTAAGTTGAATACACTTTAGACTAAGAGGAAGTGTTGAATGAAAAGTATCTTATTCTCCATTGTAGTCTCCCCTCATCAGTATAACTGACAACTAGGATGTAACATGCTTCCAATCCCTCTGCTAAGTACAAGCCTGGGCTTCAGAATCAATGGATATACTTGGGTGTGTAGTGTCTGGAGTCATGATTTCTCTACTGTAGAAAGTTTTGAGGAAGATTGTCTGAATAAAGTACCTTTTCTAGAATTTTGTATCTGCCCAAATATTCTTATTAATATGGTGATATAAATAAGAGTATTTGGGCAGATACACATACCCCTCAGAGGAAATTGGGGGTATCTCATTAAAACCTATGGAATACTGAAAGGTCCCAATTGAGTGGATGTGGCGAGGATGTTCCTTATGGGAGGGTGGAGTCTAAAGCCAGAGGACACAGCCTCAGAATAAAGGGGTGTCCTTTTAGAATAAAGATGAAGAGGAGTTTCTTTAGCCTGAGAATGGTGAAACTATTGAATTTGTTGCCACAGATGGCTGTCAAGCCCAAATCTTAAGGTATATTTAAGGCAGAGGCCGATAGATTCCTGATTAGTCAGGGTGTGAAGGGATATGGTGAGAATCCAGGATGTTGGAACTGAGAGGGAAAATGGGTCAGCCATAATTAAATGGCAGAACAGACTTGATGGACCAAATAGCCTAATTCTGCTCATATATCTTATGGTCCTATGGTAACATGAGAAGGTACAAAGCAGGAACGACCTATTGTAAATCAGCTAACAGTCCATTGTACAATTTCACCGTTCAATGTGAATTTATTGCCAAAGTACAAACAATTCACCATTTACCACCCTGAGATTTATTTACTTGCAGGTATTCACTGTAAATAGAAAGAAGCACAGTAGAATAAGTGAAAGACTGTGTACAACAAGACAGACAAGCAATGAACATGCAAAACACAACAAACTATGCAAAGACAAAAAGTGAAGTTGATTGAAGGTATCCCATTTGGTTCAAGAGCATGATGGTTGAGGGGTAATGACTGTTTCTGAACCTGGTGCTGTGAGTCCGGAGGCTCCTGTACATGATGGCAGCAGTGACAACAGAGCATGACCTGTTGATGGATGCTGCTTTCCTGCGATAGCACTCCATGTAGTTGTGCTCAGCAGTGGGAAGGGTTTACCGTGTTCTTTGGTTCTTTTTATGCCTACTTGAATCAAAGGTCAAACCTCACTAAGATTTAGAGCAATATTCTGACTGACACTTCAATGTCTTACATAAAGATTTCTGTCTTGTTGGAAGAGCCATATCTTTTTGAAGAGAAATTAAACTCTTGTCTCATCTGCTTCTTGCAATGGAATAAAAGACCCTTTTGTAACACGTGTCATTTCACTAACACTGCCAAAGCACATTTACAGATTAGCTATCTTAGTGCTCTTTGGAGCACTTGCACCACGCAGACTGGCTGCTACATTTTCTACAATGTGAAGTAGACCACCGTCAAGAAATAATGCATTACATGTTTCGTGTTTTGGATTTCCTGATGACAGGAAAGGAGCTTTGAATTTCAAATTTTCATACTGAATCAATTTCATTTAACTAGAAATATAAATACTCTTTTCTTCCTCTGATTCTCTTTTAGTATTACCATCATTTTTTTCCACGCGCATTGGCAGTGTACTTTGTATATTTACCTCCCTCTGTGTAATTGCATGTCAATAAACAGTCCATGTACATGCTTCTCTTCAGACCATTATGCCAACGTAAGACCAATTGTGCCAATATAGCTGCCCTGCATCCGTGTCACGAAAGTATAATTAGGTTTTTTATCACGCAACTTGATATAAATTCAGATGGCTGACTGAAACCTATTTTCCCTTTGATTGGGTTGGAAGGGTTTTGGCCTAAAATGTCAATTGTACTTGTTTCCTAGATGCTGCCTGGCCTGCTGAGTTCCTCCAGCATTTTGTGTTAGTTGCTCGGATTTCCAGCATCTGCAGATTTTCTCTTGTTCCCTCTGGCTTTGTTTTTTTTTCTGGAACTCTTGGCTGTACACAAAGATATTGGAAAGTAATTTTGTGAACTAACAGAGAAATACCATTTGGCCTTTGAGAGAAACTGACTGCATATTTAGTGTTGGAACATTTACAAGACATTTGAACAGTTGGGGTATGATGCAATTACAGATCAGGGCATTCCAGAGTTCAGAGTTCAGTTCTTACAGATCGGTAAGGAGTTTGTATGTTTTCCCTGCGAACTGCTTGGGTTTCCTCTAGGTGCTCTGGTTTCCTCCCACAGTCCAAAGACGTACTGTTTAGTAGGTTAATTGGTCATCACAGGCTCTGCTGTTACTTTGTAATGGCAGTTACATGCTGGACTCAGGACTAACTCTCTGAAATGATAATGTTGAAGAATTCGAAGTTGCTGACTCTCTCTTTCTCTGATCCCCTGATGAGGACCTACACATTGACCTCCAATTTTCTCCCTCTGTAATCAATAATCAGTTCTGGTTTCTCTGACTTGCAGAGAGAGGTGGTTGTTGTGGCACCATTCAGCCAAATTTTCAATCTTCCTTCTATATGGTGATTCATCACAATCTTGGATTAGGTCAACATCAGTGGTGTCATCAGCAAACCTAAATATGGCATTGGAGTTGTGTTTAGCCTTACAGTCATAATTATAAAGTGAATAGAACAGGGGGATAAGCACAAAACCTTGTGTGTGCCTCTGCTGATGGAGATTATGGAGGAGATATTGTTGCCAAACTGAACTGACTGAGGAAATCGAGGATCCAGTTGCACGAGGAGATATTGTGGCCCAGGTCTTGGACCTTATTGATTAGGTTTAAGGGAATGATAGTGTTGAATGCAGAGCTGTAGTCAATGAAGATTGTCCTGATGTACGCATTTCTTAGGAATAAAAATTACTCTTTCAACCTTGGTCTTTCTCCTCCTAGGGCCAGCTGCCCCATGAGCCCTTTTTAAAATGCTGATTGGGTTAAATGCAGAATGTTGGGAGGTAACATAAGAGTCTGTAGATGCTGGAATCTAGAGCAATACAGAAAAAGTTGGAGGAGATTTGTACCTCAGGCAGTAACTATGGAGGGAAATTTACAGTTGCTGTTTCGGGTAGAGACTGTCATCTGGGCAGCTTTTACTCTGATGACTTTGTGTTCAATGCAACCCCACTAAAGTCTACATCAGGGCATGAGATCCTGGTGCAGCATTTCCACAATTTACTTCCCCCCTTAGAAGATGCTGAGCTCCTCCGACATTCTGTTGCATTCTTCCAAATTCCAGAACCAACAGACCACCAAAGTCGGGTGTCTGCTCAACTGTAACTGCAACAGCATCTGCTGGCTGCAGTCTCGTTCTGGTCACATTGACTGAGCAGCACCAGAGGGGAATGGCTTAGCAATGCAGTGGAGAAAGGACCTGATGAGACTCCCCTGCCCCGCCATACTTAAATGAACGATGACCGATGGAGGCGTGCGTCCTGCTTGTATCCTATCCTGGAAACAGCCCAAAGTCTGGAAGACAGTACGATGAGGACATGTTTTGACCAGGCACTTCCGGTTTGGGGGAAGGGGCTTGTGGCTGTCCTCAGGGGATTGATGTGCTGGCTCCTGAGCACATCCTCCCGCCCACAACAGCCGCCACAAAATCTCAATGGAGGTGGCTCCCGAGCTTATGGAAACCCAGAGAGGCAGTGGCCAGATCTCTCCATGGCTTCTCCCGCTCCCAAAGTGGTGAGGGCCCCATCGGACGTTGAATACGACAGGTGAACTGAGCTGTGTCACGAGTGAGGGGGGAGGAACACGGCCGTATAGTTTCCAAAGAAGTTGCATGTCCCAAGCTGGGGGGAGGGTCTTATGTCTAGAGAGGGGTGAGGAGGCAGGAACGGACCCCTCACTCCAATTTGGGCAACTCTTGTCCGGGATTCATGGGCAGAAGGGCAAACAGCAGAGGTACTGATCAGTAACACCAGTATTGACAGTGGACAAACTATTTGCTTTATTGATTTATTATTCAAAGTTCAAAGTAAATTTATTATCAAAGCACACATATGTCACCACATGCACCCCTGAGATTCTTATTTTTACGGGCATACTCAGTAAATTATTATTGTCGCATGTATCGAGATACAACAATTTTGCATACTCTCTATACAGTTTTTTTTAAATCTTTGCGCTAGTGTAAGGGAAAAACAATAACAAAATGATTGTAGAAGGTAGTGCTAAATTATAAAGAAAACACAGTTCAAATAGATAATGTGCAAATGCTATGGTGAGGTAGATTTCAAGATCTTTTCTGTGTAAGAGGTGAATCAA
Organism: Hypanus sabinus; assembly: GCF_030144855.1. NCBI lineage: Eukaryota > Metazoa > Chordata > Chondrichthyes > Myliobatiformes > Dasyatidae > Hypanus > Hypanus sabinus. The sequence goes on along the minus strand of NC_082713.1, from coordinate 71,118,802 downwards.
GAGCCTAATAATAGAGGGCATCACTGACTAGCAAGGCATCTGACCAAAAGTCCCTAAAAAGGATTGCGAGGACTGCTGTGAAGATCATTGGGGTCTCTATTCCACCCATTAGAGATAATTATCAGGAGCACTGCATTTGCAGGGCCCTTAGCATTGTCTGAGATCCCTCCCATCCATCCAACAGTCTCTTTGAGCCCTTCCCCTCCCATCAGGCAGGAGGTACTTTAATATTAGGGGAAGAATTGTGAGGATGGGAATGAACTTCTTCCCTTAGACTACTGTTCTTCCTGTCACCACTCAGTTCTCATCACGTAAGAAGCACCGGTAGTGTTATACTGTTAACCTTATTATTTGTTCATTTCTTTGTGGTATATTACTTTATATGTAATGTATGTGAGGTAAATGTACTGTGTTGTGCACCTTAGTCCAGAGAAACGTTGTCTCACTTGGCGGTATGCATGTGTATGGCTGTTTGACAATCAGCTTGAACCTGAACTTGAGATGCTGTCCTTGATCTTGGTGGTGGGTGTTTTCAAGTTTTTACATCTTATGTCTTATGCAAGGGGGAGGGGGTGTTTTTCAGGGAGAAGAGGTGTGACCAGGGTGTGAGGTGTCTTGAATTATGTTAGCTGATTTTCCTTGGCAGTGGGAAGAGTAGACAGAGTCCCTGCAGAGGAGTCTGGTTTATGTGAAGGATTGAGCTCGACCAGGTGGATTTGATCTCCTTGTCCAATTTGAAATATTCACAGTAGGAGAATGCAGCATATCAGATGGCAGCGATCTACTTGCAGTAGGTAACAAGGATTATTTTAAAGCTTCTTCAATCCCAGCTGTAAAAAGATAAAAAATTGACAATGTGTGATGCCACAAGTTTATTGGTAGTATTGATCTTTCCACCCCCGCTAATTGATTATTTTTGATACCTTTCTGAGGACAATTTGCCTGATGGTTATTGTTACCATAGCAATAAAATGGATTTTTCTAAGGCTAAGCCAGCACTTAATCTGCTTAAGAAATAGAAGTAGAAGATGCTCAACAGATTAGTGTAGGTGGAATCATGGACACAGTGTAGCTGGAAGCTGTGGGTTGGTGGTGGGGGGGGGGGGGTGTTGGCTGGACAGGGTCTGTATGTAGGCCAGGAATGTGTCCAGTATGCAGATATTGATATGGTTTGGAATCTGAAGCTTGCATGGAAGTCCTTGGCAGTGTTGATCGCTGCATGACACCGTCAGTAGCTTTTGTGCTATTTGTATTTTTATTTGTTACTAGTGGGAAAACTGTGCCCCGATTCTTGTAAATAACAAGGACTTAGTATGCTGCCATTGTGCCAAGGCATGTACACATTGGTCAGTCATCTGTGCCTCCTACTACTGCCCATATTAAAATGAACTATTATGGGGAAGATGAAGTATGAGGACTCAGAGATTGTAATAGCTAGACAGCATTCTTTATCCAGTCATCTTGTGTGTGAAATAGGGACAGGAAATTAATCAGTTTGTAAATATTAATCATCTGAGAAACGATTGCATCTTCCTTCATAGGTTGATAATCTGAAAGAAATAAGACCATTGAAATTCTAACAGCAACTCTTTCTCAGTACCATCGAACAGAACTGAAGAATACAGACTACAGTTTGGCTTCCATGACTCTTCAGCACAGTGGAAGAGCAGATAGCTATAAAAGTGACATGATTTGAAGAATCCTTTTATCAAAATGCACCAAGGGCTGTGTATGCAGCTGATGGTGTTGGATAATCTCTGAAAGGCAGCTTGCCTCATTTGTCAGACTTGCTGACTGGGCAATGGTGCAGGATGCCACTTGACAGTACTGTAACAGGATTTTCATTCCACCAGCTGTGGTTTACTTGACTGATGCTGGTAATAGTACAGCACAGGATGGATAATCAAAACTGGTCCCCAGCATTTAGAATTAATTATTTGTAGAATAATAATGTCCTTGACTGAAAGGAAAGAGGATAGGAAACTGCAGTTAGAGAATGAACTGCTGACAGAGTTTAATATATTGCCAACACGAGTGAATCTGCAGATGCTGGAAATAAATAAAAACACAAAATGCTGGCAGAACTCAGCAGGTCAGACAGCATCTATGGGAGGAGGCAGTGATGACGTTTGAGAGTTTCGGCCCGAAACTTCGTCACTACCTCCTCCCATAGATACTGCCTGGCCTGCTGAGTTCTGCCAGCTTTTTGTGTTTAATATATTGCCGGTGTTTATATTGAGACTTATCAATTTTAATTCTCCAGTTACCTTCCAGGTTAAGTTAGGCATCATAAATATGAAGATACAAAGCCAAATGTTAGGAATCTGCCTCTGTTCACCCCAGCTCAATTACTACATACCCTCCCTTATAGGCCTTAAATTTAGAGAAATATGACAGGATTCCTACTTCTGATTATTATCTGCTGTCTTGAAGGTTCTGCAGGAGGTGCTTATGTTGGGACAGGGTTAAGCTGGTAGCTCTGGGTTTTGAAATGCCCTGTTAAAGGTCATCAAGCTCTCGTGAAGAATTGGCATTTAGACAAGGTACCAGAAGGAAATTACCATCTGTGGTGTCATTTCTCAATAGGAGCTGCCCTTTCCAAAAATTATGGAGAAAATACAAGTGCAAATACAGTTCAGGTTTTCATTATTCAACTGTGACATTCTTTTGTTGGAGGGTTTTGATTATGTGAGAATAATTACAAGTCAGGAATTCAGCAGATCAAATAGCAAATTGAAAGTCTAATGCTCTAGTAACTTTATTGTTGTTATACAGACCCTCAGTTGTAACAACCAAAGTACAAATGATAGTGGGCAATATTAATTCTGTTTGTTACAAATAACATATCTTTGTCAAAGTGCCCCGCATTCCTTGCTCTTGTGTGATGATTAGAGGAAGGATGAATGATGATGGCAGTCAGAATTCGAAACAAGTTTAATATCACTGACATATGTCATAAAATTTGTTATTTTGTCGCAGCTGTGGCATGCAATACATAAAAATTACTATAAGTTACAATAAGAAATATCGATAAATAAGTCATGCAAAAATAAAAGCAAAGTAGTAAGCTCGTGTTCATGGACCATTCAGAAATCTGATATGGAGGAAAAGTTCCTAAAATGTTATGTGTCTTTGTGTACTGTATCTCCTCCCTGATGGTAGTGATAAGAACAGGGCATTTCCTGGATGGTGAGGGTCCTTAATGGTGAAAGCCACCTTCTTGAGGCATTACCTTTTAAAAATGTACTTAATAGCGGGGTGTCCGGTGCCCATAATAGAGCTGGCTAAGGTTACAAACCTTATAGCTTTTTCTGAGGCTCTGAATTGATGCCTCCATACCAGGTGTAATGTGACCAGTCAGAATGGTCTCCTTGGTTCATCTGTAGAAATTTGCTAGAGACTTTAGTGACATACCATATCTCCTCAGATTCCTAATGAAATATAGTCACTGCCATGCGTTCTTCAATATGTTGGGTCCAGGGTTAATCTTCTGAGTTGAGGCTATCCTTGCTTACCTGAAGTTATCATTCAAAATGATAGAGGTGTACAAGATGATAAGAATCATAGATTGAATGGATAGCCAGAGATATCTTCCCCCCGGGGTGGAAGTGGCTAAAAGGAGGAGGCATAATTTTAAAGTCAGTGGATAAAAGTATAGGGCAAACACGAGGAAATCTGCAGATGCTGGAAATTCAAACAACACACACAAAATGCTGGTGGAACACAGCAGGCCAGGCAGCATCTATAGGGAGAAGCACTGTCGACGTTTCGGGCCGATACTTACTATCTTTCCTTTCAGTTAGTCCTGACGAAGGGTCTTGGCCCGAAACGTCGACAGTGCTTCTTTCTTAGTTTAGGAGCTTTTAAGGAATTCTTAGGGACATGGATAATAGAAAAATGGAGGTCTATGTAGGAGGGAAGGATCAGAGAAGGTTAAAAGGTCAGCACAATATCATGGGCCAAAGGGCCTGCACTGTGATGTGTGTTCCATGCTCTAAAACATGCAGAGATTGGAGGCTTTCTTGTTCTGTAATATGAATAAAATAGTTTGGATTATGTGCTGATTTGAACAATCACAAATTCCCACTGTTCGAAGAAGACATGGTGATTGACACTGTCAATATCATTCTGGTAGGCCTTCATCATCTTTCAAGCTGGCTCATTTTGCCTCCATTAGACATTTTCTTAAGGATATTTCCTATGTTGTAAATATTATTTTTCAAACTATTTCCAGGAAAGCATTAAATTAGAATATTTGTTTTAATTTGTTCTCTGTTGCACTTGCTTCAGTGCAGACTGAATAATGTATTGCTTTTAACTTTTCCTAATTCTAAACCTTCACTAAAATATTTCAGCAACATCAGTCAAATAGGAGTTGTGATAATATCTAGTATTCTTATAAATTTGATTCACTAAAATAGGATTGTACATTTGAGATAAATTTTTGAGATAAGTGCGAGTTTTGTAACATAATAGAGAAAAAATGGTAATTACAGAACTTTTATTGGTGGTAGGAATAATTTGAGGCGATGATTTAAGAGCATTAGAGATAAATTGTATTAGTCTGACCTTAAAGGCTTCTGGCTCGTACAAATTCTCCTATGCGATATTGATGCTTGTGGGTAAAAATAAACCTGGCAATAATACTGTGAGCTGTTGTTTTGTCAATTGCATGATTTGTACTCTGACAGATATAGATTTATGAAGCTTTTATCAGAATATTTGATGGTTTGTTTTGAGCTATTATCATGCCTTAAATGCCAACAGTGACAAGTTATGAAATTAAATTCAACAAATTTGTTAATGCATGGAATTTAAAATTTCATGCTGATTTTCAAATCTTTCCATGGCCTTGTCTCACCATCTATAAAACCACCTTCATCTGTGGAACCTAACCGTCTGAGCACCTCTTGCCTCTCTCCCCACCCTGTAATTCTGAAATTTGCAGACGTTCCTTTAGCTGCCTAAGGCATAAACGTTTAAATTACTTCCCTAACCTTATCTATTTCTCAGTACTTTTTAAAGCTGCTTCGCAAATTCTATTACATTTTTCCCTGTTTACAGTCACCTTTTGTAATGTCTGCCCCTTTGGAATGAATTCAGTTTACATCTGATTAATTGCTTTTATCACTTACTTGTTATCTAAATGTTTGTTGTGGTTTTGGATATCTGGAAAGTGATATGCAATGCAAAACTGTGCAGAAGTCCTAGGCAGATATAAAAAATTCTGTAAAGCGAAGATGCTTTCAAAAATAATGAAAAGTTTCTAAATATCAAAGAAAACTACCATAAAGAGCAGTAAACAGTTAAAAAAAAAGCTATATTGAATCAGTATTTGGTGTGATCACTCTTAAAACTGCATCAAATCTCTTAGGTATGCTGTTGAGCAGTTTTATAAGAAAATTTCTGTTTGGTTGTTCCAAAAAACTTAGAGAACTTGCCACAGTTCTTCTGCAAACTTTGGCTGCCTTGCTTTCATCTGTCTTTTTGGGCAATCCCAGACAGCCTCGATGATGTTGCAATCACTGCTCTGGGGAGGCTATTACCATCTGTTGCAGAGCTCTTTGTTCTGCTTTTCACTGAAGATAGTTCTTTATGACCTTGGCTGTGTTCTGGGGGTCATTGTCCTGCAGCAGAATGAAGTTGGAGCTGAACAGATGCTTCCCTGATGGTATTGTGTGATGGATGAGAATCTATTTGTACTTCTCAGCATTGAGGATTTTATTAATTCTGACCAGATCACCAACTCCATTTGCAGAAATGCAGACCCAGATCTGCAAGGAACCTCCACCATGCTTCACAGTTAGCAGCAGACACTCAGCCATGTTCAGTCCAGAGCACTTGATACCATGGTTCCCCTTCTGATTTAGAAGGGACGCCAGTTCAATGTGTCTCTTGACTACTGCGCTCAGTGTCTGTGACCGACCACTGTGTTTCTGGTCATCAACCTTGCCCATTTCTTTGTGCTTCTTCAGAAAAACTTGGACAGCACATCTTGAAGCTCCTGTCTGCCATGAGATTTCTGCTTGGGCGAGACCGTGCCAATGCAGGATGACCACCTTGTGTCTTGTTGCTTTGCTCACTCCTGCCATGGTGTACAAATTGATCATTTGAAGGTTAAACTGTCACATTGACCACACCCTCACCTATTACTTTGGTTGTCCTTCACCTAGCTTGATTCCTTCTACACCTGTTTCTGATTTAATTAATCAATTTAGTTCATTCAACTCATTATGTCATTGATCATTAGCACCTGCTTGTTACTTTTGTTTAATCACGCTGTGGGTTCTATGCCTACAAAATAATCAAATTTTTGTTTGAAAAGTGATCTGTTACTTAATAAGTTCCTTTCTTTAATGAAATAGAAAAATACTCTGTAACATTTAGTTTTTTGGAAAGTTAATGTTTGGACATCTATAATAACAGAACAAAAATCTTAGGTACATTTATATAGCTATGGCGCCTAAGAAAATTTCTGTCTTCCGCTGTACTGTAGCCACAAAAAAAAAACAGATTTCTTGACAAATGTGAGCGATGATAAATCTGATTCTGATATAGGTATCTATTGTGTACAGAGAGTAGGAAAGGGTCAGGGGGATGGGAATCATGCTTGGAAAAGGGGGAAGGGAGAGGGGAGGGAGCAGCAAGCACCAGAGAGACTTTCTGTAATGATCAACAAATCAACTGTTTGGAATCAAATGACCTTGCCTGGTGTCTCAGTGCTGGATGTGTCTGTACTCCCCTCCCGTGGCACTCCACCCTCACCATTTCCAACACCCTTTGCTCCCGCCAAGTTTACATACTTGCTCTCCACTCCATGTTGACACTATGCAAAAGTCTTAGGCACCCTAGCTATATATGTACCCAAGACCTTTGCATAGTGCTGTAAATGTTGCTCTTTTCTACTGACTTACTAATGCTGAAGACAAAAAAGTAAATACCCAAAACTAAATTTATATAAAAAATCTAGTGTGCTTAAGACTTTTGCACAGTACTGTATATAAATACAAATGTTAGCCTATCTCATTTTAGAAATGAGGGGAATGATCTCTTGGTAGAATGCTTAATCTTGCATCTTTGAGCATACAAAAGCTTCTTGCAGGTTCTGTCTAGTACTGTAACAACCTGACGTAGAGCAGGTGAGTAAGTGTATATAATTGTGTAGTGAGGATAAGTCAAGTGCCTGATGCATTTATATGTCAATGACATTTGTTTTAAACTTTCTTCCTGAGATCTACTTATCTTGGGGAATGTGGGTGAAGTCAGCTGATTTAACACTGGCTTCAATGATGTACCAGTTACTTACAAATTCATTCATCTATTCAGAGCAGATGGGACTGCCAATTACTTTTAGATATTCACTAAATGAGTGTTATCTTTGCTGCGTAAACTGCTCATAGAGGCTTTTGTGGCACAATAAGGAGACCATTTAGTCAATCGTGTCAATGCTGGCCAAACAGTTATTTAGGTAACCCCACTTCCAGCTTGTATTCCATTATCTGAAAGGTTATAACTCTTCAACAGCAACTCCTGCTCCTTTTTCATCTTCCATTATCCTTTTAGGTAGGTACTTCACTTACTATAATATGTTTTAGGTGAAAGCAAAGTCCTCAACTTGCATTTAATCCAATGGTTGCTTTCATCAGAGCTCACTAATTATTAGCCACCCTGCCAGGCAAATATGTTGTTCCTGTTCAGCTGGCATAAATCACTTAGTTTTGTATGCTTTGGTTAACTCTCCCCTCCTCTACTTTTATTCCAAGTAAGAATAACAAAACCATCCATGTTTAAAGTTTTTCTTGTTCTCAAGACTGAGCCTTGACCTAAACTACCAAATCTTCTTTTCTCTCCAATACATTTTCCTTTTATTTCACAATGAGCTTTTGGCACATTGGCCTTTATAAATCACAGTATTGAATATAAGTGTAGGAATGTTATGGTGAGGTTGTATAAGACATTGGTGAGGCTGAGTTTGGAGTATTGTGTGCAGTTTTGGTCACCGAATTACAGGAAGGATATTAATAAGGTTGAAAGAGTGCAGAGAAGGTTTACAAGGATGTTGCCAGGACTTGAGAAATTGAGTTACAGAGAATGATTGAATAGGTTAGGACTTTATTCCCTGGAGTGTAGAAGAATGACAGGAGATTTGATAGAGGTATATGAAATTATGATGGTTATAGATAGAGTGAATGCAAGCAAGCTTTTTCCACTGAGGCTAGGGGAGGAAAAAACCCTAGGACATGGGTTAACGGTGAAAAGGAAAAAGTTTAAAGAGAATATTGGGGGGGTGCTCCTTCACACAGAGAGTGGTGGGAGTGTGGAATGAGCTGCCAGTTGAAGTGGTGAATGCAGGCTCACTTCTAACATTTAAGAAAAACTTGGACAGGTACATGGATGAGAGGTATATGGAGGGATAAGGTTCAGGTGCAGGTCAGTGGATCTAGACAGAAAAATGGTTTGGCACAGCCAGGAAGGGCGAAAAGGCCTGTTTCTGTGCTGCAATGTTCTATAGTTCTATGGTTCTATCCCCAGCACCTGCACATTTTTGTTTTTAACATTTTTTAACATAAGCTCTGGTAGCATCTTTTAAACCTGTAAATAAATCATGAGTTTGACTGTGCTTCCAATGGATTAATCTGAACAAAACAAAAGAGATGGTTGTTGACTTCAGGAGGACACGGAGCAACCACTCTCAGCTGAACATTGAAAGCTCCTAGGTAGAGATTGTTAAGAACACCAACTTTCTTGGTGTTCACCTGGCGGAGAATCTTACCTGGTCCCTCAAAACCAGCTCCATAGCAAAGAAAGCCCAACAGCGTCTCCACTTTCTGCAAAGGCTGAAGAAAGTCCCACCCTCCATCCCACCATCCTCATCACATTCTACAGAGGTTGTATTGAAAGCATCCTGAGCAGCTGCATCACTGCCTGGTTCGGAAATTGCACCATCTCGGATCGCAAGACCCTGCAGCGGATAGTGAGGTCAGCTGAGAAGATCATCCCGCCATTACAGACATTTACACTACACGCTGCATCTGCAAAGCAACCAACATTATGGAGGACCCCATACACCCCTCATACAAATTTCACCCTCCTGCCATCTGGGAAAAGGCACTGAAGCATTTGGCTCTCATGTCCAGACTATGTAACAGTTTCTTCCCCCAAGCCATCAGACTCCTCAATGCTCAGAGCCTGGACTGACACCAACTTACTGCCCTCCACTGTGCCCATATATTGTAATGCCTGCACTGTTTTGTGCACTTAATGCAGTCCTGGGTAGATCTGTAGCCTAGTGTAGTTTTTTTTCTGTGTTGTTTTTAAGTAGTTCTGTGTAGTTATTGTACTGTTTCATGTAGCACCACAGTCCTGAAAAACCTTGTCTTGTTTTTACTGCGTACTTGTACCAGCAGTTATGGTCGAAATGACAATAAAAAGAGACTTGACTTGACTTAATGTAAGGACAGAAATAAAAATATAGTGAAGCAGTGTTCAGGGTTTCAATGTCCATTCAGAAATCAGATGGCTAAGGGAAAGAAGCTGTTCCTGAATTGCTGAGTTTGTCTTTAGGCTTCTGTACCTCCTTCCTGATGGTAACTATGAGCCAAGTGGCTACTTGTAAGTATCAGCATATTATTTTGCTGAGATATCTTTGAGGATCTATGGACATGCAGGTCAGGATCTCTCTATCATCTACACCCCTTAATACCCTTCCAAACTATCCTTAACCTGAAGGGACTTACTAAGAAGATAATTATTCTACCCTAGTTCAATGTGTTTTTCCTCATCAGATGAATCACTTTGCACTTCCTGAATTTAACTTTTATTGCAGTTTTTTGACCACTTAGCCAGTTTTTTTTTAATAGCTGACAACTTTATTTGTCATGATTAATCACATGGTCAATCTTTGTGGCATCTGTAAACTTTTTAATCCTGACTCAAATCAGGGATATATACAATAAAAGACTAGAGGCTAATACCTGTAACAAAAATTAATTTGAACTTTGTTATGTGTTCTTTCTTTATTCAGCTCAGGGTATTTGCATATGCATTCACAAACAAAGGAGGCACTTAACATATTGTCAACCACAAGAGAATACTTTATTAGAATTAGCACAAATGCAATACAGAGAGAAAAACAAATGCTTACAGTGGTAACAGTACAATTATCAAAACAATACTTATCATCCACTCAACAAGCCTTTCTCTGCAATCTCCAAGAATTTCACATGTAGCCTGTTCTTGTTTCTGTCTCTCTCTTTCACTCTAACCCTGACTCGACGTACTCTGACTTTCTTGACGTACTGTTCCCTATCTCAACACAAGCTGTTATCCAACCTAAGACAAAGCTCTCTTCCTTACTACACAAAGAAAGTACCCCTTTTTTATGCCCTTCAAAACCACTTCCCACTAGTACTTTTCCATCTGGGTCATACCAGCTGCACCCCCACCATCTCTTACAATCTTCAGCCAGACACGCATGTTTTTCAGCACTCTCCACTCTCATGGCTGCAGACTTGCACTTCCTTGACTTTCTCAAAACATAGTTGTGGACTAGTTCTCTTGTACTTTCTGAAAACAATCCCACTCCAAGCTAGCACGGTTTTGTCTTAGACTTCCGATCTATTTTAGCATTTACCAAGGAGGAATCACATTTAACACTTTCCTTACAATACTGAGAACTGATGAACATCTCAGATACGGGTCCTTCGGTTACCAAAACCACTGTCCGCCATTATGCTTAGCTTTCCATCATTGTGCACATCTTGGACGCAACTTGGTATTTTTAACTTTATCTCATGTAATTTGTTTTTGGACTAGTTTTGGGTGGAGGTTGGTCAAATGCTACGCTGTAATCCATGGAGACGCCATCATATATGTTATATCAGTTGATCTCCCCTCCTAGAGGTCTTAATTGTAGTCAAACATTTTGCTTAGGAACTACATATTAACTACCTTTGATTAACCTATGTCTTATAAAAGTGAATTTACACTGTTGCTCAGTACAATTTCTCAAAGTTTTTCCAAGGTATGGCATTCTTTTGTTTTAAGCCATGATGCCTAATTCACTATTTTTTTCGTCCTTTGCTGCAGTGTGCCTAACAAGACTACAAAGTGTTTCTGCAACTTCTTTCCCTCCTTTCATTTTGTTTTAGCATTTACCAAAGAGGAATTGCATTTAACTCTTTCCTTACAATATCAAGAACCAGAGCTAGTTCTGAAAAAATAATAAAGAACTGTGTAAACTCTGTGTGATAGAGGATTTTCTGATTTAGATAATTGTCAGGGAGAATCAGGTTTGTTATCACTGACATATGTTGTGAAATGTATTGTTTTGTGCAACAGTACAATGCAATACAATAAAAATTTTATAAATTGCAGTAAGAAATATAAAACAAATAAATCACTTGTGCCAAAGAGGGTAACATAGTGAGGTAGTCTTCATGAGTTTATGGTCCATTTGCAAATCTGATGGCAGTGCGAATGAAGCAATTCTTAACATGTTGAGTGTTCTTCAGGCTTCTAGACTTCCTTCCTGATGATTGTAATGAGATGAGGGCATGTCCTGGATGGTGGTGGTCCTTTATGATGGATGCCACCTTCTTGAGGCTTTGCCTTTTGATGATGTCCTTGGTGGTTTTTGTCTAGTGCCTATGATGGAGATAGCTGAGTTTACATCCCTCTGTAAGATCTTTCTAATGCTCTGCATTGGCACCTCCACATCAGATGGTGATACAAACAGCCAGAATGGTTACCACGGTATATCTGTAGAGATTTAATAGAGACTTTGATGACATACCAAATCTCCTCAAACTCCTAATGAAATATAGCTGCTGAATACCTTCTTCATAATTAAATCATTTAGTTGTGCCCAGGAGAGATCTAAGATAAGGCTATCTTTGCTCACCTGAAGACATCATCCAAAATGATAGATGTGTACAAGATGATAAGATTGAGTGGATAGCCCAAGATTTTTTTCCCCAGGGCAGAAATAGTTAATAGGAGGAGCATAATTTTAAGGAGATTGGAGGAACATATAGGGGAATGTCAAGAGGTAAGTTCAGAACACAGAGAGAGGTGAATGATGGTAGAAGCAGATATATTAAGGTCATTTAAGAAACTTAGATACTTACAGGGATGATAGAAAAATCGAAGGCTATGTAGGAGGGACTGGTTAGATTAACCTTAGAGTAGATTAAAAGGCCCTCTACTCATGCTGTCTTCTCAGTACTGCCATCAGGGAGGAGGCAACTGGATTTCAAATGGTGAAAGTGCTTAATGATGGATATCATCTTCTTGAGTCACTGCCTCTTGAAGATGTCCTCTTTGGTGGAGAGGCTTTTGCCCATGATGGAGCTGTCTGAGTCTATGACCCTCTGCAGCATTTTTTTTTGATCCTGTGCATTGGATCCTCCATACCAGGTGGTGACGCAACCAATCAAAATGGTCTCCATGGTACATCTTTAGAACTTAATTTATCTTTGGTGACATACCAATTCTCCTCAAACTCCTAATGAAGTATAGCCAGTGGTGTGCCTTTTCCATGATTGCATCAGTATTTTGAGCTCAAAATAGATCCTCTGAGATGCTGACACTCGGGAACCTGAAGCTGCTTACTTCTGATCCCTGCCTAAAGACTGATGTGTGTTCTCCCATCTTCACCTTCCTGAAGTCCACAACTAATTCCTTGGTTGAATGCAAGGTTGTTGCAATATCACTCAACCAATTTATCTCACTTCTGTATGACCCCTCATTACCATCTGAGAAAACAGTTGTGTTATCGCTGAATTTATATGTAGATGGGCTTTTGAGCTGTACCTTGCCACACAGTCATGAGCGTAGAGAGAGTAGAGTAGTTGGCATTCTTGAAATGTGCCTAAATTGATTGTGCTTGAGCAGATGTTACTTCTGCCCTACATAGACTGTGGTCTCCTGATGAAGAAGTCAAGAATTCAGCTGCAGGGAGAGCTACAGAGGCCAAGATTTTGAAGCTTATTGATTAGGATAGAGAGAGTGATAACATTGAATGCTAACCTGTAATCAATAAACATCAGCCTTACATAGGTATTGCAATTGTCCAGGTGGTCCAAGGTCAAGTGGAGTGCCAGTGAGATTCTGTCCACTGTAAACCTATGGTGGAGATAGGAAAATTAGTGAGTCCTGATCCCTGCTCAGGCAGGAGTTAATTCTAGTCATGACTAACCTCTCAAAGCATTTCATCGCAGTAGATGTGAGAACAACCAGGCAGTAGTCATTGAGGTAGGTCACCCCTGCTCTTCTTGGGTACTGTTTAGATTGATGTCCTTTTGAACCAGATGCAAAGCTCTGAATGCGGCAGTGAGAGGCTGAAGATGCCCTTGAATATTCCAGCCAGTTGGGTGGCACATGTTTTCAGTGCCCTGCCAGGTACTCATTGGGGCACAATAGGCATTCTTGATTGAGGTCAAATGAGTTGTCTCCCCTGGTTCTACAGTTGATAGTTTATCAGATGATTCTTCAAGCTGGCCTGGGTGAAGTCCCCCACAATGATCAGGAGGGCACCGCGATTGATCATTTATTGATCATTGTGCTCAGCACCTCCACGGACAGCCTGACATTAGTCAGAGATGGAATGTACAGTGTAACCAGGGTGACAGTGTATGATTTCCTTGCTAGACAGAACAGATGACACTTGACTGCCAGGTATTCCAGGTGAGGGGGGAGAGCAGGGCTGAGAGAGAACTGCCACGTTTGTGCAGCACGATGAGTCAATCATGAAGTAAACTCCGCCATCATGTGCATGTGGCGGAAAGTGAAGACAGTGGGCTGGAGTGCTGTGTCTGCGATGCTGTGGGAGAGCCATGTCTGTGAAGGAGAGTAGACTACAGTCCCTGATGTCCCTCTGATTCTGCAATCTTGCTCTGAGGTCTTCAGTTTTATTTTCCTGAGACTGTGTGTTAGCTAGGAGGACAGTAAGGAGCGGGGTCTCAAGGCCCTGCTCTTCAGTTTTACCTGCAGCCTAGCCCGACGGCCGTGCTTCTTTAAACAATGGAAACTGCACTGGCTACCTGGATAGTTTGCAGTCCGGAGTCTGATAATTTAAAAAATCCATAGGTTTTTTAAACATCTTGAAACAATGTTGCTAACTGAAGTAGCCATGCATGTGAATGTAGGTTTCAGCTGCAGTAGTTCTAAGCAGGAGATGCGATGATTCCTTTTGCAGCTGAGCACAAAGTGTTATCGCTAAGACACCATCTTGATCAGAAGCTGAAAGACTTTTAATAACTATTGACTGTGGGATTGAGATTGATTCTACATTGAAAAAAGGACAAGCTGATATCTAAGCACATTCTCTACCCTCCAATTGTCTAAATTTATTACAATTTTTCATCAGAAGCCTGGACTACACATAGTTAATACTGTTTCATGCCGGTTTGATAGTAAAATCTTATTGTAACACAGACTTTTTGTTCGATCTGAGATGATGACAGGATGTTGTGCATCCTGAGTAATTTTTAACCTTCATTTTCTTGAGGATAAAATTGTATTCCACCAAACCCATTTTTTAACGTCAGTGTAATATTTAACCTTATTCATTGAAATGCAACTATTCAGCTTCTTGTACTGTAACTACTTGGTAAAGGCAGTAACCAGGCTTCTGTAATGGAGAAGAGGAATTTGCATGCAGTACAGGCCAGATTGAGATCTCTTATCAACTTTAGTATCCAAGCTACCAGAAGCAATTACTCTACATTTTTTTTCAATATCTCTATAAATTTGATTTATTTGGTGCTCCCTAAAGCTGTATGACATTTAAATGTGATTGTTTTCAAGAATGAATAGAAGAAATTAGATCAATGTATGGTTATATGAAATACTTATTTCTAAGGATTTGTTGAACTTTGTGTTTGTGGTGTCCATTTTACTGAAAACTTAAAAACAAAAGAAGTACTCATATAGCTTAGGTTACGTCTGAAGAAAGATGATCAGAATTAATATTTCAGCTTAAAGACATAGATACTAGAAATTCAGGAACTGCATTTTATTTTCACTTATTGAAGATTCACCGATCCTGATCTTATTGGTAAAGAGTAGTGCTTCTGAATTATGTAAAGGCAAGCGAAGTTGGCTCTTCTTGTGCTGTATTCAACATTTCAGTAATATTTGACTAATATTGTAAATATATTGTTTGATTATGCATTGTTTGTTAGATTACATAATTCATTACGGGTTATATGTAAAAAGTATGTGAATGGCATTAATCACTGTGTCTTCACGTCATCACTAAAAAAAAGGGTGGGGAAACAAAGTAGATCAGTCTCCCAGCTCCTGACATTTATCTTTTATTAGTTTCTGGAGTTACAAAGCTTAACAGTGATGATGAGGAAGTTTTAAAATGAACCCAAGAAGACCACATACTTGTTGAAGCTAGCATGTTTGTCTTTGGAAGGGGAGATAGACGTTAGAGTTTAAAACAAAGCAGAAAATGGATGAACAAGCAACAGTTACAGCCACAGTTCATAAAAATAGACTGCACAAAGATGAGAAACAGATAAAGTCAAATTGCAGTTTCAAACAGCACTAATTTGCATGCTGTTGTTGGAAAATCTGAAAGTGACACAGGACTGGGTAGCCTTGAGATTTATGATGTGAGAACTAACCAGAGACAAGCAATATGACTGACTCCAGAAGTGAACAGCAAATTAGTTTAAATTGAATTTGGCTGTTTTAAATCATTCCACAAAATGAGTTTGAGTAGCATTTCAAAGCCTGCAGATATCCAACCAAATACTTTTACTGGAGAAAAGTTAATCCCTTTGGGAATGACATTAGCAACAGAGAAATGCAACAACCAACAAGCCACATTGAGTTTGTAGTCAGAACAGGGGAGCTAACACTGTAGAGTTATGATTGGCTGACACAACTACTTCTTGACAGGAGATCTATCCACTATTCACACATGCATTCCTTGCAATGGAGTCAACTGAAAACGATTTTAGAAAAGTACTGGATGATGCCACAGCATGGCATTGGAAAATTTAAACATGTCAAAGGTAGAATAGTGTTAAATAAAAATACCACACCCAGGTTTTATAAAGCCTGTCTGTTTCTTTATACCATACAAGATAAAGTGATTTAAACTGCATAGAGGCAGAAGGAATTCTTTCAAAATTTAAGTGGAGCCCATGGGCAATGCCAATGGTCCCAGGTAGCTGAGAAGGATGGGTCTGTCAGGAACTGTGGTGATTTTAAGATCACCATCAACCCAGTACTGAAGGTACATCAATCCCCTCTCCCCAGGGTAGAGGATAACTTGAATATATGAAGGATGCTTGACAGCTGTGGCTATTGCCTTGAATACGATCACCTTTATGAAATTAAATCAGGCAACAGAGGCTTTGCTTCCCAATTATCTCAATGCCTTCTATGTTTGTTTGGCTGTCAAACTATGGAGGAACCATCATGAGCTCCCACGTTCCCGATGATCATATGATTTCAGTCTCTGTGGTTGAAGTACGAACAGCCTTTAGGAGAGTGAACCCACAAACAGCATCTGGCCTGGATGGGCTACTAAAACCTGTGCTGATCAACTGCCTGGAGATCCTTACCCTCTTGCTTTAGCATTTTTTTCTAAGTGATCCAAAGGGAAACTAGTAATGACCTCACACCGTCTCAGGTCTTCATGGCAACCCAAAATGACTGGATTGTGCGGCAGAAATTCCATTTCCCCCAATTTTATCAGTGCCAAGGTGAATTTGCCCTTGGTGGAGGTTTCTTTATGTGGGGATCAGAGTTGTTGTACTATCCAAGATGAGAGCTAAAGTGTTAGATAAACTACATGCCAGGCAATTAGGCATGGTCAAAATGAAAGCTTTGGCTCGAAGCTTTGCCTGGTGGCCTGGGATAGATCAGCAGATCGAGCAGCTCGCCATGCACTGTTCGGAATGCCAACATGTCCAGAAGGTGCCAAGAGCAGCTGCTCCCCATTTCTGGGAATGGCAGAATTACCCTGGCAGAGGATTCTTGTGGATTTTGCTGGATGATTCATGGGCACATTTCTTGGTAGTAGTGTATGCAGCTAAAAACTGGCCAGAAATGTTTCCAGTAGCTGCTAATACAACCTCGCACACTGTTGATGTGTTGAGAAGCCTCTTCTCAAGGACTGTTGCTCCAGAACACTTAGTCAGTGACAATGCACTAATGTTTGTTGTGGCACAGTTTCAGTCATTCCTGAAAATGATTGGAATAAGACATATTACTTCTGCACTGTACCACCCAGACACAAATGGCTTGGCGGAAAGGTTTGTCCAGCGTCTAAAGAATACACAGTGAGCGATGTCAGCAGAACACACTACACCGAATGAAAAGCTTGTCAATTTTCTTTTTGCATATCACAATGCAGCAGCACACTCTACAACCAACAACTCACCAGCTATGCTGTTTCTGGGTCATCCCTTGCGCTCATGATTGGATCTCCTCAAACAAGGAGACTTGATGTTTGAATCCTGGATGAGCAGTACTGGTAAGGAACTACAGAGATGATCCAAAGTGGGTACTTGGAAAGGTTAAATACAGAACTGAACCACTCTCCTACACAGTAAATATTGCATCTGATGTCATCTGGAGATGACATATGGATCATTTGAGGAGACCAGAGTAATGGCTAGAGAGGAAAGGTTTCCAGAGCTGTCAGGCATTTCCTGGAGTCCCAGAGTCAACTCCTACAAACACCACTGAGGAGGACCTAGAAGCTGAGATTGTTTCCCAGCTGTAAATCTTAAGTGCCAAACAGAGTGACACCCCTCCACCCCCCGGTCAGGAAACACACTATCCCATAAGTGTAGGAAATCCAACACAGTGATTAAATCTTTGGGCTTGAATATATATTATATACATATAATATACGGCTTTAAATATATAATTTCTAGAGAGTACTATGTAACATATTTGAGTTGAGATGACTTCTATATGAAGTTGGAGTTTATAACTAACCAGGGAGAAGTGTCATGCATTCAGTACATCAGTAATATTTGAGTAATATTGTAAATGTACTGTTTGATTAAGTATTCTTTGTTTGTTAACATAATTTATTA
The DNA here is from genome assembly GCF_030144855.1 of Hypanus sabinus. Classification (NCBI taxonomy): domain Eukaryota; kingdom Metazoa; phylum Chordata; class Chondrichthyes; order Myliobatiformes; family Dasyatidae; genus Hypanus; species Hypanus sabinus. Next base: position 71,100,734 of record NC_082713.1, on the reverse strand, counting down.
TGGGTTATATTTAGTACGGGAATGGCATTAATCATTATGCCACCTGTTCATATGTGAGTTCATCACTTTAAGAAAAAGGAAAAGAAAAGCTACGTGGAGCAGTCTCCTGGCTCCTGTGTGTTTCTTTCAATTAGTTTCTGGAGTTACAAGACATAACATTTTTGAACCGGTAAGTCTTGGATTTGAATGTTGTCGGGTTTGAAATCCTATTGAAACTGCTAATCTGAAGCAAAAGCAGGGCAAGGTTTTTAAAAATATTCTTTGGGCTTGTTTTATTATTTTTAAAATAACTAGGTGTTTTAAATATATTCTATTTTATATTAATTTTTATAGTTTTAATTATTTACTGATTTTTGGCAGGTTTTTAAAAGTCTCTGTATCTGACAGGCAGGGTTCCTGTGCAGGGCTTGCTGTGTACAAAGCTGAGGGCTGGCCTTCGGCTTCTCTGCAAGTATATGGGGCCACATCAGGGCGTTCCTTCGACTGAGCACAAATGTTGCTGCTCAAACCGTGTCCCTGCTGTGCTATGCGCTTTACACTAGGAAGATATGCCCTCCACATCTGAGCAAGATAAATATGGACTTGTGGAACCTCTGGAGATCAGTCCACACCACTAAGACATGTCCTGTTGTTAGTCATCACCCTACCAATGGTTCAGCTTTGCACTATTAGAGTGATGGTACCAGACAGCATGGAAATAGAACCTTTATCTCACCCTCTATGAGACATTTTTTTCTGATGCACTGCATTGTGGGGAGCTGGAGGAGAAATTAATCCCTCAGACTTTATTCTATCTAAGATGCTGTGTTCTAACTTAGTCCCTCCCTGAAATGTTGTATCTCCATAGACCCAATCCTCAGACCCCATGCCTTGCCCTGATATCTTCACCTCCTAAACCCTTTCGTAATCAGTGCCTTGCATGCCAAAGAAAATGTCCCATGGAAGCACAATACACCATGATATTTTAACCAGGTGGCTAGAGAAGGAATAATGGAATTTGATCTAATTCCTCCCTCACATAAATATTGCTGAGGTGCAAACTTAGATAATTAAATATATATTTCACAATATCAAAGACCTTGACATTTTAATTCTTGGAAAGGCTTTAACTTTAAGCTGTACACACAATGCTGGAGAAACTCAGCAGGCTAGGCAACATCTACGGAAAAGAGTAAACAGACGACGTTTCAGGTCAAGACCACTCATCAGACCTGAAGCGTTGACTGTTTACTCTTTTCAGTAGATGCTGCCTGGCCTGCTGAGTTGCTCCAGCATTTTGTGTGTGATGCTTGGATTTTCAGCATCTGCAGATTTACTTTAAACTTTTGAGAGAAATTGCCTTTAATATCTTGACTGAGAGTAGTGATTGAACTGAATTTTGATTGTGCAGTATAACTATTTCTGAGGGTAGCTGAGTAATTTATTTATCTGCACTGCTGGGTATAGGTCTTTAAAAATTCACACCTATGGGCCTGAAGTCTTTGGGGACAAATTCTGAAGACTTACATGTATATTAACTGTCATTTTGTTTTAAAAGAGGCTATTTATGAATAAGCAAAGAAATAACAAGTGTTTTCACGATACATTTAAATACACTAAAGTGTAGAAGAGCATGAGTCTTTATTTAATGTTGCTACAATTTTCAGATAGTTGAAGCTTGAAGCCAGGTAATTATTTCTGCCTGTTTTGTTGATGGAAAAGGTCAAAAATGTATTAAAGCAGTACATCAGCACTCTAGACATATCGTTGACTTTTTTTTTGAATCTCTTCATTGTGTTAAATTCTGTAGTCAGAATGTACGTGCTTTTTTATGACATTCCCACAGACATGCCTAGGATCTTGATTGGCAGGCTGTCCTGTAAATATCCTCGGCAATGGTTTGGAAAATGTGAAACATTTGCAGTTTTTATCCTTTAAAGGGATATGTACAAACAATTTAACAACGTTTCATGTTTAATTTTTAATCCTTCTAAGATGCTTGATTCTGTGACTTGCCAAAGAGATCTGACTCCTGAAATGTAATTTTATCTTTTTCCTGTCTGTCAGTTAGCAATTAGACTCTAAAAAGGGTGCAGTCTTTTTCTTAAATCTCTTGACCACCAGTAAAAAGGTTACAATGTTTAAACCATTCCGGAAAACAGAAATTTATTCTAATTGACCTTTGGTTTTACAGCTGCATCTCTGTGTGTTATGCTCACAAAATGCATTGGCAGTGCAAAATCATTGGAATTTCCATTAAAACAAGTTGGGGTCCACTACAGTATTTTGGGGTTGCTTGAGCTCTTGTATTTTGCCTTACATGTAGTTTCGCCAGTGTCGGCACTAACACCTTACTACTGACCAATCCACCAGTGCTGTCACATTCCCCTACACTCCCGCTCGGTACAGTGGATTTAGTTTTGGTTTAACTTCCTGTCAGTTCCACCTTGGTGACACATTGCAGAGGGCATAACTACAGAAACATCTCACAGCTGGGATCTGTGGCAAACCAAACAAATAAAAATCAATCAGAATTCCTACTCCTTGGAAGGCTTTGGATGTGATACAGAATCACATCAGATTCTGACTGAGAAATGTTTATATTTGGCAACTTAATGCACTTGACTGCAAACTATTTCTGGTCAACCTGAGGCTACTGGGGCTAGCTGTCTTCCTCTTCAGCTGGCTTGTCTGTTGTAGTGCAGACAGGAGTCTGTTGGTAATACTTGAGTAATCACAGCAAACTGCTTGAATCATTATTTTTGTTTGTCTGCTTCTTTGCAGCTTTTGCAGATTGTCACCAGGGCTCTATCTTGAGCTGAGAAGTCAGTGTTGCTGCCAAAAATACAAAAAAGTAGTGGGATTAGTTAGCATCGCCATTAACTCCTGAGGGATTTATGATTTAATAGCTTGATCGCCCTTGTAGGTTGTTCAGACCACGCACTAGGTTATGCATTGCAGCGAGGGTGTTGGATGATCTTTATTTTAATCTGCCAATTATATTGCTATTTGTTGCTTTGTAAAAAAAAATCATCCGTGGCCATTCATCAATCCTAATTCATTGCTGCAATTGTATGGTTTGATTTGGAATGTGACTGATGTCATTTTTATCATGGTACCTGCTAATCACTTGTGCAGCATTTCAATTGATACCAGGATCAAAGATGTATCTGAGGAAGGGTCTTCAACCTACAAATAGCGCTTTCCACAAATGTTCTGCAGCATTTTCTGCTTTTCTTTCCAGACCTCCAGCATCTGCATAATTTTTTGATTTCTAAGGGTCTCTGACTGGCTGAGGAAATTCTCAGCAAAGAGGACTGAGTGATCTGTATTTTCACTGATGAAGTGGACAGGAGGAATGAGAACCTGTAGGCAAATTTCAGGTGTCTAGGAAAGTTAAAAGCAAGACCTCAAATGCATTGATCTCCAGATCAGTCTCGGATGCCATAAGCCGATGAATGCTGTAAGTGAGCACTCGGAGGACGATGGTGTAAACAGGCACTTAGCCTCCTGGGCATCAAGAGTGGCTCTAGAGGTGGTGAGACTTCCCCAATTCAGCAGTTCTGTTAGAAAGGATTTAAATCAGCTTGAGATAAAACAGCATGTAATAGTGTGAGGTGTAATAGTGTGAGGTGGTTAAAAGAGAATTACTGGAGTACAGGGACAGCAGGATCAGGATGAAGGAAAAAGAAGAGAAAATTAAGATGACAAAGCTTATTAATGATTTATTTGGAAACAAAAGAATATGACATGTATAGGAAACTATAACCATGCATGTACCTTGAGGAATATAGACAGTATAGGAGAGTACTCCTCTCCTATAGGTATAGGCGAGGAAGTCCACCACTCCTACAAATGACCAGGTGCTGCGTCTCACCGTAGCCGATGTGAGAAGAACGCTGTGCAGGGTCAACCCATGGAAGGCTGCTGGACCAGGCAACATCCCTGGTAGAGTGCTCAGAGGATGTGCAGACCAGCTAGCAGATGTTCTCACTGATATCTTCAACATCTCCCTGAGCAGCGCCACCATTCCAACGTGCTTCAAGGCTGCCACCATCATCCCCGTGCCGAAGAAGTCTTCAGTGTCCTGCCTAAATGACTACCGTCCCATTGTACTCACATCAATCATCATGAAGTGTTTCGAGAGGCTCGCCATGAGGCATATCAAGACTCTGCTGCCCCCCCCTCACTGGACCCCCTGCAGTTTGCGTACCGTCCCAACTGCAAAACAGATGATACCACCCTCCACCTGGCCCTAACCCACCTGGACAAAAAAGACACATACGTTTGGATGCTGTTCATAGACTTCAGTTCAGCATTCAACACAATCATCCCTCAGAAACTGATTGGAAAGCTGAGCCTATTGGGCCTGAACACCTCTCTCTGCAACTGGATCCTAGACTTCCTGACTGGGAAACCTCAGTTAGTCCGGATCGGGAGCAGCAGCTCCAACACCATCACACTGAGCACGGGGACTCCCCAGGGCTGTGTGCTCAGTCCATGCTGTTCACTCTGTTGATCCACGACTGTGCTGCAACACACAGCTCGAACCACATCATCAAGTTCGCCAATGACACGACCGTGGTGGGTCTCATCAGCAAGAACGACGAGTCAGCTTACAGAGAGGAGGTGCAGTGACTAATGGACTGGTGCAGAGCCAACAACCTGTCTCTTAATGTGAACAAAACAAAAGAGATGGTTGTTGACTTCAGGAGGGCGTGGAGCGACCACTCCCCACTGAACATTGACGGCTCCTCGGTAGAGATAATTAAGAGCACCAAATTTCTCGGTGTTTACCTGGCAGAGAATCTCACCTGGTCCCTCAACATCAGCTCCATAGCAAAGAAAGCCAGCAGTTTCTCTACTTTCTGTGACGGTTGAGGAAAGTCCATCTCCCACCCCTCATCCTCATCACGTTCTACAGGGGTTGTATTGAGAGCATCCTGAGCAGCTACATCACTGCCTGGTTCAGAAATTGCACCATCTCAGATCGCAAGACCCTGCAGCGGATAGTGAGGTCAGCTGAGAAGATCATCGGGGTCTCTCTTCCCACCATCACAGACGTTTACACTACATGCTGCATCTGCAAAGGAACTAGCATTATGAAGGACCCCATGCACCCCTCATACAATCTCTTCTCCCTCCTGCCATCTTGGAAAAGGCTGCTAAGCATTCGGGCTCTCATAACCAGACTATGTAACAGTTTCTTCCCCCAAGCTATCAGACTCCTCAATACCCAGAGCCTGGACTGACACCTTGCCCTATTATCCTGTTTATTATTTATTGTAATGCCTGCACTGTTTTGTGCACTTTATGCAGTCCTGTGTAGGTCTGTAGTCTAGTGTAGCTTTCTCTGTGTTGTTTTTTTACATAGTTCAGTCTAGTTTTTGTACTGTGTCATGTAACACCATGGTCCTGAAAAAGGTTGTCTCATTTTTACTATGTACTGTACCAGCAGTTATGGTCGAAATGACAATAAAAGTGACTTAACTTGACTTAAGAAAGATTAAGAAGTATCATAAGTCATTCCATAAGTATATTACGAGCAAGAGGATAGTGGGCTTCCATTTGAGAAATCTATATGTGGAGCTAGGGAATGTTGGTGAGGTCTGAAATAAATATATTTCATCTGTATTCACTAAGAAGAAAGACATAATGAGTTCAGGAAGGAGTTCTTTGATTGTCAGTATTGAGAAGATACAGTTGTAAAATGTCTTCAAAAGCATGTGTAGATAAATCCCCGAGGCCAGATGAGATCTGCTCCTCAGTGCTATGGAAAACAAGGGAGAGAATGCTGTGGCCCCGATGGTGATTTCTTTGCATCATTTTGCCACAGCTGAGGTACCAGAAGATTAGAGGATACTATTGCTGTTCCTTTTGTTTTAAGAAGGACAGCAGGAATAATCCAGGCAACCATAGGCTAAAGAGCAGTGGTAGGGAAATTATTGGAAAAAATCTAAGGGATAGGTGTACATTGGTAACGTAGAGAGCATCAAGCATTGTCAGTATGGTGCAGGCTGCCCTGTTTTTACTGATTTGATAGTGTTTTGCAGAACTAGCAAAGTAGATTGAGAAAGGCAGGAAGTAGATGTTGTCTAGACTTGAGTAAAGTAGCTGACAAGCATGGTAGGCTGGCTTGGAAGGTCAAGGCACATGACTTACAAGGTGAATTGGCTAATTCAGTCCAAATTGGCTTTGCTATAGGGTTGTGGTGGAAAGATAATTTTCTGAATGCAGATCTGTGATTAGTGGTGTATCACAGAGTTTAGTGGTACCCAGAATCTGGGTCCCTTGCCCTTTGACTTCTGTGATAAAAATTACTTGAATATGAATGTAGAGGATGATGAAGAATAATTTTGGATGACATGAAAATCAGTGGCATTATGGATATCGAGCAAGGCTGTCTAAAGCTGTGCACTTAAAATGCTGGGTAAGCAAGGCAGGTCAGACGGCATCTGTAGAGGGACAATTGATGTTTCGGGTCGAGACCCTTTATCAACACTGGAAAGGAAGGGGGCAGAGGCCAGAATAAAAGAGTGGGGAGACTAAGTGAGGTTGCCCTCTCACCCCTGCTCTCATGATATGCCATCCACTTCCTCTGGCTCCCCATCTCCTTCTCATTATTGCTTGACCCACTGTCCTCTTTTATTTGATTCTTTCTCCCTCACTATATTGCTCTTTTGTGCATTATTTATTTATTTTATATATATATTTCTTATTGGAACATATTATTTTTAATGTATTGCACTATACTGCTGTGACAAAACAACAAACTTGACAACATATGGCAGTAATAGTAAACCCCATTCCACCTATCATCAGCTAGCTTTGTATATCATACCTCTTCCCCCAATCCCCCTCCTTCCCCCTCACCAGCTGCCTTGTACTTCTCCCCATCGCCCTGCCTTCTTATTCTCCCCCCTGTTTTCCAGTCCTGATGAAGGTTCTCAGCCCTAAACATCAATTGCTTATTTCTTTCCTGTGATGCCTATCTAACCTGCTGAGTTCCCCTAGTGTTTTTATGTGTGGTGCTACAGAATTCCAACATTTGCAGGATCTCTTGTTGTCCAAGGCTACAGCAGGAATAAGATCAGATGAAAATTTGGGCGAGTATAAGCAGATAGAGGTGCAATCTGCTGCATTTTGAAAATTGTATAAGGATAGTGTATATACAGTAAAAAGGCCAGTGGTGTAGCGGCGTCAGCACTGGACTTCGAGATGAATGGATCCAAGATAGAATCTGGCCAGCTCCTTGCACACTTTATATCCATGCTGGGTTGAGCATTGAGTTAGCAACTCAGCCTCGTAAAAAAACAGTCAAATGCTACAGACACAGCAAAAATGCCTCCAGATGCACTACAAGGTGTGAAAAGGAACAGCAACAACAATATACAGTAAATGCAAGGGCACTGAGGAATATTGATAAACAGAGGAATCTAGGAGTCCAAGTCCATCATTCCCCAAATTATGGCCAGACAGTAAGCAGGATGGTGAAGAAAGCCTTTGGCGTGTTTGCCTTCATAGTGCAGGGCATCAGATATAACAGTTGAGTCGTTATGTGTGCAACTTTACAAATCACTGACTAGGCCACTTTGGAGTATTGTGTGCATTTCTGTTCACCTCACTGTAAAGGCGACGTGACTGCATTGCAGAGAATCACCAGATGTTGCTTGGATTGGGGTTCGGTTGAGTAGAGAGACTGGATGAACTGGGCTTGTTTTCCCTGGAGAGAAGAATGTACAATTGTGAGATACAAAGATAGTGGAGATAATCATAACCTTTTTTCTTCCATAGTAGAGATGTCAAAAATGAGAGCACATGGGTTTAAGGTGAGAAAGAAGTTTTAAAGAGGATCTGAGAAGTAATATATTTTTTAGTGAGTGGTTTATATCTGGATCTTGCTGCCAAAGGATCTGGTGGAATCAGGTATAAATAATACATTTGAGAGACTTTGAAGCAGACACTTACAGTAAGGAGGCAAGGCATAGAAGGATGTAGCTCTAATGCAAGCAAATGGGTTTAATGTTGATCAGCAAAACACCTGGCATGGGCACAGTGGGGAAAGACACCATGTAGGGATTCATTCGGTAGAATTCACCTGGACTGTTAAGGGTTAAGTTTGCCATGTTTGCTATGTGTTATATTGTATGCTATTATGTTTTGGGGATTTTTTTTCTGATATCTATATGACATTGCCATTTCTTTGTGGAGGGAATCAAGAGTATGTTAGAAGTAATTACACTCGTGTCGATTTTTGTCAACACTCCTACAATCTCATGATTAGACAGTGATTTACCACAGGAGAAAAGCCCTATTAGAAAGCAAAGAGGTAGATGTGACAAACATATTGCCCTTGACTCTACAAAAGATTGGGAGGAAGACTGAAATATTGGATAATTAATTGTAGTTGAGAGCAGAGGAGGAGAAAGTAATTTTAGTATCATTAACAGTAGGTAAATTACTCACCTTTCGGTGAAAAATATCCCAGGCTATTATGAGCTGAAAGAAAAGAAACACTGGAGACTCTGAACATCATTTTCTAAATGTCTCTAAAATAAGTGTCAGGTGCAGGAAAGGGAGAAAAGGGAATGCAAAATAATTATTGAGCAGTCAGCTGAATTTTGGTCATGGGCATATTATTGAAGCAATATTGTCATTCAGAAAGTCATTAAACAAGAGCAGTCAGCATGTATATGTTGAGGGGTGGTTGTGCTTAACAAAAGCTTGACATATTAGTTTGATGCAGGCTCTGTGAATTTTAAGCTCTTGAGAAGATTATATAAATAAAAACCTGTGGGATCCATGGATAAATGGTAAACTTAATCCAAAATTAGCTACTAAGGACAATAGTAAATGTAAGTGTGTGACTGGAAGGTTGAGTGCATGGTGCTCAAAATTAGGCCCCTCATTTTTTTTGTTGCATAAGTCATACTGGGTTGCACAAAATGTTGGGAGCAAAATCTGGAAGTCTGCATTTCATTACAAAACTAGACTGATCATATGGCCAAATACAGAGATTCAATGTCCCATAGGAGCAAGGAGCAATCAGAAAGTTAGACAATGGATGAAGGAGCAAGCACATGGATGAAGTGGTTGAGTTGTAGAATGTAAAAGCAACTATATAAAACATCAGTGTTTTCACAGAGTATTGCATACCATTCTGGTCACCATTGTACAGAAGGAATTCAGTTGTGGTTGTTTCAGCTTTGTAAGGCTATTGTCAGGGCAGGAAAAGTAAATTGACCAGCATATAATTTCCTAGCCTGAGAGTCCCGTTCTATTTATGAGGCTGTGAGCTACATGAGGGAACTATGTCCCTATACCACAGTCTTAATGTGTGGATTAGAAGACAGTCATCAATCTTCCTCCCTGACGATGAGCCATTTTGGGGATAGAGTTGGCATCGGTGAGAGTGACAAAATGTTTATTCACACTTAGGTACCTGAAAATACATTTGAAGTACCATGACTTATCAGTAAAGAAAGGATCTTCATAGATGACCTCCTTTCTTTGTATTTCTTTTTGTGATTGTAGGAATTTTGCTAACTTGTTTTGATAATTCTCTGACCTACAGTGGAAGCTTCCTGTGAGAATGAAGACGAGACAATGGAGACAATCGAGGCTGCTGAAGCACTTCTTAACATGGAATCCCCAAATGCTATCTTGGATGAGAAGAGAATGTGTAAGTTTTAGTTTCTAGGGTTTTCTCTTTGGCTCTGTATTCTGCTTGAAGTAGTATGTTCATATCATAATACCAACTGTACAAAATAAGGGTGAGTCTCTGGCTTAAACCTCAATATCTTTAAATAAATGGGAAATCCTATGCATCTTATGAAGGAAAATTGCTGCTGTACTTGTTAGATCATACAAAAAGTAAAGTTAACACATGGTAAAGTGTTTAGGTATTGCAATAGTGAACAATATGCACACTGCACAAAAATCTTACTATACTGGTACATTTGTGGCATGGTTTACTTATGAAAAATAAATCCTGAAATCAATATCTGTCAAAACCTTAATTTTATCCCCCCTTCCACTTTTCCCTTTCTCCCTCTTAAAATGCCGTTTAGTTCACGGATTTACACACCCTCTGGATGGAGAAATGCCAGACTCTGCTTTGCAAGTCACTACCACATTAGATAAAATCCCTGATGTAATAAAAAGATCTCCAACTCCAATGGCAGCTGATGAAGATGATTTTACAAGTGACTCTCCAAGAAAAAATGCACTTAAACAAAGGAAAAAGAAAGGTAAGCTCAAGGCTGAGGATAGTATTTATGGGAAAAGAGGAACAACCAGAGGTGCTGAAGTGGAGCAACTTTGTGAGCAACTTTGAAGTGTTGATTTATTTGACTTGTAACTTTTAGTTATATAATTGCACACTTAATAAACCTATACTGTTAGTTCACAGGAACATAGAAACTAGGATCAAGAGTAGGCCATTTGGCCCTTCAAGTCTTCTTCATCATTCAATATGATCACAACTAATTCTCATCTGAGATATTCTCAATTCTTTCCTATCTTCATGCCTTTTGATAGATAGAAGTTATTCTTCACCTTTTGTATTCAAGATGTATTCAGTGGTTTAGCCTCCACACCCTCTTGTGGTGGGATTTCCATAGGTTCACCATCCATTGAAGAGATTTCTCCCCACCTCTGTCCTAAGCTCAGTCCTGAGGTGGTGAAAAGATTCCTGGTTCTAGACACCCCCCCTCCCCCCCCCCCCCCCCCCCGGTTAGTGGAAACATCCTCACTTCATCTGTCTTTCTGGCCATATTGAAACCGTGTATTCTCAGTCTTCTAAACACCCATCCTTATTCAGCTCAATCTCTCCTTATTTGAAAGTTCTGCTACTTCAGTGATCCGTCTGGTGAAACTTTCCTTACATACATATGTGACAAGTATATTATTTCTTGGAGGAGGAGATTAAAACTGTTCCGGGATGCTTGCTCTCATCTACTTATATACCAGGAAATCCATGTCTCTCAACATTTTTTAATCCCTCACCACAAAGATAATACTCTATCTTTCTGTTTTACTTACCAATGTGGATAACTTAACATTTAGCTACATTATACTGCACCTACCTTGTATTTGTCTATTCGCTGAACATGCATCATGGCCTTAAAACATCATCGCAACTCAAAATCCCACCCAGTTTTGTGCCATTGCCAAATTATCACTGAAAAGTATATCTGAAGTTTGTTTGATGCCAACTTCAAGTAATTGTTTTTTGTCCCCCCCCCCCCCCCCGACTCTAGGACAATGCACATATTTTTAAGTCAATGGGGCACCTTATCCTTAGCTGAACAGTGTTAACATGACTCACTCCCGACGCTCCCTTGTCAGGATCAAAAGCAGTATAATTATATTACGTGGTCGACACACAGTTGTGTTTTCATAAGGTAGTGTAACAGATATTTATGTGTATTCCATCTTCTATCCATTCTTGTAAAGCAGCTCATGTGCAGCAACTTGTCAAAGGCCTTCTAAAAATCCAATTAAACAACATCCACTGACTCTCCACTGTCTATCCTGCCTGTTATTTCCTCAAAGATTTCCCCTTCAGGAAGCCACCTTGTCTTCAGCCTGTTTTATCATGTCCCTCCAAGTGAAAACTGCCAAGAGGCTCATCGGTGTCCCCCTCCCCCCCCCAGATGGCTTTAAATCCAAATTTGTATTGCAGACTTCATTCAGTCAGTAAGGCTGCTTTCCTCGTCCTTGTGCCATTAATGTATTTGATGGCTATTGTATTAGTTTTGCATTAACACTCAAATGCATCTACAACATTGAAGTTCAACTGCAAACTTATTGAAACATTTTACTTTAATACACTGAGTTGGGTCACTTTACACTTAGTCAAAACAGAAGGTTTTTAGTCCTGAAATTGAAATTCCCAGATAATTAGTGCCTCTTTAAATTGTCAATAGTCTTTAGATGCCGGTGGTGGATGTCCATTCATGTAGAATTTTCTCCAGATTGTGTTTGTAATTATTAGTGATGTTGTGTGGTTGCCACATGTTGGAGCATGCTGTAGTGTAGATGACAATGTTAATCAGAGGATGCTGTGTGTTTGCATAGAGTGACATGATTTGATTTTCCAGGTCGGAAGATGAAATCCTCTCGCCCATCTTCGCCTGTCACAGCTCCGCACCTTCCAATTAAAAAGAAAAATAAGGATGGGAAAGGTAAAGCATCATTAGCATGATAGCTCAACAATTGCACAAACATTGTGATTTATCTTTCAGTGTCTTTTTGTATCATCAGCAACATGATATTGTGTTAACCCTGAGTGATGGATCTGCTGACAAAGCAAAAGCTGTTTATCTTTTGCAATTTTTTGCTGTTCTGTCACTTGTTAACCCCCTTCCCTCCCTCTTTTCTCTCTCCAGAGTTCAGCGTTATTGTTCTTAAACTTGAGAGCTCAAACAACTTGCACTTGCCACAGCTAGGAGGAAAAGCTGAATGGTCAAGCAGAGGTTTCTGCTACACCTGAAAGTAGCTTAAATTTCTTCCTAGTATGGCTATAGTTAGAGCTGCAGTGACTTCAGTGGAGTCAATGGAGATCGCACGTTCTCTCTGTCGGCTTTCTGTCATTTCCTAAAGACATTTGGTGGTTAATTGACTACTGTAAATTATACCTTGTGTAAGTAAGTAGCAGAAGAGTCAAAGTGGAGGGGCATGTGAAAGGAAATGAGTTGTAAGAAAATAGGAGGGGATTGCTGTTGTTCCAAAAGCAGGCATAGACTTGCTGGGCCAAATGGCCACTTCGTATATTGTGAACTATGAAATGAAATATAAAGTTGTCAGTTTAACCCATTTTGTGCTGCTGGTATTAACCTGTATCAATACACTGTACCAACCTGAACCATTTTACTTTCATCTCTCGGTTGACATACTTTTCGCATCAAGAACATAAAACTTTCCTCTTCCTGTGTTGTGTAAGCTGTATTAAGAAGTATCAATAAAGAAGTCAGCTAGATAATTTATTGTGGCCTCGCATCCTCTTGCATGTCGATGTGCTGGCTACTCAAAGTAGAGCAATGTTTATCAGTAATTTTAAAAGTAAGTGTAATTTCATGTGTTACGCCAATTCATGGTAGATGGCAAAGTCTTGAATTTTTTTATGTCAACATTGTCACACACCAAGGCTTACATTCAAACACAAAATAAGATTTTCCTTGTATTCACTAATAAAAATCCAAAAGTACTAACATTTTTATTCAAGTTGCTTCATAAATGCCCTGTGTGGTCAGTCTTATTTGTTTATTGGATATCCTGTCAGTGGTGTGATAATAGTGAGTTCATTGGTGGTGAACTTTAATGTGTTGCAATCATTTTCATCAGAGTCCTATGGCACAGATACAGTTCAAAGTAAATTTATTATTAAAGTTCATATGTCACCATATACAACCTGGGGATACTGAAGAAGCCGTAGTTGTACTTTTTGCAAATTCTGATGGTTGTGCATCAGTGTAATTGGAAGCCAGTTGATAAGCTGCTCACCAATATTTTTTCATTCTTTGAATTAAGATGTGAAGAATGGGAGGCTTTCCCAGTGGCTGCGCATTTTAATTCTACTTTCCATTCCCATTCTGACATGTCAGTCCATGGCCTCCTCTGCTACCACAATGAGGCCTTGCTCAGGTTGGATGAGCACTACCTCATATTCTGTCTGGATACCCTCCAACCTGACAACTCCCTCTCCCAATTCCCTCTTTTTCCATTTCCCATTCTGGCTCCCCTCTTAACCCCTTCATTCACCACACCTGCCCATCGTTACCCCCTGGTGCCTCTCCTCTTTCTCCCATGGTTCACTCTCTCCTCCTATCAGTTTCCTTCTTCTTCAGCCTTTTACCTCTTCCACTTACTATCTCCCAGCTTTTCACTTTATTCCACCCCTCCCCACCCACCTCTCCCCTCACCTGGTTTCACCTATCACCTGCCAGCTTGTAGTCCTTCCACTACCCCACCTCCTTATTCAGGCTATTTCCCTCTTCCTTTCCAGTCCCGATGAAGGGTCTCGGCCTACAAACGACTGTTTATTCCTCTCCATAGATGCTGCCTGACCTGCTGAATTCCCCTATAATTTTGTGTGTGATGCTCGAGGCTCGTATTTACTTGCATTGTCATCTTGTTGAGGTGCTTGACTGGTGATCAACACCAATAAAAATGCTATTGTTTATTACTATATTGCAGACAGCAAGGTTCCACACACAGCAGCCTGGCTTCTATTTTTACATAAAATATTCAGTATCTTACCTTGCCAAAACCAGTAAACCCTGTGAAATCTAGAATAGGTAGTTAGTGTTAATCAAAGCAATGGCAAACTATTTACTTAATATTTCATCCAAGGAGCCAAGAAATTATTGCATTATAAAATGATTTCAAGGTAAGTGATTTTTGTAACTTTCCCAAAAAAAAAGAAATCAATGGCTATTTAATTGCATTTGTAATAATTTTTTTCTCTCTGAAGGTTAGGAATCCTTGAAAGTGGTGGTTAGTTGGCTTCTGCAGATCAAACCTGAAAATAGTATTGGGAAGCTGCTAAACTTGGAGCATTTTTGTTAAGTTCTTATCAGAAAAACTATTTTGCTCTTAAAATTATTATGCTTTTCCATGTCTTTTTATTGAACTTTTTTATTATACATGGTAGCAGAATGGATAGTTAATGCATTTTCCTCACCTTTGTTTTTGTTTTCCAGGGAACACTATTTACCTTTGGGAATTCCTGCTAGCTCTCCTGCAAGATAAGAACACTTGCCCAAAGTACATCAAGTGGACGCAGAGAGAAAAGGGCATTTTTAAGCTGGTGGACTCGAAAGCTGTGTCAAAATTATGGGGCAAACACAAAAATAAACCAGATATGAACTATGAAACGATGGGCAGAGCCTTGAGGTGAGTAAAGCTGTGTTTTGCACGAAGGCATTGTCAAATTGCTCTGGTAGGATCACTTTACAACAGCTGGATTGCTGCATTGTCTAACTTGAGATATTTTGAAAATATAGTTCAGGCCAGTTCCTCATTAACCTGCCTGGCCTGTTTTCTTTATTGCACTGAATAACCAGTTGTTCCTTTTAGGTACTACTACCAGAGGGGAATTTTGGCTAAAGTAGAAGGTCAGCGGCTGGTGTACCAATTCAAAGACATGCCCAAGGATCTGGTGGTCATTGATGATGATTCGGCTAAGCATGCTGCACCTAATCTGGACCCCTCATCAGATATTTCATCACCAACAAAGAGGAAAAATATCACCCGTGGAGTCTCACAGTTGCAGAATGTAGGCAGGCTAGAAGCTGTGCCACAGTCAGTTTTGATGCAGCACATCAAGCAGGAGCACGCATCACCGCTGATTCAGCCTCCTCAAAACACTGGAGGGCCACAGAGTCCCATTTTATCAACCATGCAGGCGCTACAAAACAATCAAGTCCTTCAGCAAGGACTGCCAGATGTATCCAGGGTTCCTGTAACTATGTCTTCAGGTGTACAGACAATCAGGTATCAATAGACGTTACTGAAATTGCAATGATTTATAATTCAGGAATGGTTTTATAAGGAAGTTTCTTTCATTTTGCATTGATGCTAAATGTAATGATACACCATTCTCAATTTCTTCCAAAATCAATATGAGAACTGAACTTTGCATGGGCATCCTATTTTATTTTCTCTGGTTTTCAAACATGTTTTCAGTAAGCTGACCCAATTTGGCTCCAGGTTATAATTGAGCAAGCAAAATCTGGGTACTAATCTGAAATCTGAATTCCCCTGACCAATATTCCACTTACAGACAAGTCAAATTAGCAGTAATGAGGTGAAAAGGGAATTCATAGAATGTAAAGTTTTTTTTAGTATAGAGCATTTTAAGGAACCAACTACTTTGGATCTAATATCTCAATGAAAATGAGTTAATAATGCTCTTGTAAAGGGGATTTTGGTGAAGTAGACCGCAGTAGATTTTACATTAGGTTTGAAGAGAATGTAGTTCAATCTCAAACATGGGACATAAATCTAAACGAAGCAGACTATGAAGGACTAGTTTGCTGTGGTTGCTTGGGAAACTGACATAAATTATTTCAGTAAACAGGCAGTGATTAGCACCTAAAGAGATAACAGAGGATTCGCAAATCAAAATTACCTTTAAGGTAGAGATATGTAACATGAAAACATCCTTGTCCAAGAGGAGAACTTTGCAAAAGATGGCAAAGAGATTGATTAAAGGATGAGAATATGAGTGTAAAGTGGTGAGAAACATAAAATATTAAATAAAAACAGGCTAGATGTAAATTATAAATAATAGTCGAAATACTAGTAAAGGGAAGAAGACCAGTGAGGGCATCTGGGGATCTAACCTTATAGACATGGAGTGGAACACTTCATTAGCTTCGAACTGTTCTATTATTCCATTAGCTTTTGAATTATTTTCTGTTTTCTTCCTCAATTTGTACTGATCTTTGCTTTAGCATCTTCAGTGGCTTTTAAACTTGCGCATTTAGAAACTTCTTTCCCTTCCTCCTTTTTGTTCATATCAGGGTGTTACATTTGTCCCCAGCTAAATCATTCACAAATACATGGTCCTAAACTTCGTTTTCTTGCTGACTGGTTGTACTAGAGAGAACAAGTTAATTAATGAATGCCTCTTTTTTCTTGACTCTAACAGGACAATAAGCATCCCGGGCCAGGTTCCGATGGTGGTGACTTCTGGTACACATGCTGTCGGTACTCTAATGCTGCAGACGATACCCATCACAACTATGCTGACTGGAACAGACCGCTGTCCTTCCAAAGTTATTTTGCGTGCCATTCCATGTTCAGAGGGATCTAAGGAAACTGTCACAATACAGGCCACTTTGTCTCCCTCAGTGACAAATGGCATTGGCTTAACTGAGGCCCAGCAGACCCAGGTGATTGCCACCAGTCTTTCACTATCTGATGCTACATTTCAGCCAGTTATAAGTAATTGTGTACAACCTTCTCTTGATGGCATCACACAGCTGGTGACCCTCAACAGCAATGGTCAACCTGTGGTTGCTCACCGTCCAGGCAGTGTAATCGCCACAGTGCTTAAGCCACCCGAACCCATTCTGGACACTTCCGAATTTCAGACTGTGGTCACAAGTTCAAATGCCACCATTCCCAGAGTCAGGATGGTAGAAGAACCTGGTCCTCCTGTGAATGACGAGCCCAACTATCAGCATCTCAATACTGTATTGCTGAGCAATCCCAATGGTATTGCGACGTCTGTGATAAAGATCGAAGGGATGGACAGACATTTTGAGAATACTGCACAAAGCTCTGAGAACCTCAACAGTTCATTGTCACACAGCCTGAATTGTGCTCTCACTCCTGTAGTGAAACTGGAAGCCAATGAAGAGTGCTCAGTATCAACCCTGCACACAGACCACCAATGTGATCAAGCCAACACTCTCATGGATACAGAGCTAAACGATACCATGCCATTCCTGAAACTGGAAAACTCTCAGACTTTTCCACATGCAGTGAGCTTGCTTAACTATCCCAGTAATGTGACTCCCAATCCATGTGCCATATCTACTCCATCTATAGCAAAGCCGACAGATCTGTAAATAGTGTAGAAAGCAAAACCTTTTGTATCTTTTACATGTTGGACTGGAATTTGTCCTGTCTCATCATGTGAAGGATTGTAAATAAGCAGTTATTGATTCAGAATATTTAATACTGTGTCCAGGCCATCATTGTCAGTTACAATTTGAAAGAACGTCATTTTAAATCTAGGCATCAATATCAGTAAAGTAATCAAGGGACCTAAATGGTGTAATGATTTTCTAGTTGTAAGTTTTGGTGCAGAATCAAAACTCCACACAAACTTCTCTTCTATCTCAGTCCAGCTTTATTCTTCTTTGCCTCTTTTAACAAAAAAAGCATTTCCTTGAACTTAAGTGCTAACGCCCTTCTTCATTATTACCATATAGGTAAAGGGTAAGTGGATGTTTCAAGTGGGATTTAGATTAAATTGCTCCCTGGAAGCAACCAAGCATGGGAGAGCCACCTGAGTGTAGATGTTTCTGACCAGTTGTCTAAGTACTGTGCTGTTGGGTTAATGCTTTCAGGCTTCCAGAACCAATCTGGATGAGAGTTATATTAAAAGCAAAATGCTGCAGGTGTTGGACATCTGAATTAAGAATAGGGCTGAAATAATCAATGGAGCAGATAACATCTATGAAGAGCAAGAAATTGTTATTGTTTCAGGTTAATTATTCATCATTAATGTGAATCATTAGCTTGGTTTCTCCCTCAATTGATGCTGACAGAATGAGAACTAATTAAACTGATGTTTAAGAATATGTTAACAGGTGTAAATCCAATTCAGGTCTCGCTGCCTGTTTTCAATTGTGTGATGTGCCTAGAACTGAATAATTCACTGAATTCCAGCAATTTCCTTGCAGTTATGTCATTGAAATCACTGCATTAACATAAAGTGCTTAATGGTTCTTTTTATACATCATCCTCTTGCCCCAGCACATTTGCAAAAAAAAACTATGAAGTGTCCATTTTAAGTAAACAAACAACTTAATCTGGATCAACCTTCATACGATTAAGTCTTCTTTGCCCCTTATATGGCCTATTTATGTTTTGTGAACATTGTTTCAGAGTTCTGTTTCTCGCCAGAAATTTAACATTTAGGAAATAATATTGAATGTAATTTTAGCTCACCGTGATGATATTGATGATAAACCACAAGATGAATATTTTATCTAAATTGTTAATTCCTTGTAGATTAACTACAGATTGCTATATTTTCATATGTGATATGAAGAGAAATCTTCAAGATAAAAATGTGAACTTGGGATATTTTGTAAGAGGATTTTTTTTCAAAAGTGTATTGTAAATATTTATCTTTGATAATACAAAATCTATACATTTCCTGATGCTACATTTCCTCTTGGGCTCCTGTTTTGATGAATTTCCTATCGGTTTGTTAGTGGTTTATAGCATTGTTCTATTGAATGCTTTATTCAGAGGTCTAATTTGATATTGTAGCCTCTCAAGAAAAAAGCCATGTGGAAGAGAGAGAGGATTACATGAAAAAAAAATAAAATTTGTTTTGTTTTACAAGTTAGACCATTATCTTTTTTTTGTTTTAAAAACATGCTTGGAATTTGCAGCTTTCACTCGGTAGATCATGGTAATTGGGATTGCTGCTGGCTTTAAGAACATGTCGCATTTTTTCAAGAGAGTATACTAGCAAAGGACTTGAAACCTAAAGAGGTGATGAAGATAATTTAAATGGTAAACCCACCATTATAAAAAAAAGTAAAAATGATGTTAATTCACAGTAATTTTATGGTGTCCTGCTTATCATATAAGATGCAATTCACAACCAAGTGTAGATCACAGCTGGAGCAGTGAATTGGCTCTCCAAAGTCACATGACATCCCCTGAGCAAGATGCCATGGCTCTGATTTTACAGTTAAGAGTAAATTGTGCCAGCTGTCCTTTACATCTGGTCATGCTCGCCGATATTCCCACAGATCTATTGTATAAAACCTGTCACAATGAGAAATACAATTTTTTGGCAGGAGCTTGGATCACATGAGCAAACCAATTCTCTGTCTGCCTCCGTAACCAATCAGTTTGATAAATCTCGAGGCTTGTAGTTTATAAATCAGAAAACATGAATTGTAATATTTAATTCAATGTCAAACTACATGCAGGAACTAAAACAGGAAAAGATTGCAGTGAAAGAAAAATGAAAGTGACAAGAGGTGAAAATGAGTTAAATCTCACCAACATTAATTAAAATATGAAGGAATGAGTTCATGCGTAAATTTTCAACATTGGTTTGTTTTGCAGTAATTAAGATATGTTATAGCATTAAATGTAATGCACTTGAATGGACAGGCATTAATTTTTAGTGGGTTTCACATAAATATCTCACACAGCTTTGCTTTGTCTTAATAGAGGGATTTCATTCAGAAGAAGTGAGTATCTTAGCTATCAATTTCCTGCTTGCCGCTTTAATTGAACATACTGTTTATGGTCAAGCAATTCGATGCACAATTTACACTTCTATTAAAATTGAGGACTTGTGTAGCTTTATACCTTTCACTACAAAGTCTGGACCGTCTTCTTCCATAATTCTGCACATTGTACATTTTCATGCTGTCAGCAAGATGTTTTTCATTGATACCGGTGTTCAGTGTGATTGTTCCATATTAGGCAGCTTCTTATCTAGTCTTCCTAGCCATAGCAGAGCATTTCTAGCAGTGGATCCTCTTCTCATATTCATATGGTTGTCTTTGGACCTAGGACATCTATTGCAGATGCTGCCATCGTGTATCCATGTTCTACTCCTTGTTACTATCAATCTTTCACTCAAACAACACCAAGGAAACTCAGAACATCTTTCATTATGTTTCAATTAAATTCTCTTTTAAAGTTCCTAGAAACCAGTTATCTGACAAAGATGTTGACTACCCTCAGGTTTTTCACATTTATGTTTCTCCTACTTTGGTAAAGGACATTGGGATTTCTCTGAATTAAGTTGTTGATCATCAATGAATTTGCATCACCTGCACCTCTTCCAGTCTACTCTGCTGAACTTGGTGTCAGTGATGCCGTTTTCTCAACAGTGGTGAAACCAAGTGTATACTTGATGACTGTTCAGCAGCGCACCCAAGCTTCATCTGCAATGGACATCTTAAGCTGTCAGTTGCATGTCATTTTAACTCTTCTTTGCACTCCCATGTCAACCGCTCCATCCTTGATCTTCTTCAGTGCTACGGAGAGGCCAAGCACAAAATGGAAGACCAACTTTTGTTCCACTTGGATAGCTTAAAATACATGAACATTAAATTTTATAATTTTAGTCAGGTTCTCTCCTCCCCCAAAGGCTCACTGCTTAGTTTTCTTCTTTTGTTCATCGTTCCCATCCACTCAGTCACCTAGCTCCAATTGTCTATCATCCAATATAGCCCCATGTATTACCAAGCAGCCCTGTCCCAACCATATCTTCCTTAATCTGGTTCCATCTGCCCAGCATTCCCTCTCCATCTGGTTTTCCCCTATCCCCCCCCCCCCCCACTACTGCTGTATACTAACAATCTTTCCTATTACTGTTTTCTTTCAGTCCTGATCGCAGAGTCCCAGCACAAAGTGTCAACTTACTCTTTGACTTTGTCTCCACAGATGCTGATGACTCCCGTGAGTTCTTCCAGCATTATGTCTTTCTGTCTTGGCTCTGTGTTAAATTTGCTGATTTCTTTTGTCGTCCAGTATGAAGGGACATTTGAGTATCAGCTAAGGGTCAATTGGAGTGTTATTATTCCTGTGAGGGATCCGACAGCAGATTTGATAGAATCTACACTATTAGATCAATGTACTTCTCTACACATATAATCGGCACCATTACATCATCCGGTATTTAAGTATTCAGAAGGTTGTGTCTTCAGCTTTCCAGGAGAATGTGAGCCAACGCAGTGCATGCAGAAATAACAGCTAATAGCAATTCAGAGTGAAAGGATTTTGTTGCACTCTTCTAAGGTATGTTAGAAATAGAGTCATAGAGAAGCACGGCACAGAAACAGGCCATTCGGCCCATCTAGTCAATGCCAAAATCATTTAAACTGCCTACTCCCATCAGCCTGCACCAGGACCATAGCCCTCCATACCCCTACAATCCATGTACCTATCCAAACTTCTCTTAAACTTTGACATCGAGCTAGCATGCAACTCTTGTGCTGGCAGCTTGTTCCATACTCACGACCCTCTGAGTGAAGAGGTTTCTCCTTATGTTCCCCTTAAACTTTTCAACTTTCTCCCTTAACCCATGACCTCTATTTGTAGACCCAGCCAATCTCAGTGAAAAAAAGCCTGCTTGCATTTACCCTATTAATACCCCTCAAAATTTAGTCTCCCTCTACCAAATCTCATCCCAATCTTCTATATTCTAAGGAATACGGACCTATCCTATTCAATCTTTCCTTATAACTATAAATAATAAGTGGTTGGTAAATATAGAGTGACTAATGTGGAAGTATTGTTAATGATCTGTCATTCCTGACCTGCAACTTGTCTTTGTGGAGATTATGAATGCACTTCATTATTAGGGCCCTAGCTACTGTTCAAATTTTCATGCAGATTTATGCATCAGGCAGTTGTACTCATTGGAAGTCAATCATCCCAGCCTGAAATGTCATTGTGAAAGTTCCACAGGACATTCTTGTATACCTAACTATCATCAGTGGTTTCTTCAGAAGTGTGGCTGTTTGCTGTGATTGCAGAGCATTTGACTTCATTTGCAGCCTGTCAGCAAATGAACCAATGCATATCTGCATGCATCGGGACTTAGACTGTACTGTGGCATAGATTGATGGGTGCCAACAAATGTCTGCACTGTAAAGTAGCAGGCTTGAGCACTTCCAAGAGGCGGAAGTCTGGCCACCTATTCCTGACACACATTGGCACAAACATTAAATTCCCATCTTCAACATCCTAGTCATCAATGATCAGAAATAAACTTAACCAGCCCATAAATATTGTGGTTACAAGAACAGGTTCACGGATTGGTATCCTGAAAAAAGACTCACCCACTGCCAAACTAAAGCCTTTCCACAATCTTCAATTATTTTTCAGGGCATTGAGTTTAAAGGTTGGAAGGTCATGTTGTGGTTGTGCAGGACATAGTTAATTCTGTACTTGGGAGTCTTGTATTCAGTTTTGGTTGCCCTGCTGCAGGAAAGATGTTATTAATCTGGAAAAACTATAGGAAAGATTTCCAAGAGTTTTGCCAAGACTTGCAAGATACAGGGAAAGGTTTGACATTATTCCTTAGACCCTAAGAGACTGAGAAGAGATCTCATAGAGGTGTATAAAATAATGAGGGGCATAGAAAGGGTGAAAACACTGTCTTTCTCCCAGGGTTCAGGAATCAAGAACCGGAGGGCATGGGTCTAAACTGAGAGGGGAAAGATTCATAGGAATTTGAGGGATAACACCTTGCACAAAGATGGTCAGGTTGTAAGGGTAAGGGTAGGATAAGTTACCAGAGGAGGTGGACAAAACAGGTGTAATAATCATTTTAAAAAGATATTTGGACAGATAGATTGGAAAGGTTTAGAAGGTTATGGTCAACTACTGGAAAATGGAGCTGGCTCACATTGGGGCATCTTGTTCAGTGTGAACTATTTAGGCCATAGGACTGTTCCATGTGGAATGACTCTGTGACAACACCTTTCAAATTTGTGACCTCTAACACCAGAAATGGACATATTAGAAACTCTAAATGGTGAAATATAGCTTTAATTACTTTTTTTGTCATTTTTCCTATTTCACACCATTATTTCCTTTATATGTCAAACACCCATATTCCAATGTCTCCCTATTTCAAATTCAGTTTAGTAGATTCAGCTTCACTGAAGCTAAGTATTGAGTGTGTGCATTTAGTGTTCCACTGGGTGAGTCCATTCTCTCCGTGCTTTGTGTACAGACCAATTGGTTTGAAGACTTAATCCCAACTCACTGCTAAATTGGCTGATTTCAACTCTCCTCACAATATGCTGTAGTAGGTGTGTATGTTAACTTCCACCCACTGTTGGTCAATATATGATGGAGCTCAACCAGTGGTAAATGTATTACATCAAGTAACTCTGTTGATTCAGAATCAGAAGGCTGTTTTTTCAAGTCCCTTTTCAGAGCTCTAAGCACCAAATCTATGTTGCTCCTATGCTCTGTAATATAGGTCTGCAGCACTATCAAAGGTAATGCATTTCTAGTGAAGTAATAATCAAGTTGTTGTAAATAACCTATGTCATTATTTAAATGAGAACAATGGAGTTCTCCCAGATATTTAGGATTAGTATTAAACATTTTCCCTATTCAACACCTAAACCAAATGGTCAGTTCATTTAGTTCACTGCTTATTACTTATTATGCAAATAAAATATCAATAAATTATCTAGTATATTCCTTACTTAACACCAGAAGCCACAGATCATTGGTTGACACAAGAGATGCTTCAGATGCTGTGAATCATGAGCAACAAAATGATTGTGGAACTCAGTAGGCCAGAAAGTTTCTTGGGAGGGAAATGAACAGTAGATGTGTTGGGCCGGGTCCCTTCATCAAGGCCACAAAGGAAGAGGGCAAAAGCTAGAATAGCAAGGTGGGGGAGGGGAGGGGGAGGAGTGAGGAACACAAGTTTGCAGGTGATGGTTCGGTACAGGTGAGGGGTTGGTAGGTGCACGTGGAATGCAATGAAAGAGAATGATATGGAAAGCTGAGAGGAAATAGGTAGAAAAGGGGTTGAAAAAGAAACAACCTGAGCAGAGATAACAGTGGACCGTGGAACAAAGGGAAAGGAGGAAGTGATGGTCAAGTTGTAAGGGCGGGAAAGGAGAAGAGAAGGATAGGGGTGAGTCACAGGAATGAGGGTAAACAAGGGGGAGGAGAGAAAAAGGAAAGGAGAGGAAAGGGCTTTGGGAAATTAGAAATCAATGGTATTGCTGTTAGGTTGGAGGCTACCAAGATGAAATATGAAATGTGGCTCCTCCAACCTGTGTCTGGCATTAGAGGAGGCTGTGGACAGGCATGTCGGTGTGGGAACTGGAAAGGGAATTGAATTAGCTGGCCAATGGGTGATACTTGCTGTTGCAACAAATAGAGCGATGGATCTTGATGAAGAGATCCTCTGATCTGTATCGGTCTCACTGATGTAGAGGAGAAAACATTGGGAGCACCAGACGACACTGATAGACTACAGGTGAAGTCCTGCCTCACCTAAAAAGACTATTCAGAGAGATCAGTGAGCAGGGATGACCAGACAAGAGAGACATGGAGAGAGTGATCCAGAAGGGAAATGTGTGCCTTGTGCTGGGAATCCTTTGGAGAAAGCAAAAGTTCTGAAGAATGATGCATTGGTTGCGGAAGCTCGTGAGATGGTAGGTGGGGACAAAGGAACCCCTATCCCTGTTATGACAGTGGAGGATGAGTGAAGGCAGACATGTGGGAAATGGAGGAGATGCGAGTAATAACAGCACTGATAGTGGTGGAAGTGAAACCCCCCATTTTCTGAAAAAAGTGGACATCTCAGATGCTATGGAATGGAAAGACTTATCCTGACAACAAATGCTGCAGGTTAAAGGAACTGAAAGAACAGAATACAGTTCTAACAACTGACACTGGTTGAAATGCTTTGGGATTAGAGTTGAAAGGTATCATACAAAGCATATTCTTTTTCTATCAGTGTTGGACCTAACATGTTTTTACCAAAGAGCTACTGACACTATATTAATATAAATTAATATATATGAACATATTTTTGTGTAACTCTTTTACTCTGTCTTATATGCGCTATGTGTGTCTTGTATTATGTATGACTGTTGGTACTATGTTTTGCACTTTGACCCCAGAGTTCCATTTCCATTTGGCTGTATTCATCGGCATTCATGGATGGTTGAGTGACAATTAAACTTGAACTTGTTGCCATTATTCCTGGACGGTATTGAGAAATGGAAAGTAGGAGAGAGTGGAAAAGCTGAACTTTGATTATCATGCTACTCTTAGCTTTCAGAAATAGTATTAGACTCAAAATGAAGAGCAAATGACAGTCAGAGAGAGAGAGATTGCGCCTAAACTGACCTTGATATATACACTAGTTTTTATTACAGTTGTGATTTACAATATATAAATGAAAGAGGAACTACAAATGATGGAAACCTAAAGTACAAAGAAAACACAGGAGTCATTCTGCATCTGTGGGAGATGGGGCCAGACCTGATTGGTATTTCCAGCACTATTTATTGCAAAACATGAATGTTTGCTATTAATGGTTGAAGACCAGTTTTCTCTGACGCTTTATGTATCTTCGTGATTTGGTACCAGCCTTCTCTATAAATACATAGTACTACAGAATAAAGAGTAATCTTTCCATTATATTTACGTAACAGAAGTGGTCTATTAATTCATACAGGGTGAATATGGTCAGAGAAAGTAATGGGGAAGGAGGGAGCTGTTAATAACATAAGAACATAAGAAATAGGAGCAGGAGTAGGCCATCTGTTCCATTGAGCCTGCCCTTTCATTCAATAAGATTATGGCTGATCTGGCCATAAACTCATCTCCACTTACCTGCCTTTTCCCCATAACCCTTAAATCCCCGACCATGCAAAAATCTATCCAACCTTGTCTTAAATACATTTACTGAGGTAGCTTCCACTGCTTCATTGGGCAGAGAATTCCAAAGATTCCCCAACCTCTGGAAAAAGTAGTCCCTCCTCATCTCCATCCTAAATCTACTTCTCTGAACCTTGAGGCTATGTCCCCTGTTTCAATGGGAAGGGCTCCATCTAACCCATAATGGGATCAGAGTCCTGGCAAATTACATACAGTAACTAAGGACTGTGGATAAGGCTTTAAACTAAATCATGGGGGGTGGGTTCAATCACTTGGAAAAGTAAGAATAAATTAAAAGATTTCAGGACATGTAACAAAAACCTTCAGAATTAAAAAAAAAGCCAATATGTTTAGAAGGGGATCAGAATTTATCTTCCACTAACATGGAGAGAAAATTGAAATGTGTGATGAGTACTAGACTATAGGTGTTATTTTTGAATGCACGCAGTATACAGAATAATGTAGTTGATCTTGTAGTGCAGTTGGAAATTGGCAGTGATGACATTGTGGGCATCACTTGAGCTGTGGTTGAAAGAAGATCACAGTTGGGGACTGAACATCCAAGGACACACGTTATATTGAAAGGACAGGCAGGTAGGCAAAGGGGGTGGGGCGGCTCTGTTGGTATACATTAAATCAAATCCTTAGTGAGAAGTGACCAAGGATCTGACGATATTGAATCTTTGTGGGTTGAGTTAAGAAACTATAAATGTAAAAAGAACCCGATGGGTGTAGAATAAAGGCATCCAAACAACAGACAGAATGCGGAGTACAAATTACAGCAAGAGTTAGAAAAGGCATGGAAAAAAGGGTAATGTTGCATTAGTGATGCCAAGAAAAGGAATTTATAGAATGCCTGTAAGATGGCTTTTTAGAGCAGCTTGTGCTTGAGCCCACAAGGGGATCAGGTATTCAGGATTGGGTATTGTATAATGAACCAGTTTGGACTAGGGTAAAGAATTCCTTAGGAGACATTGATCATAATATGATAGAATTTACCCTACAATTTGAGAGGGAGAAGATAGAACTAGATATATCAGTATTATAGGAGAGTAAGGACGACTACAGAGGCATGACAGAAGAGCTGGCTACAGTTATTTGGAAGAGGACACTAGCAGGGATGATGGCAGATGGCTTGAGTTTCTGGGAGTAATTCAAAATGCTCAAGATCGGTTCCTCTCAAAGTAGAAAAGAGAGAATGAGAGAACAATCTCTGATTAGGGAAGTCAAAGACAACTTAAAGTCAAAGAGAAGGCATACAATATAGCAAAAATTAGTGGGAAGCTAGAGGTTTGGGATGCTTTTAAAAAACAACAGAAGACAACTAAAAAGTAGTAAGGAGAGAAAAGAGGGTCAGCTAACTAATAATATAAAAGAGGATAGAACAAACTTTTTTTCTAGATATATAAGGAGTAAAAAAGAGGCAAGAGTGAATATTGCACCACTGGAAATGGCACTGGAGAGGTAATAATGGTGGAACAAAGAAATTGTACATGAAAATATGTATTTTGCATCAGTCTTCACTGTGAAAGACACAAGTGCCATGTCAGAAATTTTGAATGTCAGGAGGCAGAGGTGAGTATAATCACTATTACTAAGGAGAAAGTCCTTGGGAAGCTGATAGGTCTGAAGACAAATCACTTGGACCAGATGGACAACATTACAGGGTTCTGAAAGAGGTAGCTGAAGAGTTTGTGGAGGTATTAGCAGTGATCTTTCAAGAATCACTGGACTCTGTAATAGTTCTGTAGGAGAGGGAATTGGAAATCTCATCCCACTCTTGAAGAAAGGAGGGAAGGTATTAAAAGCTATTTAGCCTGCCTTCAGCAATATGTTATCAGTCCATTATTAAGTATAAAGTTTCAGAGGTCTTGGAGGCACATGATCAAACAGGCCAAAGTCAGCATGGTTTCCTTAAGGGGAAATCTTGCATGACAAATGTTTTCAAATTCTTTGAGGAAATAACAGGCAGGATATCAAAGAGAGTCAGTGGATGTTGTTTACTTGGATTTACAGAAGACCTTTGACTAGATGCTGCACATGAGGCTGTTAAATAAGATAATAACCCATGGTATTATAGGAAAGCTACTAGTATTGACAGAAGATTGGCTGACTGGCAGGTGGTGAAAAGTGGGAACAAAGGGGGCATTTTTCTGGTTGGCTCTCTGTAACTAGTGGTGTTCAGCAGGGGCTGGTGTTGAGACTGTTTCTTTTCATGCTATTTGTCAGTGATTTGGGTGACAGTATTAATAGCTTTGTTTCCAAGTTTACAGACAATACAAAGATAGGTGGAGAGGCACGTAGTGTTGAGGAAACAGCGAGTCTGCAGAAGGTTAGATTCTGCATACATAAAGTTAGTGCAGCATGTTCCCGCTGATGGGTGAGTCCAGAACTAAAGGCCACAGTTTAAGAATAAGGGGTAGGCCATTTAGAAGAGATGTGGAAAAACTTTTTCACCCAGAGAGTGGTGGATATGTGGAATGCTCTGCCCCAGAAGGCAGTGAAGGCCAAGTCTCTGGATGCATTCAGGAGAGAGTTAGATAGAGCTCTTATAGATAGCGGGGTCAAGGGATATGGGGAGAGGGTAGGAACGGGGTACTGATTGTGTATGATCAGCCATGATCACAGTGAATGCCGGTGCTGGCTAGAAGGGCCAAATGGCCTACTCCTGCACCCACTGTCTATTGTCTATTAGGCCAATGGGCAAAGAAGATGGAATACAATGTACGGTCCTACACATAGTAGAAGGAACAAAGGCACAGACTATTTTCTAACTGGGGAGTGACTTCATAAATCCAGGTTGTAAAGGGACTTGGGAGACCTAGTGCAGGTTTCCCTAAATATTAACATATAGGTTGAGTCATTAAAAAGGAAGCCAAATACAATGAGAGGACTAGAATATAAAAGCAAGGATGTAATGCTTTATAAGGCAATGGTCATACAACACTTGAAGGATTGTGAGCTGTTTTGGCACCTTATCTGAAAAGTATGTGCTGGTATTGAAAAGGGTCAAGAGAAGGTTCACGAGAACTGTCCTGTTTTATGAGGATCGTTTTATGGTTTTGGATCTGCACTCACTGATAATGAGGGGGATCTCACTAAAACATATAGATTATTGAAAAGCCTAGATAGAGTGGACATGGAGAGAATGTTTCCGGTCGTGGAGGTGTCTAGGGCTATCGTACACAGCCTCAGAATACAAGGAACATCCCTGTAGTACAGAGGTGAGAACAAACTTATTTAGCCCAAGGCTGGTGAATCTGTGGAGTTTATTGCCAGAAATGGCTATGGAGGCCAGGTTATTAGGTATGTTTAAAGCAGAGGTTGATAGGTTCATGATTAGTAAAGGTATCAAAGGTTACTGGGAGAAAGCAGGAGAATGGGACTGAGATGTAAAATATATTGGCCATGATGCAATGATAAAGCAGATATTGTGGCGACCCATTTCCTGGCACATCCGAACCGGCTCACAATTAGAGAGCCTACAGGGGTGTGCGAGCACAGAGCTTTGGAGCCTCTGCGCCATGGGGGGCAGGTTGAGGGAGGCTTAAAAGTGACGCTGAGGATTTCGAATAAAGTTTTTTCCTTCGACTGCAGTTACCAACTCCGTGTCGTAATTTTAGTGCTGCGTGTAGCACACCGCTACAATTGGTGACCCTGACGGTCCAAATGATTTTTGGACCAGAAATAACTGACGCTGCCTCTGTTCATGCGGTTTCGTTGAAATTGCCGGGTTTCTGGACACAGTGACCGAACCTATGGTTCCAGCAAGCCGAAGCCCAATTCCACGTTCGCCAGATCACCTCAGAAGACACCCGCTACTACTACGTGGTGAGCTCCCTCGACCAGGACACAGCGGCCCAGGTCGCAGAGTTCGTACAGTCGCCCCCGGCAGACGGCAAGTACACGGAATTCAAAGCCCTGCTCCTCAGGACTTTCGGACTCTCACGGCGCGAGCGGGCTGCCCGTTTACTGCACCTGGATGGCTTGGGAGACAGACCTCCATCGGCTTTAATGAATGAGATGTTGTCTCTGGCCGACGGACACACACCCTGCCTCATGTTTGAGCAGGCATTCCTGGAGCAGCTGCCCGAGGACATACGCCTGCTGCTGTCCGACGCGGATTTCAGTGACCCCCGGAAGGTGGCAGCCCGGGCGGACTTGCTGTGGAACGCCAAAAAGGTGAGCGGGGCGTCCATCGCATGGATCTCCCAGCAGCAAACCAGTCCAGGCCCGGCTGCAGAGCCCGCCAACACCCGGCCCAATGAACACTGGTGCTTCTACCACCAGCGGTGGGGCGCAGAAGCCCGCCGTTGTCGGCCACCCTGCAAGTTCCCGGGAAACGCCAGGGCCAGCCGCCGCTGATGGCTACGGCGGCTGGCCATCGGGATAGCCTCCTGTATGTGTGGGATGGAAGGTCGGGACGCCGGTTTTTGGTCGATACTGGTGCCGAGATCAGCGTTTTACCTCTGACGAGTTATGACACCCGCAGCAGGGCACCGGGTCCCCCCCGAGGGCTGTGAACGGCAGCACAGTAAGGACCTATGGCACCTGTCAGGTGCAGCTACAGTTCGGCTCCAGCCAGTTCACGTGGGACTTTACAATGGCCGCCATAGCCCAACCGCTTCTGGGTGCGGATTTTTTGCGGGCTCACAGCCTACTGGTCGACCTGCCCAGGAAGAGACTGGTACACGCCGAGACCTTTCAGACGTTCTCCCTGGGTGCGGCCCAGTTGCCAGCCCCTCACCTCGGCTCCATCACGCTGTCCGACGACCTCACCAGGGTCCTGGCGGATTTCCCATCGGTTCTGGCACCGCAGTTCACAGCGGCCATGCCCCGACACGGCGTACAGCACCACATCCCGACCCAGGGACAACCCCTCCACGCCCGTGCTCGGCGGCTTCCCCCGGACAAGCTCCAACTGGCGAAGGAGGAGTTCCAGAGGATGGAGGAATTGGGGATCATCCGGCGGTCCGACAGCCCATGGGTCTCCCCCCTGCACATGGTGCCCAAAGCGACGGGAGGCTGGAGACCGTGCGGCGACTACCGCAGGCTGAACGAGGCTACCACACCGGACCGCTACCCTGTGCCGCACGTTCAGGACTTTGCAGCAAACCTGCATGGCGCACGGATCTTCTCCAAGGTAGATCTCGTCCGAGGGTACCATCAAATCCCGATGCATCCTGACGACGTCCCCAAAACGGCTCTCATCACAACATTTGGCCTTTTCAAGTTCCTCCGCATGCTGTTCGGCCTGAAGAATGCCGCACAGACGTTCCAGCGGTTAATGGACGTGGTGGGACGGGACCTGGACTTCGCGTTCATCTATTTGGACGACATCCTCATAGCCAGCAGCAGTCGTCAGGAGCATCTGTCCCACCTCCATCAACTCTGCGCCCGACTGAGTGAATACGGTCTTACAATCAACCCTGCTAAATGCCAGTTCGGACTCGATACCATTGACTTCCTGGGCCACAGGATTACTAAAGACGGGGCAACCCCTCTGCCCGCTAAGGTAGATGCAGTCCGCCACTTCCCCCGACCCACCACGATCAAAGGCCTTCAGGAATTCGTAGGTATGGTCACTTTCTACCACCGCTTCCTCCCTTCAGCTGCCCGGATCATGCGCCCCCTGTTCGCCCTGATGTCGGGTCCGAGCAAGGACATTACCTGGGACGAGGAGTCCGCCGCCGCTTTCGTTCAAATGAAGGAAGCTTTGGCGAACACCGCAATGCTAGTACATCCCAGAATGGACGTCCCTACTGCCCTCACAGTGGACGCATCTAACACGGCAGTCGGTGGGGTGCTGGAGCAACTCATCGCAGGTCGCTGGCAACCCCTGGCGTTTTTCAGCAAACACCTGTGGCCACCCGAGCTCAAGTACAGTGCTTTCGACCAGGAACTGTTGGCGCTCTACCTGGCAATCCGGCATTTCAGGTACTTCCTAGAAGGTCGGCCCTTCACCGCGTTCACGGACCACAAACCGCTTACCTTTGCGTTTACGAAAGCGTCCGACCCCTGATCGTCCTGCCAGCAACGCCACCTGTCCTACATCTCTGAATACACGACGGATGTCCTGCACGTCTCGGGTAAGGACAATGTTGTGGCGGATGCGCTCTCTCGCCCTACCGTTCATGCCCTTTCCCAAGGGGTAGACTTTGAGGCACTGGCAGAGGCGCAGCAGGTGGATGAGGAGATTCCGAGTTACAGAACCGCAGTCTCCGGTTTGCAGCTCCAGGACCTCCCCGTAGGCCCGGGTGAGAGGACCCTACTCTGTGATGTCGCCACCGGCCAACCCCGTCCTGTCGTCCCGACAGCCTGGTGGCGCCGTGTTTTCGACTCCATCCCTCCATCCGGACAACTGTCTGGATGGTTTCCAGCAGGTTCGTTTGGCATGGACTCTGCAAACAGGTCAGTGAATGGGCCAAAACGTGCATGCACTGCCGGACGGCCAAGGTGCAGCGGCACACCAAAGCCCCACCGCAGCAGTTCCATCCCGTCCACCAGTGTTTCGACCACATTCATGTGGATATCGTGGGCCCCCTGCCAATGTCGCGCAGAGCGCGGCACCTCCTGACTATCGTGGACCGGTTCACAAGATGGCCAGAGGCAGTCCCGCTCACCGACACCACCTCCGAATCTTGCGCCCGAGCTCTGATCACCACCTGGATATCTCGCTTTGGTGTACCGGCCCACATTACCTCTGACAGAGACGCCCAGTTCACCTCCAGCCGGTGGTCAGCTATGGCCGGTCTTTTGGGGACTCAGCTGCACCACACAACTGCCTACCACCCACAGTCGAACGGGCTAGTGGAGCGTTTCCACCGTCACCTGAAGTCGGCCCTCATGGCCCGCCTGCGAGGAGCCAACTGGGCGGATGAGCTTCCCTGGGTCCTACTCTGCATCCGCACAGCGCCCAAGGACGACCTGCACGCCTCGTCGGCCGAGTTGGTATACGGCGCGCCCCTGGTCGTCCCCGGGGAGTTCCTACCAGCCCCACGGGGGCAAGAGGAGATCCCGCAGCAGTCCTGGGCAGACTACGTGAGAAGCTCGGTAACCTGGCCCCCATACCCACTTCACAACACGGGCGGAACCCAACCTGCGTACCCAAAGACCTGCAGAACTGTAAGTCTGTGTTTGTATGAAGGGGCGGGCATCGGCCACTGCTGCAGCGGCCATACGAGGGGCCGTTTATGGTGCTCCGGAACAACGGGTCCACGTTCGTGCTGGACGTTGGGGGGAAAGAGGAGGTTTTCACGGTGGACTGCCTCAAACCGGCCCATGTGGACCTGGCACAACCGGCCGAGTTTCCGGCACCTCGGCGCAGAGGCCGACCTCCCAAGCAGGTCCTGGCCCAGACTGTGGACATTAGGGGGTGTATCGCTGGTTCTGGGGGGGGGGGGGGGGGTTATGTGGCGACCCATTTCCTGGCACATCCGAACTGGCTCACAATTAGATAGCCTACGGGGGTTTGCGAGCACAGAGCTTTGGAGCCTCTGCGCCACGGGGGGCAGGTTGAGGGAGGCTTAAAAGTGAGGCTGAGGATTTCAAATAAAGTTTTTTCCTTCGACTGCAGTTACCGACTCCGTGTCATAATTTTAGCGCTGCTTGTAGCGCACCGCTACAACATGATGGTTCGGGTGGCCTAATTCTGCTGTAATGGTTTTGGTCTTACGGTTTTATAACTCTTTTGTGGATTAGTTATGATTGCAAGTTAATAATTTGACAAATAAATAAACCCACACTATGATTCTAGGAATTACAATGCTGCAAAACTGTCTTGTGAAACCACCTTTGCCACAGACTCTTTCCTGTTTCAAAATCTATTTCATTGCACCAGTTGCTCTGCACACTGCTTCCTTTTGATTGCTGAATTAAATGTCTTTATTTTTTTTGTTGCAAGTTAAAGCCTTCTAAACTCAGCAGGCATTCCGGGATGGTAATTTGAACATTGTGGGTTCGTTCAGGGAGACTAATCTTGTAAAACTCTGTAATGTATGAAAACAATCCTCTAACAAGCAATTTTCTTTGATTATTAAACGTAAGTTAACTTGAAGCCTTTTACACAGAGAGTAGACATTAATACAATCTTAAGGCATGCTTGAAATGTTCAAAGACTTCTAGTACCTCTATTCCGTAGCGATAAGGATCTATATTTCACTAAACATCATGGAACTGAATTCTGTTTCAGCTCAGACTGATTTAAATATCACCCACTTGAAGATTATCTAATTATTTTTGCATAGATTACTGTCCATGTCCTGTAACTGAATATATTCTTTTGACTTAACTTTCTCTTGACCATTTGAATTTTCTTTATCATTCCTTTTCGAAGCTCAAGCACTAGGATCTTATCTTCCTAGATTCTTCCTAGCGTATTTTTTAAAGAAGTCTGGAAGGAATTTCTGTTTAAAATGTAGAGTTGTAATACACAGAAACAGAATATGTCCATGCCAACTGTCAACTACCCATCTGCACTAATCCCATTCTCCATCACTCATTTCAAATCCTCTATGCCATGGTGACTAAAGAATTATATGTACTTAAATTTTATAAGATTCTCTACCCTTGTCACCCTCTTAGAAATATGAACCCCGTATAATGACAAACTTACAGTCAAAGCATGTGTATATTAGTTATACATTAAACAGTATGGTTTTGCAAGCATCACACAGCAATGTCCTTTACTATATTCTATACAAAGAAGATCAGTGGGTGATGACATTATGTATTGCTTGAATGGCCCACAACACACGCTCCTGGATTTTGGGGTGTGCTCGCTGGCAAACTTCAGCTGTGGCTAATTCCTTCTCGTGGAAGGCTGTCAGATTTTGTGCAGGGCACAAAGCTGATGGTCTTTTAGAGCAGTTGATAGTCTTAACCTCTAAGTATTCCTAGGAACAGCCAGCAGTTTTCCAGTTGTTAGGAATGGATCAAGACACAGAGATGCAATCAGCGGATATATATTGCCTTGCAGCTTCAAAGACCTGCTTTCAATCCTCACTTTGAGTGCTGTTTATGTGGAATTTACACATCCTGCCTTTGGCTGTGTGGGTTTCTAAAGATGCCCAGGTTGGTAAATTAATCAGATAATCTACATTTCTCCTTGTGTGTAGGAGGATGGTAGAATTTGGTGAGTGTTGATGAAAATGAGGGGAAGAAGAAATTACAGGGAAAATTAGCCAGGAAATGGATTTATCTATGACTCAGTGGGATATATCACCTGATATACAGTAAAAAAATGTAGAAACAAATACTAATGTAGCTCTCTTCATAGAGGAAATGGGAACACTTTATGTCCTTAAGTTTTACACGTACATATACCCTGCATGTTCTGTTAAATGTCATTTCCTCCATGCAGTATATACTACAGCTAAGATGGCTTTTTTCTTTTTATAATCCAAGCAAGATTCTGGACGTGCACAGTTTCTAGCCATTGTATAATATAATCTTGCAGTACATCATCATAATCTGATAATCACTCTATTATGCATCATAGTTTTAAGGATACAAACTGTTAAAAAATGAAGATGCATCACTTGCATATGATTGATGATCCAAGCTAATCTGTTATTGCACTTTTTAAAAATGGGGAACTATTTAAGATCAGGATAAAAAAAATCCAAACAGGAAAAGAACAAAGGGATGCAATTAAAGTACAAGATGTTAATTGCTTTATCATTATCACATTCAATTTGTTGAATGAAATCTCAGAAGCAAATCTCTTGTACAGGAACACTGGTGTCCAGGATCTGCCTGCTTTGAAGGAAATGGATTGAATGTAAACCTCTCTTGGAAAGGATGGGACTGTGGCAATGATAAAAGAAAACACTGCATAAATGAGCATCTTGAAACAAATAAAGAGAAGGGGAAGCATCAAGTGGCTCACATAATGGAAGAATTGCTGTTTTTTTTCCTTCAAGGTATCTGGTTTAGTGATCAGTGGAGACTGCTTCTACAAAATGGCTTTTGATCCTTTTGGAATTTATGCAAAGAAGACAAGCAACAGTCCCAGGGAAGAAATATTTCCCTGCAACACTATTTTTAACAGGATCTGCTTGCTTTGAAGGAAATGGATTGAATGTAAAACTCCCTTGGAAAGGATGATATTGTGGTAATAATAAAGGAAAACACTGCATAAAGGAGCATCTCGAAACAAATAAAGAGAAGGGGAAGCAACAAGTGGCTCACATAATGGAAGAATTGCTGTTTTTTTCCTTCAAGGTATCTGGTTTAGTGATCAGTGGAGACTGCTTCTACAAAATGGCTTTTGATCCTTTTGGAATTTATGCAAAGAAGACAAGCAACAGTCCCAGGGAAGAAATATTTCCCTGCAACACTATTTTTAACAGTGTATCAAATAGGTTGGTAAGGTTCAAAGGATGAGTGACTCTTTCTTTCCCTCAAGGATGACCCAAATCTTAGCAATCTTCTACTGACTCCATCACTGTGGCATTTCCATTTCCCAGGCCATTTACTGACTTAAGGTGGTGGGAGCAATATTCTCCTTTCTTTCAGATTTCCAATTGGCCAATAGTAAAAGAAAATATTATAACCCAAGTTCTTATCCATTTTCAGTTTAGTATTTTTCTTTACCTGGATTGTTGCCTTTCACAGTTAAATAACACCCCCTCTCATCAATACCAACTGTGTTGCCTACCTACATTAACCACATTTGCCTGTTTATGTTCATATCCTATCCAAGCATTTGCCTGTTTTAGTCCATATAATATCCAATTAAATACCCACCGCTTTTTAAATTTTGTAATTATATCTACCTCCATTACCTCTTTTGGCAGCCCATTCCAAATATGCCCTTTATAACTTTATAAACCTCAATAAAATCAACCCTCAGCCTCCAATGTTCTATTGAAAATAAACCCTCAGCCTATCCAATCTTCGCTGATAACCTGGTGAAACTCTGCAGTCTGTCCATTGCTACAACATCATGCAATGCAACGAACAGAACTGTACAAAATATTTTAAGTGTGGATTTGTACAACTGCCACATGATATATTCCATCACATCCACTCAGTTTCTTGCTTGATGCCACCACCTACGGGGAGCAATGGACTTCCACTCACTGTACATCAGCACTCTTGAGATTCTTGCCATTTATTCTATATGTCCTACCAGAATTTGACCTCCAAAGTGCAGCACATCATATTTGTCTGGATTAAATACCGCCTGCCACAGATCTGTCCTGTTTTCCCAGCTGATTTATAGAAGTAACAAAGTACAAATATTTAAAATGGATGGCCAAGTTCTGTTTTTAGAAAAGCATTTCATATTTTTGTTCTTTGCTCTTCACACAGCAGAAGCATTGCTAATTCAGAGTGAGAGTTTTCAAGTATCTTCCTCAGTAATAAATATCTGGACTGGATGTTACCCTGATTCGTCCCTGTGACTTTAGTCCTGAGGCAGGGAAATATGAGACCTTTGCCACATGCTTTTCAATACAGTTGTAACGTGGGATTATTTCAATCCCTTACGTGAATATTCATGTTTTATGTTGTTTGTTTATTCAGTGTATTCCAGGTATATACAGTACTTCCTGTATCTAATAAAGTGTCCACTGAGTGTATGTTCGTGATCATACCGTTGCCCAACCACTTCAAGGCTCAACGTGTTGTGCATTCAGAAATGCCTTTCTGCACACCACTGTTGTAAGCATGGTTGAGTTACTGTTGTCTTCCTGTCAACTGGTCTGGCCGTTTTCCTCTGACCTCTCTCATTAACAAGGCGGTTTTGCCCACAGAACTGTCACTCACTGGCTTTTTTTTGTTTCTCACTCCATTCTCTGTAAACTCTAGAGGCTGTTGTGTGTGGAAGTCCCAGGAGATCTGCAGTTTCTGGGATAGTGATTTTGTAGCCTGGGAAAAATACCCATGCAGGACAACAAATACTTTTTCAGCTCTTTATTCCTTTATCTGTTTTAGATGTTTTAATACAGAAAGAGGGTATCCAAATAAAAATGCAAAATGAATTTAAAAAACATAGTTCCCGCAGTTACAATCTCTGTTTAATTTTGGTCCATGCCCTTGTTATGCACGCAGTATAAAAATAACTAAAATAAAGTATACAAAACCAATAGGGTAGTGGTAATTCTAAAAAAAAATACAAAACAACATTAGAATCCCACCAATCCTGTACCTTAAACACAACATCAAAAATATAAATAAATATATCTAATCTTAACCAAGAGGTATACAGACATTGGCACCCATGTGCTTAGCTTCCAAACAATTATTGGCTAGACCCTGAAACAAATTCCCCTCGCTCATGCTATGTGAACCGAGATTAACACATTCACATTAGGTCATGAAACAATAAAATAAGACAAAAATAAACTTTTACAATATTTTGCCTTGTAGTTAAATTACTAGAAAGACTAATCTACTAGGTCAATAAGGAGCTTTGTACAACCACGCTATCCAGTGCCGATACCTTACTCACGAAACTCTAAAACATCCACATGTTAAACATATGAAATTACCAACATTGCAGATTTACAAATGAGAATAAATTAATTTTCGTGGATACAATCAAATATTATTCACCTTTCCTCACCTTACAACTAGTAGTCGATGTTCTTTTCAGAACCTTTTAACTCTTCTTTGTACTCCACGTATGCATAATGATAGCACCGTGTTCTCTTAAAGGCATAGGCAACTATTTTAACATTGCCAGGGTGAATACTTGTACATGGAGCTTAGAAAAATAGAAAGCTATGGGTAACCCTAGGTAATTTCTAAGGTAAGGACATGTTCAGCACAGCTTTGTGGGCTGAAGGGCCTGTATTGTGCTGTAGGTCTGCTATGTTTCTATGTTCCTAATAAAAAAAATTCAACGGTCACCTGGTTACAGTGAAACCACCCTGTCTGGCACAAACAGTTATTCCAAGGTCAAAGTCACTTAGATCATATTTCTTCCCCATTCTAATGTTTGGTCTGAACAACATTTGAACGTCTTGACCATGTGTACACACTTTTATGCAGTGAGTTGCTGCCACATGATTGGCTGATTAGATATTTGCATTAATGAGCAGGTGTAGAGGTGTAAAGTGGCCACTGTGTGTGCTTCCTCAAGAAATAGGGTCTCCAATACATCCATAGGACAAAACAGTATCAGGGTTAGAATTCATAACATAGAACTGAATTAATTAAACCAACAGTTAAATGACTAACTAAATTAATCACTTCTGCCTACACAATATTCATACTCCTCCATTCTCTGCACACCCCTATGCCTATCCCAGAGTCTTTTAAATGACTCCAGCATATTGGCCTTCACTGCTACTCTAGCAGCACATTCCAAAAATAATCTTGCTTCGTACATCTCCTTTGAACTTACTCCTTGCACCTTAAATGCATGCCCTCTGGTATTGGAATGCATGTCCTCTAAGATGAGGGTTTTAATACTTCTCTTTCACGTCTGTCACTGGTATTTTGATCCAGAACAAATTCATAAAACCATATTGTTAAAATATCCCCTTTGATGTCAGTAAAGGATCCAAGTGAATTTAGCTTAGGCAAGCGCGAGCCAGTTTTTAAATTCTGTGAATTTACAGCAAAGAGAAAAAAAATCCTACCCAATTCAACTCTAATTCACGGCTTCACTCAGAAGTAACAAGGCTGGCAATCACAACGGGAAATGTCAGGTTAGTGCAGCTGTGGGCACTCTGTGGAGGTAAGGTTAAGACAATTGATGGAATAGGGAATGAAGGGATCATTATGTCGCATATAACCTATGCCCAAACTTGTCATTCCTTCCTAAGCAGAGAATAAAAATTCACTGGGGATGGGGTGCTAGTTGATGCAGCAACTAAAACATGCAATTTGATCAAATGCTGTTGAAAAATATGGTATATAGAGTATTGGGCTGTTTAATAGTTTTCCATTGCCATGAGTGCAATTCAACTGTATGATATGTGTAAAATTAAACCTTATGACTTGTGACAAATAGCGAGTATAAGTATAAAAACAAGTGATAGTTTGCATAAACTTATTTGAGCTGATTAGCATTCTAAACTTCCTTACTGAAGCAAAACATGAAGTAAACTAAGATAAACATGCAATATTACAGCCAGGCTATTACATCAGGGATCAGCAGCTAGAAAGAAAAAGGTCAAGTTCAGTTAGTGGAATAGACGGTTGCTATGGTATCAAGCATCGATTAGTCAACCAAGGTTGAAAAATTCTGATTAGATTGTCAATGTGTGAAATGGTGACAATCTCATTATCAGAATTCCTAATTCCTAACTGACTAATCAATGTCTTTTACCATGGTAACATAAAGATACTTAAACAATATATTTCATTTAGCAATACTCCTGAAAGTGACATTATCTAAAATCCTTAGCCTCAATTTAGAGAGGAGTTAGTGTTGTTAATGTGTAGGTGATTTTCAGGTGATTATGTTTGTAATTGTGAGAACGTAAAGGCAAATCCTGGTGAAGCCAGAGACACAATTCAGAGCTCAACAGCTCTGGCAGGATTTGCATGTCATTACTTTTTATAGACGAATCCTAACAGCGTAAATAGCAGTGATGTTTCACTCCCCAATGACCTCAATACCTTTTATGTATGCCTTGAAAGGGAGAATAATACTACACCTGTGTGAATCCCCAGAGCATCTGGTGACCCAGTGATCTCTGTCTCAGAGCCTGACGTTAGAAGAGGGTGAACCCTCACAAGGTGTCAGGCCCCGATAGTGTATCTGGCCGGGTACCGAAGACCTGTTTCGACCAAGTGGCTGAAGTATTCAAGGTCATCTACAACCTCTCTCTGCTGTGGCATGAGGTTCCCAGCTGCTGCAAATTATTCTGGTACCCACGAAGTGTAGGGTGATCTACCACAATGAGTTGTATTCATGTCTACTGTAATGATGACCTTTGAGAGGTTGGTTATGGCTGGAATTAACTCCTGCCTGAGCAAGGACTTGGAGCCACTGCATTTGGCTACTACCAGGTAGTACTACTCTTTATAGAAATTTTTTGAGTGCAACCAGTTTTACATGGACTTTGGCAGGATTTTTAATGAGGTCCTCAGTGGCTTGTCTAGAAACTGGTGCATATGGGGTCCATTTGAATTGGCAGACTGCATACAGGGTTGGCTTGGTGGTGGGAATTCAAGGCCGGTGGTTGAGAAACTTTTTCTTCGGCTAGAAATCTGTGGCCAAAGCTGTTCCATAAAGATTGGTTCTGTGACCATTATTTATACTCAGAGTCTTCTGCTGCCGTAGCCCATCCACTTCAAAGATCAAACATGGTGTGCATTCAGAGATGCTCTTCTGCATGGCAGTTTTGCTATCATCTTCTTGTCAGCTTGAACCAGTATGGCCATTCTTCTCTGATCTCTCTCATTAACAAGGTGTTTTCACTCAAAGAACTGCTGCTCACTGGATGTTTTTTTTTGCTTTTTGCACAATTCTATGTAAACTTTAGAGATGGTGGTGCATGAAAAAAACAGGAAATCAGCAGTTCCTTAGGTACTCAACCACTCTGTCAGGCACCAACTATCGTTCCAAGGTCAAAGTCACTTCGGGTGCCTTTCTTCCCTCTTCTATTGATTGGTCTGAACAAAAACTGAACCTCTTGACCATGTTTGCATGCTTTTATGCATTGAGTTGCTGCCATATGGTTGGCTCATTAGATATTTGTATTAATGAGCATGTGTACAGGTATATTTAATAAAGTGGCCACTGGGTGTACATATAAAAGTCTTGGATGAGAGTACAGTTAGGTTGATTGGTGAGTTTGCCTCTGTCAGAAGTGGAGCAAGGAGTGTTGTAGAAGAAGACAAAAGTGAGAACATTGGGACAACAAATACTAACAAGACACATAAGTGACTGGCAGAGAAATCAGAGATATGGTGTGGAGGGACCTATAAGTTCAGGATCATGACTCCCTGGAAGTGGAGTGGCAAAATGAGTGGATAGGGTTGGGGAGTAGGGCACCCGCTGTGCTAGATCAAAGTATTGAGAA
Organism: Hypanus sabinus; assembly: GCF_030144855.1. NCBI lineage: Eukaryota > Metazoa > Chordata > Chondrichthyes > Myliobatiformes > Dasyatidae > Hypanus > Hypanus sabinus. The sequence continues at coordinate 71,058,621 of NC_082713.1, read as the reverse complement.
CGGGAGCTGAGATAATGTGTTTCAGCTACACAGAACATAGGTCAGGCTTTACCAGTGATGTTGTTTACATTGCATTATAAGAGGAATGTGATGATATTGAGAGAGTATGGATGAGATTAATCTACATGTTGCCTGGAATGGAGGACATTATATCTCCAGATAGATTGGATAGACTGTTAGTGCTTGCTTGGGCTTGGGAGGCTGAGGAGTGATCTTAGATTCATAGACTCATTCAGCACAGGAAAAGGCCATTCCATGCCAACCAAGATTCACCTCTAAGCCCATACTGTTTCTCAGTTTGATCTATATCCCGCTAAATCTTGCCGGGATTGTAAAGTTGCAAGGCATGATAGGATAGAAAATTAGAGTCTTTACCTATGGTGGGGAGGGGAGTCTAGAGCTGGAGATTGTTTCTTTGGGGTGAGAGGGGAGAAATTTGGAAGAGGTCTGAAGGGGCACGTTTCTCACATAGTGGATCAAGGTTAATGTGGACAAGTTCGGCCGAAGTTGCTCAGCAAGATCTGTGGTAAACGATTCTATAACTCTATATACACTAGGTGTGCGGAAGTAGTTTGATTTCCGTGTGGTGCTACGTTCTTTGCCTCTCCTTTGGCTTTTTATATGGAATATAGGAAAAAGACAAAGAATGTATTTTTGTATCTCAATACAGCAGATGTGTTTTTTTATATGTTGAAAGGCAATTTGTTCATGTTTACAGCTGATGAAGTTTGAGCTTAAAGAGCAGTCACATCAAGAGGAAACAAGATTTAGAAATTTCATTTAGTCTTGGAGATCAATTTTGTTTTAAAATAGCTGTTGCTTACTTGTAGGCTTGCTAAATGCCAACATGTCACTCATTAATGAGATGCTGAAGAAGGAACATTTAACAGACTTCACCTCCCAGTTGTTTTCAATATGACGACTCATACATTTTGGTTGAAGTCCAAGGTATTATTTTGGGAAAGAGTACATGAAGGACCTAAACACAAGAGATTCTGCAGATGTTGGAAATCCAGAGAAAGACAGACACAAAATGCTCGAGGAGCTCAACAGGTAAGGCAGCATCTATGAAAGTTAATGAACAGTTGACGTTTTGGGACAAGATCCCTATTCAGGACACTGAGAATGATGTTGAGACACAAATCCCATGTTTTCTTAATTAGTTCTTCACCACAAATTTATGAAATAGTAAAATGCGGTTGCTCACTTTTACACAAAAGGTATCAGATAAGTTTTCTCCCCTCCAGAAATTGTTGACATATATTAGAACAAAATACTACAAAGTCTCTAGCACCCATGGGGTTAAGGCAAGAGAAGGCTACCTGGAACATTCAACCTGTCCTGCTTCTCAGTATGATCATTGCTGGCCTTGAAAAACTTCCACTTAGTCCCCACTCCCCAATCCAAATTTCTTTTAATTCTTTAAATTCTCCCAGAAATCCACAATCCTCTGAGGTGGATAAATCCAGAGAATCACCACTCTCTGTAAGAAGGGATCTGAAAACACAGATATTGAATGTTTGAATGTTATTTGACTGGAAGTTTACAGCCTTTTCTGAGTGCCTTTTCATTATAACCATTTCTTTGCTTTCTCAGAGCAGTGGGACCCTTGATTTTCCCCCCACTTATATTCAAACAAGAAAATTTTTTTACATTTGTAGAATCAAACTGTAGAATCAAACCAATTTTCAGGCTATGTTTTTATTCCTAGGGATGATGAAAATGTTTCAGATTGGACCAGAGTTGGGAGGGGATATGTTTCATATTAAATATCTTAATTCATATTATAGTAAGTAGTAATACCACTATTGATGGATGATAAAGGTTTATCAGTGCTGGGGGATGATACAGGATAATATTCCTTCAAGAAAGATTAAAGGGATGGGGTAAATTCTCAGCCATGTTTTCAATTCATGCACTCATAATCACTAACTTGTGAAATGTATTTTGCAATTTTATTTACTTTTTGTAATTTATTGTAAATTTTATGGCTTGAAGTCTACTGTTGCTACAAAACAATAAAGTTTGTGACATGTCAGTGATAATAAACTTGATTGTGAATTAGATTTATCAATATCTCCCTTTGTCTGGGAATGAATGAGTTTTGCCCCACAGTTAAAATGTGAGCAAATCTGCACCAGAATGCAGCAGGTCTTCAAATCTGTCATCAGCATTGGGAGAGTGTTAGAAGGGATTGCTAGATATTGCTTTTAGAACTGGAAAACAGAATGGACTATTAAAAGCTAAAACTCAGCCTTTAAAATGAAAAAGTGGGCCTTGCCTTACAAATTTGCATTTTATTCATCTTTGGTATGTAACAAAGATTCTCCTTTGTTAAATCCTTTGCTTAACTTCAGGTTCAATTTAGTTATGATGTTCATGAATGTGATCTTAGCTTGATGGACAAGCCATCAATTTTATATCTTTGTATGCATGGGGGATTATAGCATCTGTTCAATCACTTCTTCAACCTGCCTTCCTTGTGACAAAAGACTGTGATTCTGCAAATAGGGTTTTGTGCCACTGAAGATGAATTGATCTCCAATTTCATCCTCAAAAATTCATTAATTACGACAGGGTTACAAATTTTAATTTCAGTGAATAATCTATATCCATTAGGAGCATCTGCAATGCCTGCAGATGTGCTTTTGCCTGCACTGGGCAGTGGAACTGAAAGAGCATTTCCTCTTTGCATTAAAATGCAGGAGCCTATCCCACTGAAGCATCAGACAGTTAAACCACTGGAAATGTTTACTCTTGTCTGAAAAATATGCACACAATTTCTTTGAACATTTTCATTCGTATGTGGCAGCAAGTAATCTTTGTTAATCTTTCAGTAAATAGTTCTTGTTCCTGATTTGCTTATCAGTTATGGAGGTGACATAATGTTTTGCAGTGTGTTTTCTGTATAGACAGTATCCCCAGGATGCACTTCTATGGATGGAACAGAAGGCTGGATTAGTGGATCCTGACTCCTTTGTACACTTGCCGAGGAATCCTTCAATGGGGAATTACGCCCATGAATGAGAGCTGTGATAGACTCTTTTTGAAGGTGTAGAACTATTAATCAACCACTGAATGCAAATGCATACCAGGGCCTTTTGAGAATGCCAGTTTTCCAAGTCGATAATATGCAAACTTTCAGATGCCGGGAAATGTGTAATGGCATTCAATGGTTGAAATGCAGCTTGGTTTACAGCCCCTGCTGAACTCAGTGCTGTATTTATTAGACAGTGAAGGTTACTGATAACACAAGCAAGACCTTTGTCAGTCTAATTTAGAAGCATGGCGACCAGGTCCAAGGCAGTGGAGCCTGGTTATTTGAGTTACTGTCAGAAAGATCTCAATGTTACATGTCCCCTTCAGTATCTCCCCGAACCTCGTGCTAACCTCACCAACATCTTTTCTCTAAAAACCAGATGCAGTCCCATTCTTGCTCAAGACTGACCTTTGAGTTCCTGGTTTAGCCACTACCAATAACAGACATCCCCATCTTGTACCCATCCTTCTGCCTCCTCTCACTGCAAACAATGTTTGGTGTAGCCTCCTATTTATTGTGGTTCACTTTGAAATGGTGGAGCGTTTATAAGTCCTTCATGTACCACCAAATCCTTTTTGCTCCATGGGCAATCGTAGGACAAAGCAGAAAGCTGGTTCACCAAACAATATAGGCCCCAAACACAGAAGAATGTTAAAATCTAGATAGTTTTCCTCTAGGTACATTTCCTAAGGAGGAATAAAGCTGCTTTGCACTGGCACCCAAGTGGAATATCCAAATTGCAGTATCCACATTCCCTTTTGCAACAGCTGGGATGAATATAAAGGCCAGCACAGCCCACTCAAACCCACTAGTTTTATTTTCTTTCAGGACATTTGCAGATTGTGGCCAGCTAAATACAACAAATCAGTGCTAATTGGTTGTGGTTCTTGATTGTTAGGTTTTTAACAATCAAGTCTTTTAAGAAGTATGACAGTGCTTGGGAAGGTTTTGGATGGACAGGGACTAAGAATAGAAGCATTTTCCATTCATTTGGGAAGACCAAACTGTAGCTAATATGGTTGCTTTCCTGGTTTTAGTATTGTTTTGCTCTTCTTCCATTGCTTTGGTCTATTATTGCCTTTGTGCCAAAAAGTTGAGCATAAGACCAATAGACAAAATCAAGCTGTAGCACGAGTGTCACTTTTCAAAGTCATTTCCATGTACAAGGCATAGTCCAGAGGAGAAATGGAACAGTCTGAAGGTCAGTGATGGAGGGATGGAAGGAGTTATTGGGGTCTTGGAACTCCTTTTTACACACAATGTTTTCAGCACAAACATTAGTCCAGCCTTCTGATGAGAGGGAGCTAGGGCCCATCAAGGGCTTGGTGGATTATGCCAAAGTACACTGACAGTGATAGGTGGAGTTTACAGTGAGGTCATCCATGGTCATTAAAGCTGAAAAGGAAGAAACTCATTGGAATTAGAAAGAAAAGTCAGTATAATCCATGGGTAGGGTGCAACTTCCGTAGTGGAAATTGAAAGAGCTTAAATTGACTTAGTCGATTCATTCCTTAGTCGATTCCTGTTCTTTGTAGTGACAATGAACAAAAAAAATAGGATGCTACTTTACATAGATAAATAAAATAAATTCAAATCCCAATAAGCAGTACCTTGCTGATATGTACAGCATACATGGTTCTGACTTACTTTCATCCCTACCAAGGAGGTAAGGTAAAGGTTTCAACATCCTCACATGACTTTATAAGCAAGAGATCATCTTTCAATAAAAAATATGATATACTCAGAAAGGAATGGTACAAGCTCAGATATGTCAAAGCAAAAGGATACAGAATGAAAGAGGTCAAATGAGGAAGTATTAACTGATCAACTCTGGAGAACAGTTGCAAGTAAAGGTTGGACAGGAAAGTCATTAGAAATTATTTAAAGAAAATAAATGATAATAAAAGGGTAAAATACTAGGATAAGACAGAACAGATTGTAAGACTAATTGAATTGGTTCCTATGATTAGTTGAGGCAGACATGGTAATTTTTCTTATTCTACATTTTTGGTGAGTGTATGTTTCCACTTTAAGCAGGATGTATTGTAAAAACAGGTCTTAGATACTCACTAAATCAGAAAACACTGTTACAAAATGCAGAAACTCTGTTATATTATGCAGAGTACTCTGATTGTGGGAGAATGTTTAGGCCTCTATTATTTTCTAATAGATACAAAGAGTGCCTTGAAGATACAAAATTGTGTTCTACTTGACCTTTCCCTTTTAAAATTACAGGATGCAACAAGATAGTGCAGTCAATAATTGCTTAACCACTCAACTGATCTTAGTAAGTGAAGAAAGTAAGGAGGAGCTTTTCAAGGTCAGTTAAAAGTGAATTACTGTTGTTGATAGAGATTCTGTTGCAAAAAGAGAAATCATTCAAGTTACTTTTATATATCTAACTGTATTAAAGTCTTTTATAAAATGATCAAAGAAGTCTTTATTTATTTATATACATTTTGAAATTAATGTGAATTCTCCTTTACACAGATGTGAAAAAACACCATCCTATTACAGGTCGACCTTCTATAATCCGGCACCATTGGAACCCGATGAGTTCCTGATTAGTGAAAATACCAAATTACAAAAGGATTACATTAAGCAATAGCTAACCGCCTCGTCATGCCTTTAAATTATCATGTAAATCAGTACAAGTTAGATAATAATGAAACAGAAATATTAAATGAGTAGCAAGTGAAGTTTTAATAAAGTAATATACTGTACAGGCACAGATAAAATAAAGGGTACAGAGAAATGTATAGGAATGAATTTATACAGAAAAGTTGAGCACTTCTGCTTCAAAGTGAGATGTTTAATATACTTTCAGGCAAAATTACATGTCTGTAAGTGTGGGGTTGTGAAGGTCTTCAACATCTTCATCTTGAAAAGTGAGTGAAGCATCAGGAACTGGTGCTGAAACTGGCACAACAGTTTCTTCACCAAACTCTGCTGCCACTTCCTTGTCTGCTGAACGCTTTTCACCACACAACTGTACGAAACTGTAAGCCATGATGCTGCTTGAACCGATGAAGCCAGCCTTCACTATAGTCATACTCATCATCTAGTCCTAGTTCTTCATGAAATGCTTTTGCTTATTCCTTCACTATATCTTCAGATAGTTCAACACCTTCACTTACACTAGTGGTCACCAACCTTTTTAAGCCCAAGATCCCCTACCTCGGTCTTAGTTCATAGCTCAAGGCAAGATCGACCCCAGATCAATTAGTTACACGCATGTTCACTAGGGCAGAAAAGACCGGAAAAAAAACCCTGCAACCCGGAAGCAGAAATAATGTATGAACACCAGGGGTACCCACCCTTTCATGCACTGTGGACCGGTTTAATATTGAGAATATTCTTGTGGACCGGCCGACGGGGGGTGTTAAACACAACGGGAATACAGCGATACTCGAAACAGTTTTTTCCGCTCACAAAACTCAACGTTTTTGTCTTTAAGTGCGGGGCACTTGGACTCAGGGTACCAAAGCAGTTTTGAGGGCTTCATTGCCTCGGACAACCTCCCAGCCTGCACTCCAGCCTCCCACCCGCCTGCCGCCAGATGCCTTGGCCAGGTGCGTTTGGTCGTGGGTCAGGTGGGAGGACAAGGTCAGGGCCAGAGGTCCCCTTGCCGGGGCAGCGGCAGTCGCAGTCCGGAGTGAGCGAGCAACAGGGTGCATGCCCGTCCCCCCTTGTAGGATTTATCAGCCGACAAAAGTTTATTTCAGTAAATTGCAACAAGGTAGCTGCTCTGATACTTACGAAACGCTGAGCCCAAATTAGGTCATCTGCGAATATTTTAGCACTGGGTTCCCCACGAACATTCAGTGTGTTGAACGGGTTTAGAGGCAGCGCTCCAGGCCAGTAGCAACGGCACTTCCTGCCGGCTGCCAGAAGCCAACCAGTGATCCCTGGCGCGAGGGTTTCACTGTGTTTAGGCGACTGATCACCTCGCGTGGGTTCAAGTTCAATAGTGGGCTGACAGGGAATGAGGAAAGTGCAGCAGACTTATATTGTTTCCTTCCGGTCCAGTGGCTGGGGACCACTGAATTACACTGTGTAGTGCAGGGGAGCTACATGTATGCATACTGGGCAGAAGGAACGGAACTAAAACCCCGCAACCCAGAAACAATCTCTCAACAGTACTACTTGTGTATTTATTTTTAATTTTTTTTCGGGATCTACTGGGAAAGTCTCAAAGATTGACAAGTCGATCGCGATCGACGGGTTGACAACCAACGACTTACACGAAAATTAAACCACGTCATCAGCATTTTATCTAGTTTCAAACTTCTTCTGTCTTTCATTGTTTTTCTTACGCACATCTGTTTCTTTGAGCCACTATCAGTGCAAAAATGTAGCAGTTTTTCTTCCTGGTTCTTTATATTATACACTGTGGAAGAACCAATGTTGTAACACTTGCACAAGCTTTTCACTGATGCACCACTGTCCCGTTCTTTCAAGAGTTCAACCTTATCTTTAATGGATAATGTGCGATGTTTTTGCTTCACAGCATGAGGTGTATTTCCTTTACTCACTGGGGCCATAATTGGAGCTAAAAAAGAGCAAATGATATTAACAAGTGCAGAAAAACAAGCAGGAATAACCTATCTGTGCCTGCAAGAGTGCACCAACATGCAAACAGATCTAGCGCAACCAAAACAAGGGAAATTTGAAATCAGTGCCGAATTATCGAAGGAACCGGATTACAGGTAGTCGGATTAGTGTTGGTAGACTGTATTTTGATTATTGTCATTTGAAAATGATATTTGAGACAATGTGAATATCTTTCATAGAAGCCAGCTTTACTTTGGAGACAAATGATATCATGAACTATTCTGGTTGAGGGTAAAAGTGATAGGAGAGGGAAAAGATTAAGGCAATAGGAAGATGAGGTCAAGGAACAAAGAGATCTAACCATGAATAATCGACAGCTTTGACAGCAACATTGTAGCCCTCGTGCTGGTAGTATGGCTCAGAAAGGTCACAACTGTGTGTTCTATTACAAATATATAGATGGCAGCATTCAATAGCCATTCAAAAATGAGGCCAGATGTTTGCGATCTGTGAATCTAACGCTCTCCTCAGGTCCAAATATTCACTCACTTCCCTTCTCACTTCACCCAACAACTGACCCTGCTGAGAAGAGTTATCGAGCAGGCAGATGACCACTGTATTCTGTTTTACTGGATATTGAGCAGGGAAATTAGATGGCACCTGCAACCAACCTCCTATTCTTGCGGAGTGGCTAGCATTTAAGATACATTTACGCTCATTTGATAATGTCCAGCCTATTGATGGGAAATTCCATCAAAATCTGCTTTTGCTTTAGCCACGGTGTTGGCTAAGGCAATTCCCAAAACTGGCAGTGAATCAGGGGCTCATAAAATTGCCATAATGAAGAAGGAAGCCATTTAACCACTTGACCCAATGCCAATCCTTGTTCGAGTAATCCTGTTGGTCCATTTCCTTGATTCTGATGCTAATAACCACTTCAAATATTCTGCAGGAGTTTGTTGGAGAAGATACGAAACTAGATGGCGTCATTGAACGCACTTAGTTTAAATTATAATTGTTCCTGGCTGTGTTGCGTTATACCTATTATAAATTGACTCCTTGTTCTCTTTTGGCCTGGTCCAATCAAAGTAAATTCAGATTTGCATCAGTTTCTGGCCAAAATTGCTCTGATCCATAACCATTACAATAACAATCACTATTTGGATTGAAGTACTATCAGCTCCCATAAGAGCTTTTATACATTTACGAAAGAGAATTAGATGTTATATGATTCCAATCCAAATAGCCCATAGATTGATCTGAGCTGTTGCATCTGGTCTTCCTAATGGGGACTGCACAGATGGAGCAAACACTACATTATGACCTTTCAGCATTTGGATTACTGCTGAAACAGCTCATGTCAACCTCCCCCCCACCCCCGAAAGCGACACGTCATTTTGACACTGCACGGTGTTGTAGGGCAATTATGTGCCCTCAGCAGGTGACACAAGGATATCGATAGTCTGTAAAGATATTAAATCCACTTGCTAGTGCAAAGGTAACAAAACAGCCCTTGAAACAGTTAAAGGTTCATCTCATTAGAATACGACTTTCAGAAGATTTCATTAAAGCTGTGGCTTTAGTCCACTGTGTGATGGAGTGGAGACTGATTTAGATTAGTATTTTCAAGGACTCTCAAAGATCAATGTTGTGGTGGGCTGGGGGGTAATGAGTGTTATTTATAGGGGACTGAACTTCTGCCTTGCTGCAATGTTGAACACATAACCAAAGCTGAGTACAAATGCATTTGGTTTAAGCATATGCATTTTTTTCTTCTCTCTTTCTCACGTTGCTGAGAAGTCAGTACTAATTTTATAAAGGACCAATATGAATTTTGTGTTATATAGATCGGAAAACTATTATTTTTATGCTTTGGGTTTGACATGAGCTTCATTGTTTTATTCTCTGGTTATAAACTGTGCAGCCTTCACAGGCTCAGCTCAATGTGCTTTGGTTAGACTGTATCTGAGACTGTGAATTGTATTTACGCCTAATTAGTCAGCATCATGAGTATCTAATCAGGAGTAAACTGATCTCCAGATTAGACTGGATATGTGTGTCCCTTTGTTATGAACAGCTCTTTATCACTGCAATATTAAAATGTTCTAAATTCACAACATGCAATTCACAGCTGCTGATCACTGGTGGATGAATTAACAGTAGATGGTGCTCTTCACAACATAATGGTTGTTGTATCACTAAGTTGCGTTGGAAAGCAAAGCTGCCTGTCAAAACCTTCTAATTACATTGAAGGGTTTTCTGAAGCAATATTTTCTTGGAAAACAGCCAAATGTCTCAATGTCATTCTTCACAACCCAATTATCTGAATTGTAGGCAAAGCGTGACTTTACTAAAGCTGGAGAATTTCTTTTCCAATTGCCAAATTCAGGTCAATTTCATAAAGACATAATTGACTAACCAGTGATCTTTGTGTATTCAAACTAATTTGAAAATTATGCTATTAATATGCAGTTTGCTGCAAGACACTGTGTATGAAGGATAACGGGAGTAGACCTCACCATTCCCAACACTTCTTGCATAATGTAACCATCAATGTGCTCAGTTCTGGTCGCCTCACTACAGGAAGGATGTGAAAGCCATAGAAAGGGTGCAGAGGTGATTTACAAGGATGTTGCCTGGATTGGGGAGCATCCCTTATGAGTGAACTTGTCCTTTTCTCTTTGGAGCGACGGAGGATGAGAGGTGAGCTGGTAGAAGTGTACAAGATGATGAGAGGCATTGATCATGTGGATAGTCAGAGACTTTTTCCCAGGGCTAAAATGGTTGCCACAAGAGGACATAGGATTAAGGTGCTGGGGAGTAGGTACAGAGGAGATGTCAGGGGGAAAGTTTTTTATTCAGAGAGTGGTGTGTGCATGGAATGGGCTGCCGGCAACTGTGGTGGAGGCAGATACGATAGGATCTTTTAAGAGACTTTTAGATAGGTACATGGAGCTTAGAAAAATAGAGTAAAATAGGTAAGCCTAGTAATTTCTAAGGTAGGGACTGAAGGGCCTGTATTGTGCTGTAGGTTTTCTATGTTTCTATCAAATCTATCTTCTACACTATTCCAATTTCTCCACAAAATTCTGGTTCAATGAACCTCTTGTTCTTTCCCAAGACCAGGAGATCCAACATCTCCACCCTCCATACAGTCCAGAGTCATTTTTGTTTCTTCCACTTGTGGGTTTGTTAGTGATGCAGTCTTCTTCATACCTGTACTTGGGAGATCATTTTGCTCTTTAACTCCATTGAGTTTGAAAGTTAGGTCCTGAACTGCAGGCCAGCTGCCAATTTAGCTTTGCCCTTGCTATCTTCAGCCCCCTGAAATCGAGTATGAGGAACAGGAGGTAATCTTCTTCAATGCTTCATAATCACCATTTCAGAACTGGTGTTGGCAATGATTCTGATTTTTCAATTTTTCACCTACCTTGTAATACTTGTGTTATTTTTACCCTCTCTTGTACTAAATGTAAAGTTTATTTAATTACCCTGCTTTCCACACTACCATACTCCATATTCAGGAAAAGAATTAATCAGAATCAGATTTATTGTCACCAAATTGGATTATATGGATTTCTATACTTTGTGGCAGCAGTATAAGAATCATGAAATGCCTTGAAATATGTTGTTTTGTGACAGCACTACATTGTAATATATAATAAAAACTATAAATTATAAATAAATATATCAATAAAAATTCAGTTAAATTAGTAGTGCAAAAAGAGAAAAAAATAGAGAGGAGGTGTACATGGGCTCATTGTTCATCTAGAAACCTGATGGTGGTGGAGAAGAAGTTGTTCCTTAAATGTGGATTATGTGTCTTCAGACTCCTGTACTTCCTTCTTGATGGTGCCAATGAGAAGAGGGCATGTTCTGGGTGAAGGGGGGTACTTAATGAAGGATGCCAGCTTTTTGTCCTCGATGCTGGTGCTTGTGATGGAGTTAGCAGAGTTTGCATCTTTCTGCAGCTTTTCCAATCCGATGCAGTGGCCCCACTATACCAGATGATGATGCAACCAGTTAGAATGCGAGTGTCATTGGTGACATACCTAGACTACTCAAAATTTTAATAAAATACAGCCACAGTAGTACCTTATTTGTAATTGCATCAATATAGGATAGATCCTCAGAAATGCTAACAGCCAAGAACTTGAAACTATTCACCCTTTCCACTGCTGAACCCTTGCTGAGGACTGGTGTGTGTTTCTTCAGCTTTCCCTTTCCTGAAGTCCACAATCAATCTGTTGGTCTTACTGACACTGAGTGCAAGGTTTTTGTTGTGACACCAGTCAACCAGCTGATCTAGCTCAGTCCGAAACCATCTGAAATTCTGACAACAGTAGTTGTGTCATCAGGAAATTAGATTTGTGCCAAACCACACAGTTGTGGATGCAGGGGGTAAACATGCATCCTTGAAGTTGCCAGTGTTGATTGTCAGTGAGGAGGAAATATTATTTCCGAGCTGCTCTGACTTTGGTCTCTCAACGAGAATATCTAGGATTCATTTGCAGAGAGAGATACAGAGACCCAGGGTTTGGATCTTGTTGTTTAATGCAGAGGGTATGATGGTGTTAAATGCTGAGCTGTAATCAATAAACAGCAGCTTGACGTAAGTATTGCTGCTCTCCAGGTGATCCAAGGCTGAGTGAGTTGTATCCTCTATAGATCTATTGTGGGGATAGGCAAATTGCAGATAGTTCAGGTCCTTGTATGTGTAAACAGTAGAGTACAAGCATAAAATCACCACAAATTGTAGAGTGAAGTACAGTACTGTGCAAAAGTCTTAGGCACATATATATATAGCTAGAGTGCCGAAGACTTTCTCACAGTGCTGTATTTATTGAGAGTCGAGAGCGAGTTTGTAAATCTGGTGGGAGCAAAGGATGTTGGGAATGGCGAGGGTTGAGCATCGCGGGAGAGTTGTGGAGCGGATGCCAGAGAAGGAGTGCCAGCGTGGTGCAGATTCACCCAGTCCTGGGAAACCAGGCAAAGTCATTTAACTCCAAATAATTAGTTTATTGACCATTGCAGAGTGTCTCTCTGGTGTTTCCCTTTCCCTTCTCCTTTTCCCAACTATGACTCCCCCTGTCCCTGCCCCTTCCCGTTCTCAGTTAACGAAAGAGACCCAAATCAAAATCAGGTTTATCATCAGTCACATATATCATGAAATTTGTTTATTTTTGTGGTTGCAGTATAGTGCAAAGCATAAAATCACTATAATGCTGTGCAAAAGTCTTAGGCAACCTAGCTATATATGTGTGCCTAAGACTTTTGCACTGTCATGTAAATAGTGGGAAAGGAGTAATTGTTCCACCTCTCTTATTCTTCTCACCATTCTTCCTGACTCAATTGTATCTGACCCCATTTTAAGTTCTTCAAATTTATCATAAACTGACTGTACATATATACAACCAAATGAAACAATGTTCCTCCAGACCATGGTGCACTCACAAAACATGTGTTACACACCGCCCGTATACAAAATATCCCCATAAATATCTTAATAAGGTATAATTCACAGTGCCTGTAGTGCACAGCACAGGTAAACAATAAATGGTCAACAGCTCACTGTCCTAATGACGAGACCTTAGTGGTGGCAGGATATACGTTAGTCTCACACCGAAGGGAAAAGGCTGTGCCCAGCCTGGCAGTCCTAGTCCTGATGCATCTGTATCTCATCGGGTCAAAGGGACTGTGGGATGGGTGGTAAGGGTCCTCAACAATGCTTCGTGCCCTTGGTGTACAACACTCCCAGTAAATGTCATTTGGGGGGGGGGGGGGAGACCCTGGTGATCTTCTTCATGATCTTTGAATCTGTAAGGGTTTTCAGTTTTGAAAAACAACACTTACCTGTAATGTTTGCTTCCTTACTCTATCCACAAACATTGTAAGACCTGCTGTACCTTTTCAGCACTCTTTGCTTTTGTGACTGAATGAAATGTTGGAAGTGAATGAAATGAGACGTAACTGTGGGTGGATGCTGTCATTTCACTCTGGGGCTTAAATCTGAATCTGAACTTAGCTTATGGATTGAAATCTTGACCTCACTGTTCAAGCCATAGTTCAAGGGTCAGAAAATGGGTTGCTTGTTTCTCTTTGTTGATATTGGCAGTGTCAAGGGATAGATAGCAATTTTTGATTGTGCTGATCCCTATTTTCAGCTTTCCTCATTCTTTATTGTTTCTCCCTTCTCCTTGTTCCTTCCATCTCATCCTTCTTTCACCCTTCTCCCTCCCCTTCTGCTTCCTCCCCCCTCCTTAAGCCTACATACATTCTCCTTCCTGCTTCTTCTCAGAAGCAGTTTATTGGATTTCATGTTGGTAGACTTTCACGAATTAGTCAAAAGGCATGTTTTCCACTAGGTTTTCTGCATCCAAGTTCTTACTGGTGGAATGTAAAGAATACCTTGTGCCAGAGTCACATGAAGGTTGACTGCTACCAAGAGATATTTAAGTGAGCATCCAAATTCCATTGTGATTCAAACTTACAGCCAATATTGCAAAGTCCTTCATCCCATCCAAGTAGCTAAGCATCTTCATTGGCTTACCAATGTCAATCTCATGAAAGAAAGCTTTGGGGTACAAATGGAAATATTTGGAAATTTGCAAGTAAGATCTAATGTTCTAGGGTACTCTTATTAACTCATTTGGTATCATAAAACCAAGATTAACTCTGAACAATTTGATTGTTTGCACAGTACTGTATTTGGCAATGTGGAGCAGAGAGTGAATTTGTAAATGTGGCAGGAACATATAATGTTGGAATGGCGAGGGTGGAGCGCTGAAGGAGGGGTGTAGGACAGATGGCAGAGAAGGAGTACGAGGGGTGGAGTGGGGGTTGCGTGGGAACATCCAGCTCTGAGACACCAGGCAGGGTCATTTGATTCCAAGCAATTAGTTTATTGATCATTATAGAATGTCTCTCTGGTGCTTCCCACTCCCTCCCCTCTCCCTTCCCCTTTTCCTGACCATGATTCCTTTCTCCCTGCCTCCTTCCCACACCCAGTCCACAATAGAGATCCACTATCAGAATCAGGTTTATCATCACTCATATATGTCATAAAATTTGTTTATTTTTGTGGCAGCAGTACAGTGCAATACATAAAATTACTGTGCAAAAGTCTTAGTTATATATATGTGCTTAAGACTTTTCCACAACACTGTATGTAGTCTAATAAAAAATTTACTTGGAACTTTGTGGAGTGAACCACCTCCCAAAATAAGGCTTTGGATCCCATTTTAATATTGTTAGCTACCTCTGTACCAAAGGAACCCGAGTCGAAGTAGTTACTATCAATCCTAAGGCATTGGCCAAGAAGAACAGAAAGAGCATGTCCATAAACCTAAGACTTTTGTTTCAAAATTAGAGATCTTTAGTGCTTTTCTTTTAGCTGACAAGAACAGAGAAGCTTGAATGGCATCCCTCTGTACTGCAGATATTCTTTGATTCAAGGGTTCTATAAGTCTTAATAGATTACAGTCAAATCTATTACCACTTTGGGAGAACCCAACACTACTACTTTAGAAGGAGGAACACTGGACCGTATAATGTCTTGCATAGTGAAAGAGTTAAATATTGTGTTAATTCAATCCTTATTTTATAAGGGATTAGTATCAGGCATCAGTCAAAGCATGGTAACTTTAATCAGTCAGTGCAAGTAAATTATATGGATTATTAACAGAAAAAAATCAGTCTTTGAAAAACTGGGGGGCAAAGATCTCTTGAAATTTTGCATGAATCCAGAATTTTTATTCTCTGCAGAATTTGTAAAAGGCCAGCATTTATTTTCTGCCTCTCATTGTGTCTGGACAACGGTGGCTAGTAGCCCTTCTGACCATTGTAACACTTTTGATGAAGATATTCAACAATATAGTGGAGGAAGTTCCAGGATTTGTACCTGATGCACCATCAATAACTCACTCTGAGACGTAAGGCGAGATATCGGCTTTTATTGACTGGAAGAAGGAACAAACAGTGAGTGACCATCATACTACATCCTGGAGACTGAGAGGCCGGGCTCAGGCCTTGATCGCCTTTATACAGGGGTCTGTGGGAGGAGCCACAGGAGCAGTCAGCAGGGGGCGTGTCCAGACAGGTATATGTAGTTCACCACAGTACCCAAGAATCATAAAGGACCATCAACTATTTCCAAGTCAAGTTTACATGTGCAGTGCGAGGCAACCTGCAGGCTGTGTTGTTCCCATGCATCTGCAGCATTTGTGCTACTACTGTATGGAGTAGGATTCATGTGTTTAAAAGGAGCTGTTGATAAGACGTAGGAAGTAACTGTAGTACATTTTACATAAGAACAGGAGACATCTTGACAACTTCTAATCAAGATACTGTGATCACGAGCTGTGATGTCCATCAAGGTCTTGCCTGTCTTTGTCATTGTTTTAGGCTTGTAGGGATGGTAAATCAGGGCAGTGTGGGGAGTTAGGGGTCAGGCTAGAGCTTAAGGGCAGGGATGAGGAAGATATAAAGGTCAGTGGCAGTAAATGAGTCATTGTTAGAGTCAAGGTAAGGGTCCTTTGTAGTGGAATGTCTGCAATCCCTGAAGTCAGGTTGGCAGTGTGGTGAACTACATATACCTGTCTGGACATGCCCCACTGCTGACTGCTCATGTGGCTCCTCCCACTGACCGTGGCTCCTCCCACAGACCCCGGTATAAAGGCGACTGAGGCCTGAGCCCGGCCCGCAGTCTCCAGGATGTAGCATGGTGGTCAATTGCTGCTTGTTCTTTCTTCCAGTCAATAAAAGTCGATATCCCGCCTCATGTCTCGGAGAGTTATTGATGGTGCATCAATTTTATTGACTGGAAGTTTTAAAACATGGAAAGTATTTTACATCCGAAAAAATTAGATTTGGACCCCCAAACTCAGAAGCAGCTCTTGCCTTTGATCTCTGGCTTGCATACTTCCAATCATACTTGGAGGAGGTTCGTGCGACTGAGCCTGCTATTAAGCACAGAATTCTCCTCTTGAGGGTCACCCCGAAAGTTTACTCACTTATCAGGGGCCTGCTGACCTACCAAGAAGCATTGGACGCCCTCAAAAGACAGTACCTGCGTCCGGTGAACACAGTCTACGCAAGACATCACTTAGCAACGCGGTGACAGCGACCTGATGAGTCGAGCGCCAGGTTTCACCAAGCCCTACAGACACTCGTGCGAACTTGCGACTGCAAAGCTCTGACGGCGGAACAACATGCGGAGCTGTTAGTATGAGACGCCTTCGTTACTGAGATCAGATCAGTGTACGTGCGCCAGCGGCTGCTGGAAAACGCCGATCTTACCTTACGCTCGGCGATCAAGACGGCCGACACGCTGGAGGCTGCTCTGCACAACGCTGACGCTATCCAGCCGCGCGATCCCCCGCTGGTTCCGTGGACACGTCAGACCCCGCCGCCGTTGGCTCCCGTGAGCGAATACACCACCGCTGCTGCCAGTCGCGATTCCACGAACTCCCCGAACCTGACCACAGCTGCTGCCAGTCGCAAGTCCGCGCAGTGTTACTTCTGCAGACTCGAAAAGCACCCCCGAAAACGCTGCCCGGCCCGAGAAGCGACCTGCTCCAGCTGCGGGAAGTAGGGCCATTTTGCCAAGGTCCGTAAGTCTGAACCATGAACAAGGTGGGGCAGTGCTGCGTGTGAGGCATGGGGGCCGCCATCTTGCCTGCCCGGATGGGGGCAGCCATCTTTGTCGGCGCCAACTCGCCCGGCCCCCGACCCACCAGTGCTTACCGGGCACCAAGACGGCAGTTCAACTCTGGCCTCCATAACCCCCCACACCAGCTTGCAAGGTCAATGATGGACATCCTAGTGGAGGGGCACACGACTAGCTGCCTGTTTGACACAGGCAGCACTGAGAGTTTTATTGACCCGAACACGGTGCAACACTGTGGACTCGTGGCACGTCTGGTAAGCCAGAGAGTCACCATAGCTTCTGGGTTGTATTCCACAGCCATCCAGGTGGGGGTTGTGTAGCAACATTGGTGGTGCAGGGCACAGAATATCAGAACTTTGCGCTACTGGTCATGCCTCAACTGTGCTCGCCTGTGCTATTGGGGCTGGACTTCCAGAGTCACCTCGAAAGTGTGACTATGGCATATGACGGGCCCCTCCCACCACTCACTGTCAGGAATTCTCAGTTTTGTGGGACTTCGTCATATACTCTGCTACTGACCTGCTTTTAGTTGCCACAGGTTTACAGTTGGGGGTCAGGTTGGCGAACAGTGGTGGGGGAGGGATCTTGAGGGTGGAGAGGCCGCAAGTGGTGTCAGTAGCTCAGCTGCTCAGGGAGGGAATCATTGAGCCAAGCACAAGTCCTTGGAGGGCCCAGGTGGTTGTTGTTTGGACCGGGCAGAAAAATAGGATGGTCGTGGACTATAGTCAGACCATCAATAGGTTCACGCAGCTTGACGCGTACCCCCTACCCCGCATCGCGGATATGGTCAACCAGATAGCTCAGTACAAGGTATACTCGACAATAGATCTGAAATCCACTTATCACCAGCTCCCCATCCGCCCAGAGGACCGCCCCTACACTGCCTTTGAGGTGGGTGGCAGGCTCTATCACTTCCTGCACGTCCCCTTCAGTGTCAGAAATGGTGTCTCTGTCTTCCAGAGGGAAATGGACCGGATGGTGGGCCAGTGCCAACTGAAGGCCACATTTCCCTATCTGGATAAAATCACCATCTGTGGTCATGACTGGCAGGATCACGACGCCAACCTCCAATAATTTTTCCAAGTGGCCGAAGCCCTGAACCTTACTTATAACAGGGACAAGTGTGTGTTCGGAACCACCCGACTCGCTATCCTTGGGTATGTCATGGAGAACGGGGTCATTGGCCCTGATCCCGACCGTATGCGCCCCCTGTTAGAACTCCCTCTTCCCACCAACTTCAAAGCCCTCAGACGGTGCCTGGGCTTCTTTTCCTATTACGCCCAATGGGTTCCCCATTACGCAGACAAGGCACGCCCCCTGGTCAAGTCTACCACTTTTCCCCTCTCTGCCGAGGCCTGTGCGGCCTTCAGCTGCATTAAAGGGGACATTGCCAAAGTAACGATGCATGTGGTGGACGAGACCATTCCCTTCCAAGTAAAGAGTGACGCCTCCGATTTCGCACTGGCTGCTACATTCAATCAGGAAGGCAGGCCAGTAGCATTCTTTTCTTGTACCCTTCAAGGCCCTGAAATTCGGCACTCCGTGGTGGAGAAAGAAGCCTAGGCCATAGTGGAAGCTATTACGCACTGGAGGCTCTATCTCGCTGGCAAAAGGTTCACCTTGCTGACCGACCAGCGCTAGTTGCGTTCATGTTCAGCAACCAACAGCGGGGCAAAATCAAAAATGATAAAATTTTGCGGTGGAGAATAGAACTCTCCACCTACACCTATGATATCCTATACCGGCCTGGAAGGCTCAATGAGCCCCCTGATGCCCTATCCCGGGGAGCGTGTGCCAGCGCACAGCTCGACCAGCTATACGCCCTCCATGCACATTTTTGCCACCCGGGGGTCACCCGATTTTATCATTTTATGAAAGCCCGGAACCTGTCGTACTCCCTTGAGGACATCAGGACGATGAACAGGGACTGCCAAGTCTGCGCTGTGTGCAAACCGCACTTCTACCGTCCTGAAAAGGCGCTACTTATCAAGGCCACCCGCCCCTTTGAGCGACTGAGTGTTGACTTTAAGGGCCCCCTTCCCTCCACCAACCGCAATGTCTACTTTCTCAACATTATCGACGAGTACTCGCAGTTCCCCTTTGCCATTCCCTGCCCCGACACCACTGCCATGTCCGTCATAAAAGCCCTGCGCCAGCTCTTCACTCTGTTCGGATATCCCTGCTATATCCACAGTGATAGAGGGTCCTCCTTTATGAGTGACGAGCTGCACCAGTACCTGCTGGTTAGGGGCATTGCTACTAGTCGGACCATGAGCTATAATCCCCGGGGAAATGGACAGGTGGAGAGAGAGAATGCCACAGTGTGGAAGGCCACACTTGTAGCCCTTAAGTCAAAAGGGTTGCCGGTCTCTCGATGGCAGGAGGTCCTCCCTGAGGCACTCCACTCTATCCGCTCCCTGTTATGTACGTCCACCAATGCCACCCCTCACGAGCGCCTATTCTCTTTTCCCAGGAAGTCTGCCACTGGGACCACCCTACCAGCTTGGCTGACGTCCCCAGGGCCAGTGCTGCTCCGGAAACATGCGAGGAGCAAAAAATACTCCCCGCTGGTCGAGAGGGTTCTCCTACTACATGCGAACCCCCAGTATGCCTACGTGGTCTTACCCGATGGCCGGGAGGACACGGTCTCTGTCCGCGACTTGGCGCCCGCAGGAGCAGCAGACCACCACCCCGAGCACTCCACAGTAACTATGAACCCTGTGCCCGAGGTGACACCATGCACACCGAGCCCTACACAGACTTCTCACGACACTCCTATACCGGGCGTCTCGCACACGCATATACCAGGCGCCTCGCACACGCATGAGGGATCACTGACGCCTAGTGGGCTGACATCTCCAGTTAGGCCGGAACCAGCACAACCACTGCCTCTGGTGCAATCACCACCGGCACCTGTGCAATCACCACCGGCATCTGTGCAATCACAGCCGGTGCTACGTAGATCGCAGCGACAGATTCGACCACCTGAAAGACTTAACCTGTAAATATACCTGTCAGAAACTTTGCCCCATGGGGACTCTCTTTTAAAACAAAGGGGGGGGGGTGAATGTGGTGAACTACATATACCTGTCTGGACACGCCCCCTGCTGACTGCTCCTGTGGCTCCTCCCACAGACCCCGGTATAAAGGCGATTGAGGCCTGAGCCCTGCCCTCAGTCTCCAGGATGTAGCATGGTGGTCAATTGCTGCTTGTTCTTTCTTCCAGTCAATAAAAGCCGATATCTCGCCTCACGTCTCAGAGATTTATTGATGGTGCATCAGGCAGACACTGATAACAGAGACAAGTGAGCCCCAAGTCAGTGAGTCCCATCTTGGAGGTCCGAAAAGGCAGGAGTCACAAGGGCCAGTGACCCTCTGAGTCCTTGAGACCCAGGTAAAATGTCCATACGGACCGGGTACATGAGGGCCAATGACACTCCCCCTACCCCAAGACAGTGAGTCCTGAGGACGGAGGTTCTTGTCAGTCAGTTGGTCAAGGTCTGAAGGACAACGTCCTGTGATCAGTGTTCATTGGGGTGATACCCAGAGATTGGCTAAGTCTGGAAGGTGAAGCAAGAGGTTGAAGTTCAGAGCTTGGTGAGCCTTGAGGTAAGAAGAACCCGAATATCAAAGGCCAAATTTGGCAAGCCTGAAGGTAAAGGCCTGAAAGTTGAAACCCCTGGGAAGGATTGTCTGTAGGTCAGAGGCCCGATGTCTCAGAGATGAAGTCCAGGTTAGGGACTAGGGTTTAGAGATTCAAGATCTGTGATCTGAGTTGCAAGCCAACTGAAGGCCCAGAGGCAGCCTGTCCTGGGTTTGGAGGCCTAATTATGTGTATATGGGTGGGAAAGGGACTTGTTTTGCAATTGTTGTTCTACCTTGCTGTTATTGTTGTCATTTTTGTTTTGCTGTTGTCACTGCTTGTGTTGTTCTGCCGAAAACTCTGGGCATACCATGTTGTTGCTGGATTATGTAGCAACACTTGTGACCTGCCCCAGCACACCTTTAAGTACGTTTGTATTTAATGCAAATGACACTTCCTACATCATATTTTGAAGAATAAATATAAATAAACAGAGGCAGAAATCAGAGGAGCAAACGGATTTGGGAACCCTAGTGCTGGATGCCCTTAAGATTAACTTGTAGGAGTTATGGAGGGCAAATACAATGTAACCATTCATTTTGCAAAGACTGGAATAGAAAACTTACTGTCTATTTCATTGCAGTGAAAGTTCTCCATCTCTGGCACTGTTCAGGGCTTCCTTCATCATGCCAGTAGCTTCCTCTCAGTTTTCACTACTATCAGTCATACAAGTCCCATCTGGAGGCTCAGGAATACCATCACACTCAGATGTAGGAGGATTCTTCATTGCTGTTTCTATAACAACTTCGTTTTGCCAAAGAGGTTGTTAGCTCTGAGCTGAACCCCCAAACTTGGAGGACTGGTGGACTATTCTTAGTCTGGCCTCTACCTCTTTGGCATGGGTAACCCTACCAAGAGCCAAAGCATAAAGCTCTGATTGCAGCCAGCATAGCTCTCTCGGCCATTAAGGCATGCAAGCCTTCAAACACTACAATAAGGTTGTGCTCCTCTTGGAAAGGGAACATAGGTTTCAATAGGTACATTTAATGTTAAAGAAATGTGTATAATATACATCTTGAAATTCTTTTTCTTCACAAACATCCATGAAAACAGAGGAGTGCCCCAAAGAATTAATGAGGGTTAAAATATTAAAACCCCGCCCCACCAGCTCCCCCCTCCCACGCACGAGGCAGCAATATAGCAAGGATATAATACTGAGACTTGATAATCTATTGCTCAAAACATGTTTGGAGTATTATGAGCAGTTTTGTGATCTATATCTAAGAAAAGGCTTGTTGGAGAGGATCCAGAGGAGATTTACGAAAATGATCCCAGGAAGAGCATTTGATGGCTCTGGTCCTGTATACACTGGACTTTAGGGAGATTGTACTGAAGCCTATCAAATATTGAAAGGGCTAGATAGAGTGGATGTGTAGAGGATATTTCCAATAGTGGGAGTTTCTAGGATCAGAGGACAAAGCCTCAAAATAGAAAGTTCCCTGTTCGAACAGAGATGAGGAAGAATTTCTTTAGCAGAGGGTGGGTGGCAAATCCCTAAAAATTATTGCCACAGATGGCTGTGGAGGCTAAGTCATTTGGTATTTTAAAGTGGAGGTGGATAGGTTTTTGATTAACAAGGGTGACAAAGATTTCTGGAAAAAGGGAGAAGAATAAGGTTGAGAGGGAAATGATCAAATGGCAGAGTAGATTCGATGGGCTGAATACTCTAATTCAGTTCTTATGTTTTATGGCTTTACGGTAACAAAGAATCTCCTGGAGGAAACCTGAGTGTAAAGCATCATCTGTGGGAGGAAGGCAACTGTCAATGTTGAAGGGTGAAACCCTGCATCAGGACTTAAAGTGGTGAAAGGGACATTTGGCGTACAGAGGACAGTTGAAGATTGACAGGCTGATGGAGCTAGGTAGGAGAGGAAGAGGGGTGGATTTGAGAGATAGATAGGTAGCAGCAGACAAAAATAATCCAGATGGAGCTGTGAATTTGAGGGGAGAGTGAGGTGGAGATGTCTGCTGGAGGCTGCTAAGTGCACATTGTTTATTCTGGCATCTGCAGTCTCTGGTTTTCCTTCAGCAATATGTAAACTTGGTGAATGGGCTCCACAAATTGTTCCCTGGTCTCAATTACAGACTTAATAAACAAACCTATTTTCAAATACACAGTTGCACAAAAGACTCTGCAGATGCTGGAAATCTTGAAGAACACACACGTTAAAGGAACTCATCATGCCAGGCAGCTTGTTATGCATGCATCTTCTGTTACACAGTTGCCTGGAAGCACATGACACAAATCTCCTTCAGTTTTCCAGCTTCACACCTGCTGGTAATTTCATGGATGTGTTTTACATTTACTTTTATTTGTTTACAGTTCATGGACATTTCTGGTGATATCAGCATTTGTCATCCATCTATAAATGATTTGACTGAAGAGGCTGGGTAAGGACAGCAGATTACCTCCCTAGAAGGGCATTGTTAAGCATCTGTGTTTCTGTGACATTTTTGGAATTATTATGATCACTGTTAAAAACATAAGCATTATTTGAGATTTATCACGATTTTGAATTTAAATTTCTTAGTTGCACAGTGGGATTTGATCTAATGTCTCAGGATTAGTTCTCTAGATGCAAATCCAGTAACTTAACCATTATGCCACATGCAGATATAAATACTGGAATGGCTCAATTTTCAATTTAGCCTTGCCTTTTCAGGTTGGATAGCAAAGGACATTTGAAGTTTAACACTGGGGTCTCAAAATCTAACAAAGGAAGTTAATTACTTTGCTACCATTTTTACTTCCTTGCTTTTGACAGGTTTTGCTGTCACAACTGAATGGAAAATTCTTCGTATCATGACTCAGTAAAAGGTATGAAAATCACACCCTGATCAATGTGGTTGGTGCTCACATTGCCAGTTGTGTTTGAGCTTATGTGAACGGAGTTGAACAAGTAACTGTTGTAAGCTTCCAATTACATCAAGCTGCTGTTTGACAGTTTTTCTTCAGCCCAAATTGGTTGACTTGCAATACTCCATCTCATGCTTCAGCAGCTGAGTGATTCCCTCAGTGCCTGCTACAACAGTCTGTGTACTCAGCCTTGATGGTTCTAGGGTTTCTCGTAGGTCATAACATCCTGCCTCTGTGACCATATCTGATGAGCTGTTCAACTAGACAGCAAAATTGATCAGAGGGCACAATCCTCACGAAGAGCAAATGTTTATCTTAATGCAACAGATAGGATGGTTTCTTCCAGAAAAATAGCCTGCTGTAGCTTTTGTTTTTTATCAATGTGGATGTTATTGAAAATTACATCATTTTCCTTGCTAATAACTGTGCACTGTCAGCTGTGCATACCACTCTGTGTGTAAGACAGTGGAAAGTAGGTTACTGTAGATAGATATGCACTGAAATAGAGCGTGGGTGGATGAATGTTGTTCTGCTCAGTAATGGGAACACTGACTCTGTTCAGGAAGATAAATTATAATATTTTTTAATGTAACCACCCTACCTCTACAAGTTTATCAGTTTTCTGCTATTACCAACATTCAGGCTCATGACTTAGAAATATAATGTTATCTGCAGTGATAAGAATAGGTGGTAAATAATTGTATGGAATATGCACATCAAATACATTGTTATACAGTACTTAATGTGCAGGACTGGGAAGAAGCTATTCTGCTCAATTGGTTCACACTATTATTTATATTCCAAATGAACTCCTGCCAACCCCTCTTGTTTTAACTGCATCAGTGTATCATTCTATTCATTCCCCCTCACTTATTTATTGCACTTCCCCTTAAATAGATACCTAGCCTTTGATATGGCAGTAAATTTAAGTACAGAGTAAAGAGGGGGATTCTCAGTTACTGCATTTATAATTAACAGTCATATTTTTATTGGAAATGCTCAATTATCATCATGACAAGTATGGGTTATTCAGCGCTATTAAGGTTATCTATGGCCTGGACTTTCAATACCTCACCCCACAGAGGGCCAAAAATGGAAGTGAACAGACACACTGTCATTGCTTAGCGGAAGGAATAGCTCCTCAGTAGTGCCTCTGTCCTTAATATGAGCCATCATCAGAGTCCTCCTTTAACTGTCGCCCCTCCCACCCCCAACCCAGTGGTCAAAGGGTTGCCTTCATGAATCCATTCTCTACCAGCCTACTCAGTCCAGATTTGCTACTCCTGACACATAAGGGATTGAAGAGGTTATGTCCCAACTCAAAAATAAAAAAGCCTTTGGAGAAGAGTGCATCCACTTGGTCATGATGAGTTTCAGTCATCCATCCTCAGCATTTCTGCAACCTCTGTCAGATGGAGGATCTCCCAGAGATGAACTGACCATTTTAACTGCAGAAGGCCCTTCCTGTTGTCTGCCACTGGGCAAGTCATCAGCAAGATCCTCCTTGACTGTCTCACTCCAATGGCTGAAGTGCGGCTCCCTGCATCATAGTGGATTCTGGACATTTAGAAGGATAGTCTAAATCTTTTCACCATGTAATAACACATGATAAGTGTAGGGAGAAATGCAATCATAGTATTATGAACAAAATGCTGGAGGAGCTGAGGCCAGGCAGCATCTATAGAAAAGAGTAAACAGCCAACATTTTGGGCCCAGACCTTTATCAAGATTGACATCAACAATCACATGAAGCTTTCCTTGACTTTGATTCCATTAATCAATAACGATAGTGGAAAAACTTCCTAGAATTTGCCTGTCCAGGACAATTGTTTCTATCACATATTTGATTCATGCTGGTTTGTAATCCATAATACTAAGCAGTGGATCTTTAAGAATGCCCAATGAGGTTGCAACATCACCCCAGCAATTTTCTCAACCCTTATAGCCACAACATGGCACTTCACCTTTAACAAACCTCTGTCTTATCTTTAGACCCAAGGGGAACTAACTTCCAGAAACATTTTTTTCCAGTAAGATGGTGGTGCGTGCCAACACAAGGGCCAACCAAAAGTTCTTTTATTCTGGGTAGTATTTGTTTTTTTCGATACAATAACAATTCTACTCCAAGCACATAGGGTACTTCAGGGCTACTCCATCAGTGAGCTGCTCATTGATCAGTGTAGCTGGACTGGTGTCGGCCTTATGGCCGGCCGAGGTGTCGCAGGAGCCCATCGGGATGTCAGAAGAGCCCATCTGGATAACGGAGGAGCCTGTCGGGATATCGGAGGAGACAATTTGAGTTCTGGCTGCAGACCGTACTGCTGCCCGCTTCTCGGAAACACCGAAGTTAGCACAGTATAACTGTCGGAGATTGTCTCAGATATTTCACTAGCAATCACAAAATTATTTTGGACAGTGATATTGTAAGTTACCGCAGACTTGTCACCCTCGACTGCATGAAAGCACCTGCCTCTGACTGAACTTCCCTTGAGGTCCATCTCAAACAAATTGGCTCTATCTCAGGAGTATTGGCCCTCCTCCTCCTTGGAGTCATTTGTCTGCACAAAGCTCTTGTGACAATGGGGACTGTCCTTCCCACAGCATTATGCAGCATTTTCCCTTCTATCCCACTTCGCAGCTCCCACCGAAAAGACCCCAAACCAGACTACTGTACGTCACAAAACTCTCTCCATCCCACTTATTCTGGACCTTTCTTCAGATCCCACCATCCTAATACAGCATTCTTAGTTTGAACATCAGGGCTCCTTTAAACAAAACTGAAGCATTTTACAAACAGAACTCACTGCTTTTGCAGAAAACTGCTAAAATGAATTATCTATAGCACAGCAATAGAAATCTTAACTACGGCATCACACACCCAAACCAGAATCAAGATCTCTCTGTCAATCTGCAAATCTATAGAGTAGTAACTTTAACAGGATCAATGGAAGATCAACCAGAATGCAGGAGACGGCAAATTGTGCAAATGCAAATATAAATAAATAATGAGATAAAGAGTACTTAACGTGAGAGTATTGGGCATAGAAACATTTCAATAATGGGGCAAGCAAGTGTAGTTATCCCCCTTTTATTCAACAGCCTGATGGTTGAGGGATAGTAACTATTCCTGAACCCGGTGGTGTGAGTCCTGAGGCTCTTGTACCAACTACCTGATGGCAGCAGTGAGAAGAGAGCATGACTTGGGTGTTGGGGATCTCTGAAGATGGATGCTGCTTTCATATGACAGCGTTTCATGTTGATGTGGTCAATGGTTCAGAGGGCTTTATCAATGATTTACTGGACCAAATCCGTTACCCCTTGAATGATTTTCCATTCAAAGGCATTGCTGTTTCCATAACAGGCTGGGATGCAGCCAGTCAATATGATCTCCACCACAAATCTATAAAAGTTTTTCAAAGTTTTAGATGCCATGCCAAATCTCTACAGACTCCAGAGAAAGAAGAGGTACAGCTGTGCTTTCTTCACAATTGCCCTTACGTGCTGGGTCCAGGACAGGTCCTCTGAAATAGTAACACCAAGGAATTTAAAGATGCTAACCTTCTCCACTTTTGATCCTCGAATGAGGACTGGCTCATGGACCTCTGATTTCCCTCTTCTGAAGTCTATAATCAGCTCCTTAGTCTTGCTGACATTGAGTGAGAGGTTGTTGGTTTGACACCACACAGCCAAATTTTCAATCTCCCTCCTGTATGCTGATTCATCATCACCTTTGATTCAGTCCACAGCAATGTTGTCATCATCAAACTTGAATATGGTTTTGGAGCTGTGCTTAGCCACAGAGTCATAAGTGTAAAATGAATAAAGCAGGGGACAAAGCACACAGTCCTGAGGTGTACCTGTGCTGATGGAGATTGTGGAGGAGATGTTGTTGCTAAACCAAACTAACTCGGGGCTACAAGTGAGGAGATCCTGGATCCAGTTGTACAAGTAGGTATTGAAGCTCCTGGAGCTTATTGATGATAGGTTTGAATTAAATTGACTTTTATTACTTACATCCTTCGAGTACTTGAGGAGTAAAAATCTTTATATTATGTTTCTGTCTAAATATGCAATATACAATTTATAGTAATTTGTAATAAAGAGTATGTACAACACAACAGCTAATGTAACACTGAAATACAGTTGTATCAGTGTGAATTAATCAGTCTGATAGCCTGGTGGAAGAAGCTGTCCTGCAGTCTGTTGGTCCTGGCTTTTATGTTGTGGTACCATTTTCAAGATTGGAGCAGCTGGAACAGTTTGTAGCTGGGGTGTCTTGAGTCCCCAATGATCCTTTGGTTCTTTTTACACACCTGTCTTTGTAAATGCCCTGAATAGTGGGAAGTTCACATCTATAGAGGTGCTGGGCTGTCCGCACTACTCTCTGCAGAGTTCTGCGATTGAGCTAAGTACCGTTCCCACACCAGGCAGTGATGCAGACAGTTAGGATGCTCCCAATTGTGCTCCCGTAGAAAGTTCTTAGGATCTGGGGGGCCACACCTAACTTCTTCACACAGCCAGCTTGTACAGACCACGTGAGAACCTCAGTGATGTGTGTGCCGAGGAACTTGAAGCCCAGATCCATTAATGTCATTAGAGGTTAGAGGGTCTCCATTCCTCCTGTAGTCCACAAGCAACTCCTTTGTTTTTGCTTTATTGAGGGAGAGGTTGTTTTCTTGACACCACTGTGTCAGGATGATGACTTCTCTGTAGGCTGCCTCATTATTATTTGAGATTAGGTCAATCAATGTAGTGTCGTCAGAAAATTTAATTAGCAGATTGGAGCTGTGGGTGGCAACACAGTCATGGGTATACAGAATGTAAAGGAGGGGGCTTAGCACACATACCTAGGGACAGCTGTTTTGAGGGTCAGAGGGGCAGAGGGGCAGAGGTGAAGGAGCCCACTCTTACCACCTGACAGGAAGTTCAGGATCCAGCTGCACAAGAATCTGAGCTGCAGTTGATAAAGAGCATCCTAATGTATGCATCTTTGCTGTCCAGATGTTCCAGGGCTGAGTGAAGAGCCAGTGAGATGGAATTTGTTGTTGACCTGTTACTCTGGTAGACAAATTTGAATGATCCAAGTTACCTATCTGGCAGGAGACACTAGACACTAGAATGCTACAGCACAGTGCAGGCCCTTCGGCCCTTGTTGTGCTGACCCATATATTCCTAAAAAGTACTAAACCCACAGTTCCCCATAACTCTCTATTTTTCTTTCATCCATGTGCCTGTCCAAGAAGCTCTTAAATACCCTTAGTGTTTAAGCCTCCACACCATCCATGGCAAGTCATTCCAGACACCCACAACCCTCTGTGTAAAAAGCTTACCCCTGATGTCTCCCCTAAACTTCCCTCACTTAACTTTGTACATATGCCCTCTGGTGATTGCTATTCGCGCCCTGGAAACAGGTACTGACTATCCACCCTATCTATGCCTCTCATAATCTTGTAGACCTCTATCAAGTCCACTCTGACATGTTTTATCACCAACCTCTCAAAACATTTCATCACTGTGGATGTAAATACAACTGGACGATAATCATTGAGGCAGGTCACTATAATCTTATTGGGGACTGGTATAATCGATGCCTGCTTGAAGCAGGTGGGTACCCCACACTACCAAAGTGAGAGGTTAAAGATCTCATTGAACCCACCTGCAAGTTGGTCAACACAGGACTTTAGAAAGTGTCAGGTTCCCTTTCTGGTTGGATGATTTCTATGGGCGCACGCTGCTGAAGGCAGCCTGCACCTCAGCTTCAGAGACTGAGATCAAAAGATCTTCAGAAGATGTGAAGGTTCTCCATGCATTCTCCATGCTAGATGGTCAAAGTGAGCATAGAAGGCATTGAGCGCATCTGGAAGCAAACCCCAGCGGTCTCCCATGTCACTTGATTTAACTTTGTAGGAGGTGACAGCATTCAAGCCCTGCCACAACTTTAGAGCATCCCTCATTGATTCAAGCTTGGTCCAGAATGTCTACTTCACCCTTGAGATGGCTTTCTGGAGATCATACCTACACCTCTTGCAGCTTTCCTGATCTCCAGACTTGAATGCCTCTGACCTGGCCTTCTGCAGATTTTGGATCTCATGGTTCATTCAAGGTTTCTGAATGATTTAGTGGGGACATACTCATCTACAACGATACGATGTGGCTTGCAAATGA
This sequence comes from Hypanus sabinus, assembly GCF_030144855.1. Taxonomy (NCBI): domain Eukaryota; kingdom Metazoa; phylum Chordata; class Chondrichthyes; order Myliobatiformes; family Dasyatidae; genus Hypanus; species Hypanus sabinus. Next base: position 71,028,695 of record NC_082713.1, on the reverse strand, counting down.
TGGATGGATCTCTACTCAAGTTGTAGTTGTCATGCCCATGCCATGCTGGCCCTCCTGTTTTTAGCACCTACAGACCCAATGAGGTTGGTTGTTGCATTTCACTGTATTGGATATCATTCTCATAGGAGTTAACTTTTCTCCAGTATAAGTTCTTAGTTGGATATCTACAGGCTTCATTTCAGTAACTTTGAAGTGTCATTCAATCTCCTTTTGGGGAATGACTGAGACACTCAAGCCAATGTCCAATTTGCTGTTGACTTCTGGCATAAGCCATATTCATTGTTTCTTGTTAGTTTTCATATTTTAAATCTCAAGGCTGTGTCACACCCTTCATTATCATATTTTTCATCAACACCATGCAGATTAGTTCTCTTTTTGAAACTGCCACTTGACTTTTTATTTTTATCTCCTTTCTGTGCAGTCCATTTATCTTTGTCTGCTTGACATGCTTTTCATATGCATCTCACTTTATGGCACTTTCTGCAACTTTCCTCTTTAAACCTGCATTGATCTGGTGTATGTGAGCCCTGGCTCTCTTTCATTCCTGACTGCAACTCAGTTGTGCCTGTGTCTGCTGTTTCCATTGATACAGCTATTTTAGCTGCTCTTTTAAATGTAAGTTGTGCTTCAGTTAGGAGGCATTATTGAATGATTTTTTAAGATCCCACCAATTAAACAATCTCTCATTGCATCATTAAGACCATCACTGAACTGACAATGCTTTGACAATCAATTCAGCCACACATGCTGAATTGGACTTGCCTTCCTTTTGATTCTGCTTAAGAAACCTGAAGCGCTCTGCAATCAACAATGCTTTCAGTTCTAAATATTCCTGCATTACTTTCGTGATATCAGCTAAGTTAACTTCAGCTGCGTTGTTGAAGCAGTCAGCTTCTAAGCAAAGTGTAAGCCTTTAAACTCAATTCACTCAGCAAAACTGGCATATGCTTTTCATTTGCTTTAAAATGTTACTCAATTTGCTCAGTATACAATAACCTGTTATCTTTTGTGCAATCAATCATGTCTGTCTTTCTCAAACAAGAGAAAAATTGCATATGCTGGAAATCCAAGCCTCTCTTATCAGAATTCCCTTTTTCTAGCTCTATTTCAGCAACCAACTTCCCATCACTTTATTTCACCACTCCCACTTGTAGGTAGAGCTAAGGAATTAATCACATTTAATGGCGACTCCTTTGCTTGCATCCTCAGAAACAGCTCTGTTTCTATCTTTAATATCTCTATATTTCTCTTTCAGGGTTCTTTTGAAGACCCTGACTTGGAGTTACATGTTGGCTTTGGGTCTTTGTGGGAATGGAACCCGCTTTGGGGGGCCTCATAAACAGCTGTTATTTGAGATACCAAGGACATGGCCTAGAAGATTAGCACATATTTGGAGTTTTGGATTTCATGGCTTTGAAGCCGGGCAGACTTGTGGTCAATGCTTCTGCAGGGAATCAGTGTGTCGTGGGAGACGGAAGATCAAAAGCAGCAGGCTGGCTGCTAGCTGTGTGCCCAGAGATCCAAGTTCTTGGTGGGCACAAAGCTTGGAAAAAACAATGCAATGGATTTTTAACATGGTAAATCAGCGTGTTGTTTGTTATGTCTTCCCTCTCATTGTGAAACAGAAATACCTGTTTTCCCTTTATTAGGGAGAGACAGAGCCTGTGGTGTGTTCAATTACTGGATGAATGAGTGGACTTTGGGGTACTGAAAGTCTGTGTCTTTATTGATACTTTGCTGCATGCTTGAGTGCTTGGTGGGGGATGGCGATGCATTTTTACTAGTGGGGGAGAAGCACCTTAAAACTGTGCCCTCTGATGTTAGCCATTTCAGCCCTGGGAAAAAGCCTTTGACTATCCACCCAGTCAATGCCTCTCATTATCTTATACACCTCTATCAGGTCACCTCTCATCCTCTGTTGCTCCAAGGAGAAAAAGGCCAAGTTCACTGAACCTATTCTCATAAGGCATGCTCCTCAATCCAGGCAACATCCTTGTAAATCTCCTTTGCACCCCTTCTATAGTTTCCACATCCTTCTTGTAGTGAGGTGACCAAAACTGAACACAGTACTCCAAGTGGGGTCTGTCCAGGGTCCTATATAGATGCAACATAACCTCTCGGCTCTTGAATTCAGTCCCACGATTGATGAAGGCCAATATACTGTATGCCTTCTTAACCACCCAGTCAATCTGCACAGCAGCTTTGAGTGTCCTATGGACTTGGACCCCAAGATTCTTCTGATCCTTCAGACTGTCATGAGTCTTAACATTAATACTATATTCTGCCATCATATCTACTCCTTATCTTTTATTCTCCAGTCCTGCTGAAGAGTCTCAACCCAAAGGTCAACTGTACTCTTTTACGTAGATGCTACCTGGCCTACTGAGTTCCTCCAGCATTTTGTGTGTGTTGTTCATCCATGTTTCTGCTGTAGCCAACCATTCCTGCTTTATTAAAAAATTATGATAATTATCACCCAGTACTCACTATTTATGAATGGGTGAACTTATCTGTTTTCTGCCTTTTTTTTAACTTGACCTTTTCTGTCTCTACCCAAAGAAGTATATGCTGTGCTGCTTTT